>NW_027536464.1:3482707-3660097 GCF_008692635.1 Crocuta crocuta
AAGGTGTGGGGGGGGGAGCAAGGAGGGTCCTCAGGGGAAGTGGAAGGACGGCCCAGGGAAGTGACGAAAGACGTTATGGAGCAAATGCGCAGACAAAGGTCAGGTGATGGCCCTGCTCCCCGCTGGCCCCGTGACTCGGTCCCTGAATTGTCTTCACTGCACTGTCTTCCCTGAACAGTCGTCTGCACTTTAGGACTTCCTGCTTCATGTTCGTCACAGCGATAATACCGGATGAAACCGTGGTGGGAAAGTACGTGAGCACCTGTAGGCAAGGACAGGTAGACACGGGTGACACGGGCATCCCGACCACGTCTGGGGTCCCTCCAGCTCCACGTGGGCCCCAGATGCTGCTGTCCACTGCGTGGTTAGAAAGAGGAAACACTCCGGCCTGTGGGTCGGGGCAGCGGCAGACAATTTCTGGACAGTGAAAACAATGGGGCTGATGGAGCGGGCGCCTGGGAAAAGCAGGGCGGTGGGCAGAAGGGCCCCCTTCCTGGAGCGTGGGACCAACTCCCCTGTGCCCGGGTGATTTACGCGAGGTCTGGAGGGCACACCTGGGAAGGCAATCTGACTCATGAGGACGGCAGACGGTGGACAGCGCCCAGGACAGAGGGACAGCGGGCCTGGCCTTGCTGGCAGGGACAGCCGTGAAGGACCAGAGTGGAGCTGCCCAGAGCCCTCCCAGCCCTGAGACTCTAGCTCTGGGCCCCAAGGAAGGAGAAGCAGGGGCATGTGGGGACCCAGTGTCCTGATTGCCCTTTTCCAATCACCCGGGACCATAAAATCCAAGTGCAGTGAGGGTTTCACCCTGTGCACCCCATCCCTCCTGACCCAGCGTCTGTCAGGGTCACAGTTCATATGCTAAAAGGCTCAGACCCACCAGGGAGCAGAAACCTCCTGACCCAGCAGACAGGGTTCTTTCTGGGCCTCCGTGGTGGGGGGCGGGGGGGCTCCAGAAACCTGCACTGATTTACAGCAACGCTCAGGATCTCCCACCTGCTCCAAGCCAGGAAGATGGTAAACCTGTCATGACTCACTAAGGGACAAGGAACACAGACAAGTGACCACGTTCATATGTGGAGGGGCCCCTCCTGCTCACCTAGTGCTTGCCCACCGTGGTCCTCACAGGGTGTGCTCTCTAAGAAGGGACACTTCACCATGGCCATTGCAAGCCGCCGCTCCCTCAGAGGGCTGAGGTGAGGGTGGAAAGGCATGGAGTTTGTGAAAGCACTTTGACAAGCGGAAGGGTTCTGAGTAATATTGTGTCACTGTTAGCATTATATGATCCTCGTCCATGGTGCCCCGGGGGAAGCCATCTTCCCAGATGGCAGAGGGGAGACCACCAGGTGTGGCCAGGTGACCCGAGCCTGCCTTCAACACCGTGTTGTGTGGAATGAGTCACTTCCTCTTTCTGAGCATCTGATTGACACTTTATTACCCCAGGTCTCAGTTTCCTCACAGATACAATGTAGGGAGGGACTGATAATTTGTCTGTTGCAGCTCAGACATTTAAGAGATCTCGTCCACACAGCCAGGTGGGAGCAGGGGTGTCGTGTCAGCTCATCTTACTAGAAGGAGCACAAAATTGCAGGAAACTGGACACCGGCCCAGCCTCTGACTCCAGCTCCTGTGGGACTTTCCAGGCCCCCATTCCTTCTTCTAACCAGCAAGATCATGAGGTTTACGCCAGCCCCCCCACCCCGAGCCAGCAGCCAGTGGCATCCCCCAGCCCTAGAGTGTGGGGCCGGCACAGCCCAGGTACAGACGCAAGGGGCTCAGTTCCACACACTCGCTCTTATCTGGTGGCCTCCTGTCTTTGTCCATTCTTGGCTCCACTGTTGATTGGGGACGAGATATCCAGGCACCAGACAAGCCGAGTGCCTGCCCCCCTCCCGACTCACTTTCACGCTCTCCCTGCCAGGGTTCACTCCGATGGAGCACACAACAGGGAACAGGTGAAAATTGCTTCCTCCAGCTTTACCCCTCACAAGCATGCTCCCTACAGAGCCCTCAGGAGAGTGTCACAGCCTCTTTCTCTTCCTGTGTGTCCGCTCTGATGGCACAAACAAAATAAATATCTCTGTGGATGTGGGGGACGTGGCACAGAGAGGTTGGTGGAGAAGAGCCTGGGAACACTCAGCATCCTGGAGATTAATCACGCAGCCGTCAGTGAGGGCCTGAGAGGAAGTCCCCGTGGGCTCACGCACTCCACAAGGCACTGCCTGGCCTGGCCCGGTGCCTGTACTTCCTGGACATCAGCCAGGCCATCCAAGCCAGACCCAGACCACAGAAGGGACAGCAGTGGAGCCCCGTAGACCTTGGACCCAGGGGGATTTTATCCTGCTGAGTCGTGGACTCATGGAGTTCCGTGAGTCCTCAGAGTTCATTCTTGCATGGAAAGGTCCTCCACAGTGTCCCCGTCTGCTGGTCCTTTGGCCTCTGCTTGGCCACTTCCATTGACAGGGTGCTCACTACCTCACAGGGCAGTCTGCTTCACAGTGGGACAGCCCTGGATGACCAAGTGGAATTGTATAGAATAAGGTGCCTGCCTGACCACTACCTCCCTCCCACCTCCTTTAGCTCCGTGGCTGGGGCATGACTTGGGGCCCCTTCTCTGCAACCCACCTTGGCAGCTCTCCAGCAAAAAAGTACAGAGAAATGACCACCAGGAAGAACCCTAGGGTGCCTGTGGCCCTTGGCGTTCTAACTTTGCAAATGATAAAGAAACATGAAAAAGAGCATCTTCTCTAACCTAAAAAGTGGGCACGGCCCCCACCCCCATGTGCTTTCCGTCCTCCCCTGCTTGATGTTGTCCTCTCACTGCACTCAGAGTCATCGAGGAGGCGGAGTAAACAGAGGAAAACCATGACCAGGACCAAATTCTGGGTTCTGGTCACCTCAGTCTGCCAAAAATAACCAGTGAACTGAATAACCACGTGACCTTGACAAGTTAACTTTCCTCTTCTGGCTTTCTTTGACTCACGCCCGGGGACCATCCTGGGTTTAGACTCTGGATCACAGTGTCTGATAGATCCTCTTACCGCCTCATTGGGAGAGGGTGGGAATCACGGAATTCCTTCCTGAAAATTAAGGACGGTCCCATCTTTGCCATTCCATCTAGACACAACCTAGGGGTAGGGGGTGGTCTCAGGTCTTTCTGAGAAGATCTCCATGTGTCTGAAGAGCAAAATTGGGTCTTGGGTGACATCCCAGGGTCTCTGCACTGTGAAACATGTAGCAAAGACAACATGCTTTGCTATCAGGAGGGCTCAGAAGGAGGACAGCCTCTATAGGTGTCTTGGAGACCCGCTGGGGTGCATTATCAGCCTGTGTGGGTCAACATATGCCGTGGTAAAGCGGACAGCAGGGATTGGCAAATCCCGGACGCCAGCATGACCACAGCGCGACGCTCTCTCATCAAGATGCCGCGAGTGCATGGTGCGCCGGATGGCGGCTTTATTTGCAGATCCTGGCTCCTGCTGGGCCCTCCCCCACCTTCCTGAGCTGTGAGTGTAAAATGACTTGGGCCAAGGCAGTTTTTCCATGTAAGCAGCCTAAACTAAATTTGATGCAGATACCACCATCCCAGCTCAATTCTCCAGTCCTTCCAGACACTCCTAACCTACTGTGCCATGTGTGCTGAGGGACCCCTGCCTTCTCTGAGGCCCCATGTTAGAAGGTGGGGCAACTGGTCCCACATGAGCAAGTGGCTGCCTTCTTGCAAGTATATCAGGAGTTCTGAAAGACCCTCTGGCAGGACCTGTCCTCCTTGCTGGCTTGTCACCGTGGGATAAGCAATCCTCTCCTCAATTTCTAAACGTAATTTGGGGAACTAGCCCTCCTTACATGTCCAGTCCTATATTTGGGCCCAGTGCATGACCTCACAGTCCTTCCTACTTCCATGACTACGGCCTAGCCAACCAAAGTCAAGGTAATGGCACATGATGTAAGACAAACTCAAGACAAGAGCTTCTAAGTGAACCTGTTGCAAAAAGACACGCCATTGGGGATGCTTGGCCGCCATTACCTAAGCTAAGAACTTTCTTCAGTGTCCATTTTGTTACCTTAAAGACGGGTCTCCCTGACAGTGGAGCCACTCCAGAAGAGAGCAAAGTGATAGAGAGAGAGTGTCTCAATATCACTGTCCATCTGGAGCCAACCATAGCTTAAATGGCTCTCCGTCTGAGCTTTAGATCTCTGGGTTGGAAGAGAAAAGGGCTGATACTGATTTCCAACATCCTTCCTGGCACCTCTGTGCCTCTTCATTAAGTGTGAGAAAAGTGAGCCCTCCATTCTTCTTTCCCAATAGGACACTAAATAATCCAAGTCACCAACACCAGCCCTCAGTAGACTACAGAAAAATCCTCAAGGACTGTGAGAGGACATATTGGATGGATTGAAGAGTGAAACAGCATGAATTTGGGAGTCTGGCAGATTTCTCTTGCTGTGAAACCATTGACATATATTATGATGTGCATTGGGGAGGACACCTTTTGCTTCAAAACACAGATCATTCATAGATATACCACTGTAAAAAATTTCAACTTAATACCATAAAAAAACCCACCCCCCCCCACACACAAAAACAATAGATTAGATCCTGAAAGCCTATCTTATGTTACCATCTCAAATCCACTTCCTTTTCTAGAGGTAGCTTTAGAGTGTATCCTTCTAGATGTTTTCCTTGGCATTTGCATAAATGCACACACACACACATACACAGGTAGTTTTACTTTCTTTTTTATGTAAACAATGTACCAGGAGCCATATCATAGTATGCATTCACCACATTATTACTTAACCCTGGGCATATGGCAGAAAATATTTCCCAGTTTCCTTTGCAGTTAGCTTAGGAACATGGGGCTGAGTTACAGACAGTGGGAGTGTGAGCAGAAGTCACATGCCACTTCTGGTTCAAGCCAATTATGTTAGGAATGCCTTCTCTGTGTCGCATCTTTTTCATCCCTTTGGCCAAAGTAAATAATTCTGAGATTATGGGATTCCAAGATGGAGGCCACATGGCTTCTTGGTCCCTGCTTGGAAGAAAGCCACACCAAAGAGCCAATGGGCCCACACTGGAGTGCGATGTGAGCAAGAAGTAAGCTTGGGAAGTCTCTCAGATTTGATGTTTATATGTCACTGAAGAATAGTCTGGACTATCCTGACTAACAGAAATAAAATCATACTGCTCCTACTTTTCTGCATTTGTTTTCTTCTTAATTAACAGCATGTATTTGCACATCACTTATCCTCTCTTCATCAAGACGACCTACAGCCGTTGCGAAGGGATTAAGCAAGAGCACTGAACATAAATCCTCTCAAACTCGGGTAACCCTTTCCTCTTCCTCTCCTGTATTCCCTCCTTATAGCATCAACTAAGGTTCCCCAGGAGGCCTGAAACGTTGGCATTTTCTTATTCCTCTTGGAAACAGTAGATTCTATGCTTTGAGATGCTCTAAGAGACATAATTTCCCCCATCACATCTCTTATGCTGGACCCAAAACGGCATCATTAGCCATGTATTCCTTTGGGTCTGGAGGCCTTAACATCTTCTACAAATACTTCAAGAAACATAACATGCTAAACTTCACCTAGGTAAGTGGGGATTCATGGTCCACGCTGAGAACTTGCTCATAATGGAGCACAGCGTAAGTAACAAGAGTACCCAGATAAGGAGAGGTGAAAGAAGAACACAAAGTTCTTTGATTCTTCACAGTTCTATTTCATCCAAAAAAAGGCACATTTTTTCCAGGAGAGCTCTAGTGTTTGGTACAGTCTGTTGTTTCTAATTCTTGGAAAAGTGGTCACCCACGTAGGGACTCCCTGACAACACTCCACTAGCCAGAGTGTCCAAGTAACCAGAAGGCCCCAGGGATGTTCAGTTGGGAAGAGCAATGATGATGAATTCTGTCCATATTGTTTATGATTTAACAACTGGTTTATTATGTAGGATGTTCTGGGTCACTCCTGGGAAACTATTTAAACAAATAATCTGCAGTTAAATGATCTAATAGAACAAGTGTTGTCAGGTTCTTGGAAGAGAAGCATGATCTAAAGCTATTCATAGATTCTTGGAATTGGAAGGTGCTTTCAATATCTTCTGAGAAGATCCCTTTATTATAGCAGTGAGTAAACCGGGACCCAGAGAGGTTAAGGAACTTGCCCAAGGTCAAAATTTGCATTCTTCATGCGTATCCTGACCACCAAAGGGCTGATGTCATTTTCACCGCATTGACATTTCCCTGGTGTTATGGAAAGTGCACTGGAATGTGAGCCATAAGGCCTGTTTCTAGTGCAGCCTCTGCCGCTCTGCAGTGCATGATCTTGGCCAAGGGGCTTAGACTTTCTCAACCAGGTCCACTGTAAAGCTCTGAGGAGTCTGCCAGTTAGATGACTCCCTTCATGCAGTCATTTCCTGAAAAAATTGCTGTAGTTTAGACTTTGAGTTGAGCAAAACCACCTCCTGACAACCTCTATGGCCAGGGAGAGGGGCATAGTCAAAGGCAACCCTGACCATACTCCAGCTGAGTATGGGCAAGACCACTGACCTCAGAGATGAAACAGAATGAAATCTCCCAGGAAGCACATGGGTCCTGGCAGTTCCCTTTGGGGATGCTTAAATGCTGGACATCATAAACTCACTTGGGTATCCATCCAGCATCTCTCACCCCTTTCGCCTTCCTAGAAGGCTCCTGCTTTGCTCAAGTGTCTGCTCCCCCTTACTTGTTCTACATGCCTTCGGATGTGGGTTCTAAATATACTACCTCAATCATAACAGTCTCATCTCCCTCACCAGTGTTCGGTTTAGGAACTCAGGTTTAAGCCATTCAGCACATAGCATTCCCTTAACATGCTGTTATTATCCCTGCTATTTTGTTTGTCCAGTGATAGACACATGACTTAAGTAGGATAATCGTGTAGAAGAAAACGAATTTATTCCATGCTGGAGAAGGCCTTTTATTCCATGCTTTCTCTAGCTGCCTGTATGTGAAATATTTCTCCAAATGCTGCTAGCAGCCATCTTGAAACCATGAGGGAAGATGACCAGAGCCAAGACCAACCCTTAGAGGGAAAAATAGCTGAGCAAACCACAAAGAAATGGATCCAGATGAGAATCCCTTGCTTGGAGTCCTCACTACCTCTAGATTTTCTCCATGTGAGATTTTAAATGTCTCTATCATTCAAAGAAGTGTGAGACTCTGTTTGGTGCAGTTGGAAACATCCTAACCAATAAACAAGGTCAATTAAAACACATATAAAGAAAATGTCGGTAGGTGTTGAGATATCACCTCACACCAGTCAGAGTGGCTAAAATGAGCAAATCAGAGAACTCTAGATGCTGGCGAGGATGTGGAGAAACGGGCACCCTCCTACACTGTTGGTGGGAATGTAAACTGGTACAGCCCCTCTGGAAAACAGTGTGGAGGTTCCTCAGGAAACTAACAATAGAACTCCCCTATGACCCAGCAATAGCACTGCTAGGAATTTACCCAAGGGATACAGAAATGCTGATGCATAGGAGCACATGTACCCCAATGTTCATAGCAGCACTTTCCACAATAGCTAAAACATGGAAAGAGCCTAAGTGTCCATCAACAGATGAATGGATCAAGAAGATGTGGTTTATCTATACCATGGAATACTACATGGCAATGAGAAACAATGAAATCTGGCCACGTGTAGCAACATGGATGGACCTTGAGGGTGTTATGCTGAGCGAAATAAGTCAGGCAGAGAAGGACAAATATCATATGTTTGCACGTATAGGAGGATTAGGAGGAACTTGACGGAGGAACAAGGGGGAGAAGAAGGGCAGAAATGGTGGGGGAAAGGGAGAGAAGCAAACCATGAGAGACTCTTGAATGCTGACAAAAACTTAGGACTGATGGATGTGGGGGGAGGGGGGATGGGCATGGAGGAGGACACTTGTGGGGATGAGCACTGAGTGTTATGTGGAAACTAATTTGACAATAAACTATTAAAAAAAAAACCACATATAAAGAAGACAAGTTCTTGGAAATCACAGTGTGTCCTAAATGGGGTCAAGAGATTGCTCTAGTGCCATATCTCATAGTCCTGGAAGCACCAGGTCCCACATACCATGCTGCTGAGAGGTCATATTCCATGCCATGCCACATACCTTATTCCTCTGTATCTCTGAAACAACCCCAAGAACTGCAATTTGGTCTATTGTGTCAGTTCTTATAATGTCTGGGGAACTTAGCCAACATATTCTCTAGTCCTCAGTTTCCATATGTAAACTAGCTTGATACTACTTGTCTACATGACCTTCACCGTCCACCTAAGCCCATTGGCCATTTCCAAAATCTCACCTCTTTCCCTTCTGCTCATCCCCTCTCTGTTCCCCTGAACCTCTCAACCAAGAAGAGGGTCAGGTTCAGAAGGCAGGGGTAGGATAGAAGTCATGGCACCGGGGCCATGACCTGAAAAGATATGGTCTTGCTCTATGGATGGCCAGAGCCTCTGAGACATAAATTCATTCAGATGCAAGTGCATCACCCTTCAGCCTCTAGGCCACTGCCTAGACTGGGCTAGAATCAACACTCTGTAGAATGCTGAGGGCTCCAGGCCTTGCTGTAGAGCCATCTCCCAGTCCTTTTGCCCTTTGAAGCCCCATGCATTCCATCCCAGGACCCAAGATGGGGTTGGAATGTAGCCAGTCATTTCCACTTCTTCCCTGAGAACTTCTGCCAGGTACGGACTAAGCTGTGTTCTGAGAATGGGACCCCACCACCACCACCACAGCCAAGTAGAAGAGGTACATCAAATTGCACCATATGCATCTCTTTCTTTCCTCACCCATCACTAAATGTTTCAGCCAGAGGTCCCTGAGTAACAGTGAACACTGAAGACAGACTTGCAGATCCAACATCGCATAATGGAGCGAGCGTGAGAGGCTCCATGCAAGCCTCCTCCTCTTCACCGAGGATGGATGAGGCAATCACTTTTCTCTGACACCCAGAACAGCATCCCCAAATAGTTTTCCATTCCTTTGGGACAGGACATAACAGCATTCACACGCTTTATGTGAAAAACAAAGTTGGAATAAAGAATCACTGAAGCCACTTCAGACCACGTATTCTTCATTATAACTTCTCCTAGAAAGGAATTCATGAGACTTCTGGAATTTAAGATATGAGCCAACATATCTGGGCTCGGTGTCTTCTACTGTTCATGGAGCTCTAACCTGTCCACCAAGGTCTGCCCAGAATCACAGGAGGTGAGTGGATGTGTGAATAGAGCCTAATCATTCTGTCTCTTTTCCTTATGCGAGTGGAATGGAAACATTTCTTGGGGTTTCTCTCTCTCTTTCTCCCTCTCTCTCTGCCTCCAGGGAGCATAAGAAGGGGGTGACTTCCCACCCTTGGTCTTCCCTCCATGTTCTGCCTCCAAGCTCAGCTTTCTCAAGGGCTCATGGGACCTCTTTCCTCAGATCTCTCCAGTTGGGAAAGACAGCCCAGCCCCGGGATATCAGCCCGCCTGCACAGAGCAGTCTCCACCAGCGCTCTGGGGGTTGTGTCTTTCACACGGTGCTTTCCTGCCTCTGGAGCGACTGGGGGTATTCGCACCCGACCTTAGCAGCTCAGCTGTGAGTCATGCAGGCCCCACACACATCCTATGGGTTGTGGGTTCCCAGGGTCAGGGTGCTGTCAACCAGCTCCAGGGGCCTCCTAACGGCCTTGGAATGCACGGGCAAGATGAGGGGGTTGTGAGCAGGGGCATCTCTCTTTCCAGACCAAAGTTCAAGTCAGGGTCAGGGCAAGGGACTGCTAACGGACTTCAGATTTCAGGCCCAGAAGGAGCTGAGAGCCCATTTGGGGCCTCTGCTTAAAAACGTCATATAGGACATTTTCTCATTTTTCCCAGCAATCACTTGCTGAGTACCTACTATGTGCTAGGCTCTGTGTCGAGGGCCAGGGGATACTGGGATGGGTCCTGTGAAGCATAGAGCAAGGGGACAGATGCACTGATGTGACAAAGCTGCCAACTGTGGGCATGTTTTGCATGCCAACCATGCATGGGGCTGTGAGCTCCGAGAGAGGTGACCAGAGCTAAGAAAGGCTTCAGAGGTATGTGCCTCTCTAAGGCAGGGTGATGAGGAAGGAATACTTTCTCCCATCTGAAAGCAGAACCCATCTACAAATCAGACACGGTTTCTAAAACAATCTTCCGCCTTGCCCTAAAAACAAGCTTCACATCTTGTCTCTGTGAATGAAGTCCCTGAAGTTATGCAGGACACATGACCCACGTGACCCCACACAGCAGCCCTGCCTGATGCAGGCTGGCTTGGAGCAATATTGTCTTTATCCTTTTATTCCGTCTGTCAACAAATAAATGTTAATTACATGCCTACTATGTACAATGTTTGACAATTGCATGTTTTACTAATTTGATTGTAGCTCCATCAGACTGTAACTTCATGAGGGCAAAAGATCAAGTCTGAATTGACCCCTAATCCCAGCCCTGGGCACAGTACACACAGGTTCTCAGTAAATATTTGTCGAATGAATAAACGAAATGTTGCAACCGGTGCAGAGACTGACAGCCGTGCCAATAAAACTGTGACTGCAGCCAGTACTTGTCTCTGCTTTTCTTCTCCCTTCCCCAAGTATCCGACACCCACCCAAAACCCACACACAGGGTGGGCATGGTTAGCAAAACTGGGAGAGAATTCTTTTAATTTTTTTAATGCTTATTTATTTTTAAGAGAGAGAGAGAGACAGAGTGCAAGCAAAGGAGGAGCAGAGAGAAAGACACACAGAGAATCTGAAGCAGGCTCCAGGCTCTGAGCTGTTGGCACAGAGGCCGATGCGGGACTCGAACTCACAAACTGCGAGATCATGATGTGAGCCGAAGTCAGACGCTCAACCAACTGAGCCACTCAGGTCCCCCTTAACTGGAAATTCCTACCAGGAGTGTCTGACTTCAGCTCAGGTCATGATCTCGCAGTTTGTGGGTTCGAGCCCCGCATTGGGCTCTGTGCTGACAGCTCAGAGCCTGGATCCTGGAGCCTGCTTCAGATTCTGTGTCTTCCTCTTTTTCTGACCCTCTCCTGCTCATATTCTCTCTCTCTCTTTCTCTCACAAAAATAAGTAAACATTTCTAAAAAAGGAAATTACTATGGTGGGAGGGGGGCCACGATAAAGATATCTAATCACAGTACATACTTAATCCTCTTTCTTGTTCCTTGCCTCCCCTCCTTATGTGCCTAGGGCCTAACCTAGGGCCTATTTTCACCAATCTTTGCCAAATTGTAAAAAGTTTGGTGAGGCATGCATAGGGAAGGGCTTACCTCACTAAGGAGTGCTTGCACCTAGGTAGAAGGCTCTGAAATTTAACAGTTCAGCCAAGATCCAGCCAGTAGAGCTTCTACACCAACTGCCTGCAAATCAGAGATAAGTAAGACATCTTTGCAAGGATAAAATACATGACACAAAATACAAAGCCAAATGTTGTAAGTCTAAGAAGCCTACAAGAGGAAGGCTGAGGGGTCCAAGGAGGAAAAGCTGGAAACATCCAGGAAGTCTTTGCAGAACAAAAGGCATTGAGGCAGATTTTGGGTGTGTGCAGGCATAGATGGTGTGGGCCGGGCATTCGGAGTGGAGGAAAGAATATGAACAGAGACGGAGAGATGGCTGGTCAGTTTTTCCCTTTCTGCTGGAGCTCAGTATACACAGAAGGCACCAGGACAAAATGTCAAAAATATTAGCAATAGTAGCTGGTGTTTATTGAGCTCTTGCTCTATAGCAGGTACTTTGCGTTTAATCTTAATAGAGAGTATTACTTGTCCCTTTTGACAGATGGAAGACACTGAGGCATGGAGAGGTTAAATGATTTGCCCAGGCTTGCATCTCTTTTAAGTGCTGAAGCTAGCATTTAAATCCAGATCATCTGAAGGGTGGTATCATATCACAAATAGACTGCTGTTTTAGATTGTGTTTCTCAAACTATGTTCCAGAGAATGTTGGTCTTACAAAATGACAGCTTCCCCATGTGCCCACCCCACCCCCCCAAAAATACTTTTAGGAGACCCTCTATACTATACTGCCCACCCTCTGGGAGAACTACTATGCAGAATTATTTACTAAATGACTTCTGACAACTCCTATTGTTAAGAAACATGCTTCACTTGGTCTACCCCACTGTTTTCCAAATGCATTCACCAGAAAATTCTACAATCGTGTAGTACTTATCGATGACCTAAGGCATAGAGAGCCATAGAAAACTGGGGGGAAACTGCCTCAGGACATTATTCCTCTCCCTCTCTTCCTTCCTTATAGAAATTAAAGCTTCTCTTCACTTTATTCTACAGTTTTTCCAAGTGCTTTAACAAATATCATCTCATAGCATTTGAAGATTTCAAACTATCTTTCAAATTTTCTTCTTTTTTCTCCTTGGAAACAGAACCCCAAGCAATCACAGTTATGTAGGTATATCTCAGAAAGTTAACACCCATGTCTATCTTTTATTCAGATCAGAAAGGTGAAAGATTCTACTACTTAAAAAAAGAGAGAGAAAATTTTTCTTCTAACAGATTTTATCAGTTTCTAGGAATCACTTAAAATGTGCTTGTAATAGTCAATGTCAAAGATTAATACTTCTCAATTCCTGTAAGAGAACTGCCCAACATCTATTCTGATACGAACTACTTTCTGTTAAAGATTACTTTGCAAGGAACACAAGTAATTTAAAGTAAAACATCCTAAAAGAAACTGAGACTTGTTTTTGTTTTCAACAGAACATTTTAATAGCTAAATGGCTTCCCGTCCCAGAAATATTTGTATTCAAAAACAGGGCTTTGCTGCACTCCAAGGAATGACTCTATAATATAGGTTTCAAGCTGCAGGCGGAGTATCTGGGGAGGGGAGGGATATTATTTTTATCCCACGAATCTCCCCACCCAGACCATTGCATCTCTATCTCTTAGGTTTGCTGGGATCTCTCTACTCTCTATCTCCTCCTGAATTCCTGGACTTGGTGGACATTGAAATTTGAATCCCAGCTCCATCGCTCACTCAGTGGATAGTGTTTCTTTTTTTTTAAAAAAAAGTTTATTTTGTTTTTAATCTTTATTTATTTTTGAGAGTGAGACAGAGAGAGACAGAGTGTGAGCAGGGGAGAGGCAGACACAGAATCTGAAAGAGGCTCCAGGGTCTGAGCTGTCAGCACAGAGCCTGATGCGGGGCTTGAACCCACGAACTGTGAGATCATGACCTGAGCCCAAGTTGGATGCTTAACCGACTGAGCCACCCAGGCGCCCCTGGATAGTGTTTCTTAAACTACTTTCATCTCAGTTTAGTTATCACTAATTATAAAATCACACTGTTTGATAACGCTGTGTTGTCGTGAGAATAAAACTGGAACAGGTGCAGAGGCCCTCACATCCTGTCTGACACATAGTAGCCACCAAGGAAGTGTCAGGCTGCAGACACACACTTGCCCTGGCAAACTTCAGGTGGGAAGGGCAACGAGGAGCCAAATGTTGCCTCAATGGCTCCAGAGCATGGTCTTGGGGATTTCTACTTAACACAGAAGAGTGGGTACAGGTTTGTCTTCCCAATGCATCACAACCCAAGAGGAGACTCGAGAAGACTGGCTCACCACCCACCTAATTCTCTAGCACCAAATCCCATTCATTCCACAATGGCAGCCATTTGCGCCCCGGGCTAGGGTGCCTGGCCCTTGGAAAGGGAGGCTCAGGGAGTCTTCACTGCTTCTCCTCCTTTGCGGCTGTGGACACAAAGCCACACAAGAGACTGGGGCACAGAGAGAGGCTTAGTAGGCTAGGATGGGGGCAGGGGCCAGGGAGAAAGCATGTTCTCAGCCAAATGCCAAGTTCAGTAGCTGGAATAAAAACCATCCTCACCAAGACCCAGAGGTCCCCACCTGGAAATGGAAAACCATCCCCTATAAATTGTCGCCAGCCACGGTATCTCTGGATTGCAAAAGAAGCTGGATTGCCTGAGTTCAGCCTTAATTTCTCCCTTTCACTGCCCCCATTTTTATTCCTTAAAAGGATAAAAAGCTTTTGCACTATTAGGTATTCACATGAAGGATACAAAAATGCTGATTTGAAGGAGCACATGTACCCCAAGGTTCATAGCAGGATTATCAACAATAACCAAACTATGGAAAGAGCCCAAATGTCCATCGACAGATCAATGGATAAAGAAGATGTGGGGGCACCTGGGTGGCTCAGTCAGTTAAGTGGCCAACTTCAGCTCAGGTCATGATCTTATGGTTCATGGGTTCGAGCCCCTTGTCAGGCTCTGTACTGACAGCTCAGAGCCTGGAGCCTGCTTTGGATTCTGTCTCCCTCTCTCTCTGCCCCTCCCTGGCTTAAGCTCTGTCTCTCTCTGTCTCAAAAGTAAATAAATGTTAAATTTTTTTTTTTTAATTTAAAGAAGATGTGGTACATATAAACAATGGAATTCTACTTGGTGATGAAAAAGAATGAAATCTTGCCATTTGCCACAATGTGGATGGAACTAGAGAGTGTAGCAGGGTCGGGCCTGGTTAGTACTTGGATGGGAACTAGAGAGTGTATTATGCTAAGTGAAATAAGTCAGTCAGAGACAAATACCATATGATTTCACTCACACGTGGAATTTAAGAAACACAACAGATGAATGAACATAGGGGAAGGGAAGGAAAAATAAGATAAAAACAGAGAGGGAGGCAAACTATAAAAGATTTTTAAATACAGAGAACAAACTGAAATGTTGCTGGAGGGAAGATGGGTGGTGGCATTGCCTAAATGGGTGATGGGCATTAGGGAGGACACTTGTTGGGATGAGCACTGGGTGTTGTTATATATATAAGTGATGAATCACCGAGTTCTACTCCTGGAACCCGTATACACTGCATGTTAACGAACTTGAATTTAAAACATTTAAATAGATAGATGATAGATAGATAGATAGATAGATAGATAGATAGATAGATGAATGAATAAAGACTTTTGGACCAAAGAGTGACTGTGAGTGCCCTGAAAGGGGGGGACAGGTTGCTGTGATGAGTGTGGCCTTGACCCAACACATCCCTTTAACAGCTTTACCCTAAGGGGTGGTCACAGCCCGCCATTGCTATTTTGTTCCCCTTGGTTTCCAGAGACTGAGCTCTGTGGACAAAGCCAGAAATAGCAAGCGTCTGCCTCCACCGACCGTGGACCCCTCCACCCTTCCAACCTCTACCTCGCATGGCCCAGCCTAAGGGAGAGGCCTTCTTTTCCTCTCTGTGTTCCTCCAGAGATCCCCCTGGGGAGTCTCAGTCGTCACCTGCAGCCAGAGCTTCCGTCTGGCCTGTGGGACTTTGTGCAGCCCCTGAGCCCCATCTCCCCAGCCGGACCAGAAAGCTGAAAGGCCTGGTGTGGCCGACGACAGGAAGATAATGGGCCTGCCGGGCTGAGAGCATTCTAGTCTCCCACATTCAGTAGGAAGAGGTGTGTGGTGAGGAGAGGTCACTAACGCCGATGGTTTATGTTTTCCCAAACCAGCATTCCTTGCAAACAGCTGTGTTTATACAGAAGAGGGGAGAGGGAGAGAGTGAAAGGACAGTGTCCTGGGGATGACATCACTCTGTCCCGTCTGTTTCAGCTCCGGCCTCGGGGGCAGGACGAGGTGGGCTGTGAAAGTCACAAAGGCTGGCGCTCCAGGGTTTGTACTTGCATGTGTTTATTAGGTATATAATTTTCCCACTCTCCACTCTGCACCCTCCCTGCTCTGTCCCAGACCGTCCTAATACATTTAGCAGAACACAGGTTTCCCCAGCCCAGCACCCCCCAAGGAAGGCTAGATTTGGGGGCTCGTGTTCACTCCTTCTAATCTCTTTAACAAACCCGCCTCGCCGAAGGAAAGCCTGACAGGAGGCAGAGTCATTAAAGTGAATTAAAATGCATCCAAGAAGAGATTAGCCCCCAAAGCCATTCCCATATCAGACAAAGGCCCCTTTCATAAAGACTCCAGCCGCTTGGAGCCCTGTAAGCAGAGATTAGGGAACAAATTCTCAGAACCCAGAGCGCTGGTCCTCGGGACACTGGCCAGCACAGCCTACTCTGGCTCGACCTTAAGAACTCAGCTTCTGCTGAGGCTACATTTGGCCTCTGAACACTCAGATGGAAAGGGAGGGGCTCCAGGGGGGCAAATGCACCCCCGCTATGTGGAGCCGGGTCTGTCCCTGACACAGCTCAGAGGCCCTCACCTGTTCTCGTACCTTTCGGAGGATATAATGGTAATCCCAGCCTCCTGCCTCAGTGTTTCAGGTAGGACGTCCTTCTTCCCTGGGGGTCTGGACACAGTCCCTGCTGAGCACCCCCGCCTCATCTGCAGCTGCCTTGGTGAACATCTATTTTGTGTTGGGCTGAGCCCAACATGGTGCGTATATAAGGAGATGACCAGAATAAGACCCCTGCCATCAAGGCACTTAATGTATGACTGAGGAAGACAGATACGTTAGGAGCGATTACATGAAGTATTATACAGACCTAATGAAGGCTGTCTGGAAAGATGCAGGAAGTTCACCAAATGGCCAATGCTCTACCTGGGAGGCGTGGGACAATTTCACAATGAAAGTGACATGCGAGCCGAGTCTTAAAAGAGAAGTACGTGCTGGCTAGGTAAACATGGGCCAGACATGGAAGAGGGAGGAGGAGGGAGAATATTCCAGGCAAAGGGTGCAGCGCCACCAAAGGCAGAGAGTGTGATGGAGTGTGCTGCCCTACACAGGCTCCACACTATTCACTAGAGGAGCAGAGTGGCTGAGGAGCAGTCATGCAAGAGATAAAGCGAGGGGCCCCCAGGAGCCGCTGAGAAAGGACCTTACGTGCCAATCTGCAGAGTCTGAAGCAACGTAGTGTTTGAACTTGGGAGCTGCTGGGGGATTTTAAGCAAGGGACCGTCCTTAGTCAGCCATGCTTTTCAGACAGATCGCTCCAGGCCATGTCCAAAGCTGGATGCAGGGATTCAGGTGGAAACTTATCTTAAGAACCCAGAGAAGAGTTGGTGAGATTTGATGGGTGGTGGTGACAACACGGGTTGGGGAGAAAGAACGTGTATTTAAGACCTGCGAAAGGGAGAGAAAAATAGAAGTCACTAGCCTTAATCTGATACGACAAGACTGGGAAATGGAAGAATCTAGAATGACTCCAAGACCTGGTGGCTGGAGGATGTAGCATCAGTGTCCCAAACAAGGGTTTCGGGGGAAGAAGGCTGCTGGGGAGAAGACACCTGTCCCCTCTTGGGCACCAGCTCCAGCCTCTCAGCCTCCCTTTCCACCCCCCACCCCCACCTCCCACCCTGGCTCCAGCCAAAATTTCAGCTGCTGGTTCCGGGCAGTTGTACCAGTTCAGAGGCGGTGCGGCCTGGCTCCACCTCGGTCTGGGCTCTTTCCCTGGGACATCTCTTCCCTGGCCCACAGTGGTGTGCGTGCCTGATGGAACCCCTGGGCACCCACACGTGTACAACCCAGAAGCACAGGAGAACTAATGCCCATGGGGCACCCAGTAGGTGATGAGGATGATGGGAAATGTTTCCCCTTCTCAGAAGGTACCACCGCAGGCTGGCTCACCCAGGGGTCCATGGCCAACTTGGCAATCTATCTTTGTACTGGATACTGTGTTCTATCTCCTGTTTCAATCTCCTTTTCCCTCACTCCTATTTGGAGTCCCACATAAACTATTCACATATGGGATGGTTGATTTTATATGTCACCTTGGCTGGGCCACAATGCCAAGATATGTGGTAAAACATTATTCTGGATATTTCAGTGATGGTGTTTTTGGATGAGGTTAACATTTAAATCAGTGGATTTTAAGAAAAGCGCCTCATGCAGGTGGGCCTCATCTAATCAGCTAACGGGTGGCATAGTGTAAAAGGCTGCCCTCTCCCAAACAAAATGGAGTCCTGCCAGGAGATGGCCTTCTTGCTTTGCACTGCAGCATCAGCCCTTCCTGGATCTGCAGCCTGCAGGTCTACCCTGGGATTTCGAACTTGCCAGCCTCCATCATGTCATGAGCCACTTCTCTAAAAATCAATCTCTTTCTATGTAAATATACATTCTTTTAGTTCTATTTCTCTGGAGAACCCAGACTAACACGACACATAAGTCTCTGCCTCCGGGTCTGCTTTCTGGAGAACCCAGCCTTAGAGGAATGATGTTGAACCAAGATTATAAGAAGGTGAAGATGGATGTCCATCAGGAATGCGGACTTGGGAGTCACCCATCTGCAAATGGTACTAGAAGCCAGAGGATGGATAGAGGGAAAAAGATAGGACATTGATTCTCCAAAGACTCAAAAATGTCATTGTTAGATTCCCGGTCTTCACCCAAAGTAAATGAACTCAACTACCTTGCACAAACTTATTTAAATGTTTTGAGAGGAGGAGAAAGGGAAATCTCATTAAAATAAATAAAAGCATCACTGTGCCCATGAAGGATGAGTGCCACCAGGAGGATCACAGCTTCAACTTGAGATGTTTAAAAACCATTGCTCTCTTCCCCTGGCTCTTCCGTATGAAGTCCCATTGCCTGCAGCCCCCGGGCGACAGTGGTCACTACAGCGGGCTAGACTTTCAGTCTCCGTCCCGTTTCCATAGTAGCCACATCATTCTGGCCCCCAAAGTAGATGAAGGCATGGCTTTGCCTTCTGGAAGAGAGTTAATTTTTATTTTATCAACCCCTACTCCAAGGCTCCTCAATGGCCACATTCTTCACTCTGGCCCCCCGGTGTCCTGGCAGAGACAGGGGTGGGAATGGCAACAATGAAGTTCTTGGCCTGGCTCTAATCACTGATTCTCCCTGTACGTTCCTTCCCTTCCCTGGCCTCAGTCTTCTCACACAGGAAATGGGAGAGTTGAACCAGCCGCCCCTTAAGGTCCCTTTTATATCTGGCATTCTAAGATGTCACATGCTTACTCCCAGCATGTCACTTCCTTTCAGAGCTTGCGGTAACTCCCATGATGCTCTTCTCCTCAGCATTGGCTTTCAGGCCGTTTTATGAGCTGACCTCATAAAGCATGTGTTCAACTCAACACCACACACACACATGCACACACACACACACACAGCACATGCCACATATCACATACATGCCACACACACTCCACACATACATACACACACCACCACCACCACCACCACCACCACACACATACACACCACACGCACAACATGCACATACTTCTCTATAGGTACTACTCTGTGCTATGTGTCCACTCCAGTATTCCTGCCCCCACATGGCCTTGCCTCTTCTGTCTTCATTTGCATCTGCATAGGAAAGTTCTGGAGCAGGCTGCAGATGCAACAGCTCGGGGACAAGAGAAAGGAAACAAGCATGCCAATGAATATTTAATACAAATTCCCCCCAACCTACCCTTTAAAAACTGAAAAAGCTATTTGTCTTTCATATTTGACTTAGCTACTTCATCAGCTATCAGAGAAAATCCTTTTCTTATTTAGTTCTTGGAGGAATTTTGACTCGCTTTCATCTTTTAATTATTTGTACTGATTTTAACATCTGTGCAACATTCTGCAGCCTCCAAAAGCTATCTGTTGCTTATGCTCTCCAAAACACTGAGAGCCTACGTTTGCGGGCCAAGAATCTCACGGGTAATGTTCAGAGGGGAAGGAGTCCATTGCTTCTAGGATCGTGGCTCACTGACGTGGCCAAACCCAGAATGTCTCCAGGATCATGCCAAGGAGCCCACTGGCCTCTGATCACCCCATCGGAAAGACAGAGCTCCCTTCCCCAAGTGTTTCTCAATCAGACCCATGTAAGTAAATCCATTCACACTGTCATTCCATGTTTTATTATCTAGCCAGACTGCAAGACCCTCATGGAAAGATACTCATTGAGCCACGCCCCCGCCCCCCACACCACCCCAGCTCCAGCACACTGCCTGGCGTATAATAGATGCTCGACAAATGCTTCCTGAATGTTGATTCGTGAAGCAGCTGGGCCAAAAATACAAGACATTAAATCTTATGACTGAATTAACCACCCCCAAGCTTCAGCTGTGCTCTCACTTGCAGACTGAGAAAATTAAAATGGGCTGAAAAACAACCAAGTTCGGAGGGCCGTGAGGTCCTGGAACAAGTTGAAATAGAAGGAAAAGCACTGGACTAAAAGCCAGGAAGTCTGATTTCAACTACCAGCTGTTTCTTTATCAGCATATGACCTTGGGCAAGTATCTTATTCTCTTTGTCTCTGTCTCCTATAAAAAGAGGAAATTATACCTGGTCAGTATTTTTTCAAGGTTTCAGGACATCATATTTTTTTAACAGCAGCTCAGAGTAGCATTCATCAGCATACATTATTTCCTAAGTCCAAATGTATAATATTTACTTGATTTTTCACATGAACAATAGGACTAATGAGGTTGTTTAGACGAACACAAAAATATCAGATCCAGATCTATAGAGAAAAGCTGACACTTTATGTTGAATTTAATTACACTGTCTCAACATTCAAGTCTACACAGATAAACAGTTGAAAAATGGTTACTCCTCAGATAACCCTGTCTGATTTCCAACTGTGTGCCTAAGAAAGTAACCTGGGATGGCGGCGACTCGTTAGCTGGTAGACTACATTTTCCAGAGTCCCTCACAGCTAAATGAGGCCATGTGACATATTTCCAGCCAATAGCACATGAGTGGAAAGATGCCCACAGCCCCCACCCCCAAAGAACCTCTCACATTGTTTTCTATGTTCTTTGCTCTTCTGCTGGCTTGATAGAGAGGGACACAGAAAGCCTGGAAGTCCCAGGTGAGAGATGGTGGAGTCACAAGATGAAAGGAGCCTGGGTTCCCACACCTCTGCTTGAAGGAGAGCTGGCCAGCATTCAGAAACACCTGTCTTAGGCTTTAGTCTTCTAATGTACTTAATCCATGATGTAATTTTGGCATTAGCACTACCCTAATTACCTGGCAACACAAGTTAACTTTTTGGGGTTCTCATATGCATGAAAATGTGGCCTATGATACATGTCATTTTAATTGGAACTTTTAAAATAGTTTCTATCTTTTTCAAAATGAAATGTGAATAAAAATAACTGTTTATCATACCCCTGAAATTCTTTTATGAGGTCCCAAGTCTTTATGAAATGTATTTGAAAATTCCTGGGCCAGGACTAGATGCTTTTAAAGATCCTTTCTCAAGCCAACATATTATTGTTGAATCGTATTGGTCTTTATGAAGAGGAAACAAACTCCTTTTGCCTCTCAAATAAAACAGCATCTAAGAAACTCCATAGGACATACATGGTGTTTCTAGCTTAATTGTTGCATATTTCGAGGGGGATGTTCCTTCTTTAGAGAACTTTGGTTCTAGGATCTTATTTCTTTTAGATGGAATATCATCCTAAAAATGGCCTGAAAAGTCTGTCAAGTGATGACATAAGTTGTCTGGAAGGTCCTTCAAAGCAAAGTCAAAATTAGAGCCATTTTTTCCATGGGCTTTATTTATATGCAAATGCATTAATAAATGGCACTTTGATAAATCTCACAATCACTAACAAGAACTAACAAGCAAGGCC
Source organism: Crocuta crocuta (assembly GCF_008692635.1). Taxonomy (NCBI): domain Eukaryota; kingdom Metazoa; phylum Chordata; class Mammalia; order Carnivora; family Hyaenidae; genus Crocuta; species Crocuta crocuta. Next base: position 3,504,259 of record NW_027536464.1, read on the forward strand.
ATTTTATTCTGCTGTGGTCTTTCTTTAGGAACCGTTAATGCTCAGAAGCTGGAGGATGCCCTCAATGACCTCTGCAGTGTGCAGTCACGGTAGTAAATGGATGCCAGGCCACAGATCAGAAGCTCCCCCAGCCACAGGGAAACCCAGGCTTAACCTGCAGGCAGGCCAACCTAGGAACTTATTCGAGACTCATAGGAGGGCTAGGCTCTGAAGGAGACAGCAATGCGGAAAACCTTGACATTTCTGAGATTCTAAATTTATCTTAACTAAGTAATGTTCACCTCTGGGGACAGCATCAATCTTTAGGGAATTTAGGACCTCAAAGAGCCAAGTACTGTCATTGCCTGCCAAGCTTGAGAGCCTGGAAAAGAGGCATTAGCCTAAAGGATAAGGAAGAGGTTCAAAGACCCTTTGGATTCGGGCATCCCTGAGTTTGGATCCAATGCTTTGCATGCTGCTGTGTGACCTTAGGTAAGTTACATAACCACCCTGGGCCAGCCAGCGGCTTATAGTGTAAAATGGCACCTAGAGAGGAGCTCAGGGTCCAACCTGGCCCAACCCTGAGAACTCATGTCCAGCCGAGGCCTCTGATCCGCATTCAGCTTCACTTTGTCCCGGAGTTCTGAAGCACCCCGCTAAGTGCAGAACCTTCCAGAAGAAGAGGATGCTCTGTCCTTGCAGGCCAGAGACTCAGAAGCCACTGAGTCCTTGCCCAAGTTATGTGGTAGAAAGGGAGGGGTTGTATTCCTTTTTGTCTTTTTCTTTCTTTGTGTTTTTCTTTTGCAAAACACTTGAGAAGCTTGGGGGAAGGAATCTTTGTGAGCCCCTGCAAAGATGTAATTCTAGATGGCCTCCCAGCTGGGCCTGGCCTGCCAAGTGTCAAGCTGGAGACCACAAGGAGAAGGAGGGTTTCCACACAAAGGAGGCACAAGTGTCTGGGAGCAGATGATCTGAGGGAGAACCAAAATAAATGGGTCACAGTCTGAATGCTAGGATAGGCAAACGCTAACTCCCAGTGCAGAAGACCTCTCATCTGGGCCAGACTGGACTGGTGCTTGGAGAAGTAGTATAAAATGGTTCATTATCCACCCTCCATTCATGGCCAAAATGCCAGAAGACAAATGAGGGATGGCTGACAGGTGGCCTTTCTGACTATTGGGCCCGTCTTGTCCATCCTGTCTCATCATGCCTAAGTCCCAAGGTCTGACAATGGAAACAAGGAACTTACTGAATTCTCCCTCCATAGAGATGATATCCCCGTTCTATTGCTATTCTATTTGTCAGGCTGGTCCCTGTACCAGACTCAGTTTATTTTTCTCTCCATGTTTACTTGGCCCCTGTCTGCCCCCAAACCTCAGTTGCTTGCACAGTAGAGAGCCCCTACTCTACCGTCACGACTGTATCACCTCATCTCCCAAAACCGCCAGCTGCCTCAGCATCCCATGGAGCAGGGGCCGGCTTCCTTGTGGCCTCCAGCAGGCCTGTTCTGGGGCGAGGGTTCTGGTGGTTATGGAGCCTCGGCAGCTCCAGCACCCAGGTCTGACCTGGCTGGATTCGTGGACCTGCCGCCTTGCTCAGCAGCCCAGCAGCTGCCTGAAGGGGTGAGCTCTGAGTGATGAGAGGCGGACAGTACTGAAGATCTAGCTGATCAATTCTTCTCACTCCTGTCCAGAGTAGAGACTTGGATGGACTGTTCCAGGATATTCCAAGATTCTCCCTTCCAATTGTTCCCGAGACATTTTCCCCGTGCCCCAATGACTTGCCGTGTGTTTTCTTGTAAGACTGTGGCCAACTCCATAATGTACTTCTTTGGATTTCCTTCCCCTCCTTCTCTGCCTCCCCTTCTGTATCCCTCACTCTTGCTGCCCTCAGATTGCACTCTCCAAAAAACCATTAGTGTGTTTGCCGCAGGCCCTCTGTGCTAAAGAATGTAGCCTAAAACAGCCCTCAGTAGAGCTTCTGTCTCCAGCTGGAGGAACTAATTTCGGCAGGCTGCCCTCACCTCCACCCACTTAGTTCTTCTATTTCCTCCCTCTTCAACTCGTGCACCTCCCAAAAGGGAGTGATTGTTATGCCAATGACTTATAGTCACTTTTCCTTCACTTCAGGTATTTTTGGTTTTACACCTTGAACTTGGAGTTTTAGGATGCCCTTGGTCGATTTCTCAAAAATAAGATATAAATCCATGTACGTGCCTTTCCCAGGATCTAGAAAGAAAGAAAAGCTCATACCCCCACCCCAAGCCAGGTCTCCCTTTGTGCGGCAAAGAAGACCCAGACTAATGGTGTCCAACGCCAGAGTTCATCCTGGGGTAGCATTGCCCAAAGTCCAATCCCCACAATCCTGGTTGTGTGAGATATTAAAAAGTAGATAGTTCTATTCTCAAATACACCTGGGTGCCTGAGGGTTAAACAAAATGAAATTATTCCCCTGACCCTGTAGGGTTACCCAAGGCTTTACTGTAAATCACATGGTGTTCCTCTCCAAGAGATGAGTTTGTGGCATTTTAGAATTTGCTGGAAAACACCCTTTACTCCTTGAGCATCTTGTAGGATTGATGCTACACAAGATACTCAGTTCCTGTGCTTCCTGATGTGGCAGAAATTTTAGACGAACCAGCTCCTGGGAAGAAGTCACAGAATCTTTGGGTCCCTGATGAAAATACCACTGCTGTCTAGAGTCAGTCTTTCTCTTCTATCTGGAGTCTTCATAGAACTAATATAAGCCGAGGTTAACCACTAAGAACTAATTCTAGGCAAAGCCTACTTCCTTCTTATTCTGTCTCCACAGAATGATTTGTATTCATGATTTGCCCACTTCTTTTCCACGTAATGCTACACCTACTCCTCCTTCCCCACCTCTAACCACTGTCAACCTGACTATTCAAATCCCAACAGAAAGAAGAAACTGAGGTACAACTCACCGCCTCTCCCACACACACACCCAAAGCTACATATTCGCACACATGTTCCTACCCTGCCAGACTCAACTGAGGCCAGCAGTTACTGAAGTTTCAAGGAAGTCTGTCCTCTCCGCCCCCCCACCCCCACCCAGTAGTGCTCCCTAAAGTCAGTTTTCAGTTTGGGATTAATAAAGTGCAACCAGAAAGTTTGCTGCTGTTAGTCCTGGGGGTGAAAGCTGCCATCACTACATAAAATCTCGGGAGTGAAGGCTTCAGTAAGCAAAGCAGGCTAATGAGTCCCGGCCCTCTGGTAATAAGCAGCGGAAACGAGCTGCTGGGGAAAGCCAGCGTCCCACATAAATCCACGTGTTAGCAGGGCTGCCTGCTGGAGCGGCAGAGACGTGCAGGGATGGGGGGTGGGGGAGGCCAGGGTGGAGCGTGGAGCTGGGGATGTTCCACAGAGACCACCTAAACTAGCTCCTTTGTTTTGCAGAGGGAGAGACCGAGGTCCGGAGAAGTAAACCTGCGGCCCAAGGCCACAGCAGACAGACGTTCATGTTGAGCTAGGAGTTAGAACTCTGGGTTAATCTTCCCAAAGCAAAACCCGGGGCAGCTCGGCCAAGCTGTTTTGAATAAAAGCCTCTCTCTGGGTCTTGTAGACGTGAATGTGTGCCTCCCAAATGTGGGGAGGGGAGCCGGTGATATCAGCAATAGAGTGAAAATTGGAACGTGGAGGTTACGTTTCATCTTTCTGCCTCTATTCCCCCTCTCTAAAGGTGCACAGCACTGAAACGGAAAAACGATGCTAAAGTTCTTAGGTGGAAATTTGAAGGATAATCTGTATTCTAGATTCTCCCATCTCGACTGGTAACTAAACCTGATTTAACACTTTAATTAGAAGGATTCGCTGTTGAAATACATAACAAAGAGGAGCAGAGGAAAAATAAGAACTCTGAGCTACGATCCTCCCTGGTCTAACTAAATAAAACTTGTTTTCTTTCAACACTCGAGGACCTGTAGAGCCCCCTCCTGGGCAGCAAAGACTCTCACCCAAAGAGGGAAGAGCATCTATTTGGTGGCCTTTATTTTTAATATCAATTCTCCTTTAGCCATGCAGGGCATGGGGGAGACAGCACCATGAGGACAGCCCAAGCCCCAGGTACTGGGAAAGTTCCCTGGGGTCCCAAGGAGTCCCACAGATTCCAGCGCTCTGGAAACCTTGCCCTGTCTTTTGGCAGCTTTCCAAGTCCAGACGCACAGGCTCTGCACGCTGTGTTCCATGAGCTAGCTGCATGCGGAGAATGCTCCAGAGCCAGGGTAACCGAGAGCTCACAGGGAAGGAGTGTTCCAGGAGGACTCCTTCTCAACGTCAGTTCTCATTTCCTGTCCTCCCGCAGGACTGCCATTCAGATGATCTCCTCATCTCCGGCTTTTGGAAAAATACAGCCAGAAAAAAATAAATAAATAAATAACCTCCTGACAATCCAGTGTCCTCTCTGCTCAGTCCCCAGCCTGCGTGGAACCTGAGATGCATAATGTCACTCTGAGAAAGCCCCACCACTCAGGACCTCACACACTCGGCGTGTTCAACCAAGGGAGACCAAAGGCATCTTTAGCTAGTGTGCCTTCTAACTCTGCCTCAGGGACTCTAGGATTTGATGGCCAACCGAATGGGACAGACCAACATTTCCCAGAGTGCTTTGTCAGCCAAACTCGATGCACGCTCTCAGACACATCAAACAGTTCTTCAACCAGTATTTTCTTTTTTTTTTTTTAATTCAGCCAATGTGACTCTGCAAAGCTGTTGGGGAAAGGCTTATGATGAAGAGCCACCAATCATGTTATGGCACTCTGTCCCCCATGTCCCCGGTCCAGAACAAGTCTCCCCTTGACCTCTCTGCCCAACGGCCAAATGTTTCTTTGTCAAGACTGTCCAAGAGAGAGAAGGACTAGGCCAGTGGGACAAACTTGGGGGACACTAGAAGGCCAACACAGACCGGGCAGAGACTCGGCTGCCTCACCCTTTTTCTGGTGAGCAGGTACAGGTGATCTAAACCTACATCCTTCCTCTCTGATGCCCCCAAATTCCCCTCGGTCCACCTGAGCTTTCTCAGGCTCTATTCCACCCTCAAACTGGCAGGCCATCTTCTCTCAGCCAAACCCTGGTCAGCAGCCCCTGGGCCTCATGCGTGCAATGGGGGGAGGAGTGCAGCAGGGGGCATGTTGTCTCTCCTTTCCTGCAAGACTTGAGTTCCAAGTCCCCAGCCCCCCCTGGGCAAGGAGACTAAGAAAAAAGAGACTTGTGGGGAGCCTGGTGGCTCAGTCTGTTAAGAGACCAGCTCTCAATTTCGGCTCAGGTCATGATCTTGTGGTTCGTGATGTTGAGCCCCACATCAGGCTCCATCCTGACAGAGTGGAGCCTACTTGGAATTTTCTCTCTTCCCTCTCTCTCTGCCACTCCCCAGCTCATGCATGCTCTCTCTCGGTCTCTCTCTCTCTCTCTCTCAAAATAGATAAACTTTGAAGAGACTCAGATGTGAGGTTCTGATCCAGCTCCCAAGATTAAGATATCCCTTCCTCAGGGAGAAGCCTGCTCTGCATGTACTGGGGCTGAGTGGTGCTCCAGTGAGAGAAAACCCTAAACTGTACAAGTTTCTCAGCACACTTCCTGGGAGCCTTCCAGAACATATTGTGAATTCCTCTTGGGTAATGTCATGAAGGAGCCAAGTTGTCAGGGACTGCACACACCTCAGGTGCAATTCATTATTCCTTGGACCCAAGAGGCTGCATGGAACCAATAATTAATACCCTCTGAGGGCCTCTGGCTGATTCCAATAGAGATACTCAGCCCCCAAGACTCTCCAAGGATCATCTACACAGAGGGAAAATCACAAACCAGAGTGTCTTAGGGATGAAGACAATAAAAATTGCCTTGACTCTCTCTTAGGTCCCCCAACAGGAGGCATGACTAAAAGATCCCCAGGAAGCCCACATATAGTTTTTTTGAAATGCCTAAGAGATTGGTAACTCAGGCTCATTAACCTTGGGGGAAACTCTCCAAAATGTCTACACAAGACCCCTATACTTATACTGCCACCAAAACCCACTTTCTCATATCCTCCAAAGCATTCCTTGGCACCCTTATGCCCAGAGAAATTAATTCTAAACTCCTGGCACTTCATTGAAAGCCCTCCATGACCTGTACCCCGACTACCATCTTAAACTGGGTTCTCATTGAGCCTATTCATGCACTCTGTGCCCAAGCTGAGCCACACCAGTCTGGCCATTAGTCCCCAAGCACACTCTATAGTTGGGCCCATGCTGTTCTTCTCCTCACAGGCTATACCAGCAGCAACACCACCACCACCCATCTGTTCTTCTTATTTCTAAACAGTCAGCTCAATTTCTGCATTCCATAAAGCGTTCTGAATTCACAACCCCCACTTTGTATTTCCATGGAGGAAACATGGACTTTGAGAGTAAGTCTGGGCAGAGGCTCATTTGTCAATTCCTTCATAAACATCTACTGAGCCTCTTGAGTGTGCCAAACCCCCAGCGCTTTGCTAAGAACTGCCACTCTACAAAATTGAATAAGACACAGTTGGATCTTCGGGGGCTCACAGTCTAACAGAATGGTCAAGTGAAAGAACACAAATGGCAGTATAACATAATGATCACTCTAGGGGACATGCAAATATCGTGCTAGGGTAGAAGGGACAACTGGAACTGATGATGCACTTGCTCAACAAATAAATTAATTCAGACCCAAGTGCCACTGAAGAAATATCAGCGACCACAGGAAAGGGCCTTGGGAATTATGTGTGGAAGGATCCACACTAGTTAGAGATAAACCCAACAGAAATGGCGACTCAGCACATCCAGGGAGGTCTTCGGGTGCTCACAGCACCTCCATCAGCAAAGCCTTCCCAGATGAAATCAGACTGGGGCTTACTCAGAGTGTAGGAGAAAAATCATAATGTAAATTAAGAACCTACTTCCCCAAGTTCAACTCCACTCAATTACATTCTGCAAACATTTCTAGGGCCCTATTAAGAAGCCTCGTGAAGTCATCTCTGCATAAAACTAAGCCCAAACTTGAAGATCGGCTTTGATGCCAGAACGCCATACTTATTTCATGCAGGCTAGGAATCTTGTTCCCAGAAACTTCTTTAGCCCGCTGTATGCACCTTTCTGATTCCCAATTCTCCTCCGCAAAACTGTCAATGCTGAGAAGGAAAGGACTGCATTGACCCAATTCATTGCTTTCAGATTTTTAGCCCTGGAACTCCAGGTTTAAATGAAATCTTACTTGGAAGCACCAGTGAGTGAAACGCAGCAAAGCGAGCTGTTTTTAAGAGGACCCGAGCTTGTACCAGTGTCCTGTGGCAGCTAGAACAGATCACTCACAAACTTAGTAGCTTAAAACAATGTAAATTTATTATTCTATAGCTCCCAAAGGTAGAAGGTCAACACAGCTCTCCCCAGGCTAAAGTCAATGTGTCAAGAGGGCCGTGCTACTTCCTGGAGACTCTAAAAGGGAATCCTTTTCCTTGCCTTTTCCAGCTTCTACAGGCTAAGCACGTGTCCCCCTTTCTCGGTGTGCACAGCCAGCAACATCAAATCTCTTCAACATTGCTTCCATAGGTACACTTTCCTCCCTGACTCTCCATTCTGCCTCTCTTTTCCACTTTCAAGGACGTTTCTCATTACATTGGGCCCACTTGGATAATCAAGATTAATCTCCCTATTTTCAGGTCTGCTGCTTAACAACCTTAATTCCATCTGCAACTTTAATTCCCCTTTGCCATGTAACACAAACTATCCACAGGTTCCAGAGATTTGGTGTGGGCATCTTTGGGGGGGGGGCATTATTCTCCCTACCGCAGAGACCCAATCCACCCCAGACCCAGAGCACAGATTATTCCAAAAAAACAAACCAAAAAAACCTGGGATTAACATCACAAAGGATAATTCCACTATGTGCAGCCGATGCAGGGATTAGACCCACCACGCACAGCAGCCCCCAGCTACCAGCTGTGTCCTGCAGGCATACCTCATGCCTCCTCCTTTCCCTTCAAGGCAGGCTTCCCGGGAGTGTAGGGAGTTCTGGGCAGAGTCTGGATGGGACAGGAATGGAGGTCTGTGATGGAATGACACCTGTAGAGGATAAAGGTCTTTGGGAGAAAGTACATTTTAGAGAGGACCTCTTCCCCCCTATGATTGCTTTCTTGTTACACCAGGCTGTTTGAAAGCAGCATCTGTATTATATTCATTTCTCGCTTCCTTTTTTTCCCTCTGGTCATCGCGTCATCCCTGTGTCAGGGTAGGTAGACCAGAGTTAGCCCAGAACCAACAGCTTTGGGAGCAGTCCTCTACCACCGACAGGCAGGAGTTAACGGATAAATATGCCAGCTTCTTTGTCCTTCTATGTTTTCAATGGGACCATTTGAAGGCATGGTCTACACAGTCATCCAGGTCTACACAGCCCCATGAAATTGATTGGGCCCAGTTGCCTGTACCAGGAACCTACTAACACAACTAGGATGACCCACCTCTTCCAGTTTTCCTGAGACATTCCCTGTTTAGCACTGGAAGTGCCATGTCCCAGGGAACCCTTTGGCAAACAGGATGGTTGGTCATCTGAACAACCGCCTCACTAACACAGCTTTCTTCCTTCCCTTCCCCCCTTCGTTTTCACACACATACCCAGTGCTTCCTGATATCACCTCCCAAATAAGGGTCTTGTACCCAAATCCTTACCTCAGGCTCTGCTTCTGGGAACAGCCAAGCTAAACCAAGGTTCATGGTCCAGCCTGTGTCTTACTGGCAGGGCATTATGACCACACATGTCATGCACCCCAAAACTCCAGGGGGCGCCACTCACCTAGACTACGATGAGAACCATCTCCCTGGCAGATGCACTTCTGGCCCTTAACAACAACAGCTGGTATCTCTAGCTGGGCCCCCCGTCAGGTTGTTCTAGGGTGAAATTCTCTTTTCCCCACCTCCCACCACATGGGAAAGAAGAGGCACACACTACTAGAGAAAATCTTCCCATTAAGAAGGAGCAGTTTTAATCCTCCCCTGCCCTTATCCTCCTCGCCCCAGCCCTGCCCTGCCCCTTTCCAGATGTTCCCATTTAGTCATGGTGGGAGCTGAGCAGCGGATGAACAGCATGACTGGGGCTGAACACCCTTCACAATCGATTGAGCTGTGGCAGCTGGCCTTGCCCCCAGATGGGGAGAGCTCGGCGCAGACGGGGATTATGCATGGGAAACAGAGAGCCTCGGGGCCCAGCAGCCATGGCTGGTGCCTGTGCGATTCCCACTCAACTTCAATTAACAGCCCTGACAATGAGGAAGGGCTCTCTGAGCTCTGACATGCCTCCCACAGACACCAGTTTGGCCTCACCTGGGGAGACAGCCCGCCCCCGGGGACGGAAGGCTGCTCTAGCAGTGGACATCTGGACAGCCCTAATGAGGCCAGCCCGGGATGGGAGCTCAGCTAATTGCTCAAATAGGCCGTGATGTCTGGATTCCAGCTGCCACGTCTGGCAGCCCCGTTTGGATGTCTTGAGTTTACTGTGAGGTTGGGACTGAGAGACCCTTAGGAATGGGGGATGTCAGCCGGGGCTCATGCTGAAGCAATTAAGGGGACATTTGTTGTAGGTGAAGAATGGTGGGGTAGTAAAATAACAATATCACAGCTTGCTGACATCTTACCAGGAAATCTATAGTCTCCAGCCAAGATGGACCATTCCAGAAACACAGGGTGTGTGGTGTGTGATTAAAGAGGGAGGGAGGGAAGAGTAGGAAATGTGCTAGGTCTCGAACTGGGACCCTGGGTCCTCCAGATGCAAACTGGCCAGATCATTGTCCTTCCTCATATTCCTCATCTCACCAGACCTGAAAAACAGAAGGACTCCACTTACCCATCCCCCACCCAGACCAGATTACCTTGCAGCTCAGGAAGGTTAAGCTTAGGCCCTCACTTCTACAGGCCAGTTTCAAGGTCCTGGAAAGAGTCCTAGAGATGGTTTATATAGTAGACTTTTCTTCTCCTTTTTCCTTTTTCTTTTGTTGAGCAAAATTTGCAAAAGAAAGGCATATGAGCCACAATTAGTTAAGACCACTGTCTCTTTCCATTCTGACTTCATTGCAGTCACACATTCTCTAATATCAGGTGGTGTTGGCAATAGGAGGATTTAGCTAAAAGAGAATTGAATTTAGGGTACATTTAGTTTGGGGTTTAGTGGGATATTTTTATGTGGTTCACAGTTTCTCTTGTCCCTCTGTAGGAATGGCTTCTAGAAACTCTCTTACTCACCCAGTGTCATGGCATAAAGGTGCCAGGCCAGAGCCTCGCTGGTGATATAAATGTGTGGCACTAGAATTGGAAGTCTCTGCCAAGATAATGTAGAAGAATTAAGGTTTGAAATATAAAGAGTCAGAAGCTAGGCTGTGGAAAATTATTCTGTCATAGTATTGTAGCATAGTATTACAACACTGCATAGTATTGTAAGTGGAAGATACAGTTCTCATCAGACCCTAGGCAAAATGGAAGTACCTCTTACATGGAGTACACTTGATAACTCTCCATTTACAACTATAAATATCTCAAAGGGCCCCTGGGTGGCTCAATCAGTTGAGCGACTCACTCTTGATTTTGGCTTAAGTCATGATCTTATGATCCGTAAGATAGAGCTGACAGCGCAGAGCTTGCTTGAGATTCTCTCTCCCTCTCTCTTTGCCCCTCACCCCTCCAAAATAAATAAACATTTAAAATAAAAAACAACTATAAACATCTTACACAATAAAATTAGCTTTCATAGACTTCTATAAGAAATCAAGAGATTACTCTGACATCAAAAAGTGAATTACAACAAAACGCTTTTGATGATTCCAAAAGCAGCAATTCATTAACAGAGATATATTTTAAATAGGATTAATGAATAGACTCTTTGATTGTTATGTAGTTCAATTTTAAAAGAGAAGAAAATTACATGAACATATTAGAAAAAAAGAGTTTCATTTCTCACTGATTATCCTGGTACTAAAAAGTAACAAACCCCACAAGATGCTAATACAAAACCACCATGAAAGACAAATTGGTTAATGAGTGCAATCAGTCAAGAGGAATTTAAAATTAATCACTGCTCAAGAAAGCTTGACCAATATCAACAACAAAACAACGCGATTGAAAAATGGGCAAAAAGGGACGCCTAGGTGGCTCAGTCTCTTAAGCGTCCAACTTCAGCTCAGGGCATGATCTCACAGTTTGTGGGTTCGAGCCCCGCGTCAGCTCTGTGCTGACAGCTAGCTCAGAGCCTGGAGCCTGTTTCAGATTCTGTATCTCCCTCTCCCTCTGACCCTCCCCTGCTCACACAGTCTCTCTCTCTCTCTCTCTCTGAGAGATAAATAAAACATTAAAAAAATTATTTTAAAGAAAAATGGGCAAAGACTTGAATAGACATTTCTCCAAAAAAGGATAATACAGATGGCCAAGAAGCACATGAAAAGATGCTCAACGTCACTCATCATTAGGGAAATACATATCCAAACCACACTGAGATACCACCTCATACCCATAGGATGGCTACTCTTAGATAGATAGATAGACAGATAGATAGATAGATAGATAAAAAGGATCAACAAGGATGTAGAAAAATTGGAACTCTTGTGTACTTTTGGCAGAAATGCAAAGTGGTAAACATGCTATGAAAAATTTCAAGTTATAAATGGTGGTTCCTCAAAAAATTTTAAATGAATTAACATAATATCTAGCAATTCCATTTCTGGGTCTATACACAAAAAGAACTGAAAGTGGTGTCTCAAAGAGATATTTGTGCGCCATGTTCATAGCAGCGTCGTTCACAATAGACAATGGGTAGAGGCAACCCAACTGTCCATCAGTGGGTGAATGAGCAAACAACATGTGCTATACACATACAATGGAATATTATTCAGCCTTAAAGAGGAAGGAAATTCTGACACCTGTCACAACGTGGATGAACCTCGAGAACATTAGACTAAGTGAACTAAGCCAGTCACAAAAAGACAAATACTATATGACTTCACTTCGACAAGGTATGGAGAATAGTCAGATTCACAGAGATGGAAAGTAGAATGATGGTTACCTGGGGTCCAGGGTGGGCGCAGAAGGGGAGTTGTTATTTAATGGATATAGAGTTTCAGTTTTGCAAGCTGCAATAAGTTCTGAAATCGGTTGCACAATAAGGTCATTGTATGTAACACTGTTGAGTGGTACACTTAAAAAATGGTGTAAGATGGTAAATTTTATGTTTTGTGTGTTTTACCAGAAATAGAATTTTTAAATCTCAGCAAGGAAAGAAAACTTGAAGTGCCTTAAATCTTACAGCTCATATATGAGAAAAAAGTGATTGAGCTATTCCCAAATTTAGGATTTGAAAACCCTAAAACTGTGCTCGCTTCGGCAGCACATATACTGAAAACCCTAAAACTTACATGACATTGCGCATAGCTGGGTATCAAATGGACAGAAAATATACAAATGACCAATAATAAAGAAGTTAATTGTAATCAGTGTGAAACAAAAGACGATTGTCTTTGTATTCTCACCGTAGAAAATATTACCAAATTGTGACATATTTTTAAAAAGCAGTGGAAAAGGATGCAGCTAACAATGTAGAAAAAAAGCATTATAGGTTTGGTCTGGCTAACAAAATTAGAAATGTTTTTTTCTGGATACTGTGGTACTCATGGTATTTTGTAAACATTTTTGGGTTTGTAATGTGCTGTGATTTCTTATTTCAACTAAATGTTCCCCTGTGTATGGAATTTTGTTTTATTTTTCTTAAAGAGGGTCCCCCAAACTGTACCAGCATAGAACCTAGCTATGTCCTTCCTTATGCCCATCCCCCAACACAGCAGTGATCTCAGGGAAACTTGAGCTTTGGTCCATTTTCCTACCTAATAGACATGAGGCCAGAGGAACCTCATGGCTCTGTCACTCTGTCTGTATGGTCTTGAGTCTGTCCAGTCACAACTTGAGCCTCAGTTCTCTATCTTAAAATGGGGGGAAATTCCTTGACATTCCCTACTTCCCATATGTGAGAGTGGGATCCACAGGAAATTGCCATAAAACCAAAATCACCTTAGAAACACAGTCACTAAAGAAAGAGTAAGTCAGTATTTCTTGAATCATATACCACCTTTATCTGAATTTTCCCAGGGTGCCTTGTCCCACAGGATCCCCCCATCTATGTTTGGGAGTAAGGGTTAGCATGCAATGGCAAAGGCCATAGAACAATAAACGAATATAAAGAAAAAGTGGGGGCACCTGAATGACACAGTCAGTTAAGTATCTGACTCTTGATGTCATCTCAGTTCATGAGTTTGAGCCCCATGTCAGGTTCTGCATTGGTGGTGTGGAGCTTGGGATTCTCTTTCTCTCCTTTTCTCTCTGACTCTCCCCTGCTCGCTCTCTCTCTCTCTCTCTGTATCTCAAAATAAATAAATAATCTTCAAAAAAATAAAAGAAAGAAAGAAAGAAAAGAAAAGAAAATGTGGAGGGAGCACAGGCTTACTTGGGCTCATTTGGGATCTATTACACAAGGAAGATCCTTGAGGGAACTTGATGGCCTACTGGTCTGGAGAAGCATTGAAAGAAAATCTAATTAAGAGTAATTAAGCTGAAACACCTCTCCAAGTTCTTTCTTCTTCATAAATCAAAGCAATAGAATATGGACCTAGTAAATGGTTTCGGTGCCAAATGTAATATATGCCAATGACCTTCAGGAAAGAAGAAAAAGGTAGAATGAAATTCATTCCTTCAAGACTGTTAGATTGGATATAGGAAAAAAGAACAAAAGTTGAATCAAGAATGATTCCTAGATTTAAGGCTCAGGCAACTAGATGGCAGGAAATGCTATTTATTGAGATAAAGAAGGCCGAGGGAGAAACAGAGTGGAGAGGACATCGAGTTCCTTCTTATGCAAGTTAAAGGTGAGAAATTTCTAAGGCATTCAGAAAGGAGATGCCAAGTAGGCTGTTGGTTATATAAATCTGGAGCTCAGAGGAAATGTGTAGTTTCAGGTTGTAAATTTAGGAGTTAGCAAAATAATGGTGGTATTATTTAAATCCATGAGAATGGATAAGATCATCTGAGAGAAGACAAAGGAGGGGAGCAAGGGGGAGAAGAAACTAGGATGGAAGAACCCAAGCATTTAGATGGCAAGTGAAGAAGCCAACAAATTAGAAGTGGCAAGAGAGGCAGGATAAGAACCAGGAGAGAGTGTATCATCTCAGAATCTAGGAGAAGAAAATGATTTAAAAAGAAGAAAGTGCAAAAAAGAAGTATTAGGACTTCATCAAAATAAAAAGTTCCTGCACAGCAAAGGAAACAATCAGCAAAACTAAAAGGCAACCGACAGAATGGGAGAAGATATCAGACAAAGGGTTAGTATCCAAAATCTATAAAGAACTTATAACACCTCCCCCCTCAAAAAAAAACAAATAATCCAGTGAAGAAATGGGCAAAAGACATGAATAGATATTTCTCCAAAGAAGACATCCAGATGGCCAACCAACACATGAAAAAACACTCAACATCACTCATCATCAAGGAAATACAAATCAAAACCACAATGAGATACCACCTCACACCAGTCAGAATGGCTAAAATTACCAACTCAGGCAACAACAGATGTTGGCGAGGATGTGAGAAAGAGGATCTCTTTTGCACTGCTTGTGGGAATGCAAACTGGTGCAGCCGCTCTGAAAAATAGTATGGAGGTTCCTCAAAAATTCAAAAATAGAACTACCCTATGACCCAGCAATTGCACCAGTAGGTATTTATCCAAGGAATACAGGTGTGCTGTTTTGAAGGGGCACATGCACCCCAATGTTTATAGCAGCACTATCAACAATAGCCAAAGTATGGAAAGAACCCAAAATGGATGAATGGATAAAGAAGACATGGTAAATATATACAATGGAGTATTACTTGGCAATCAAAAAGAATGAAGTCTTGCCATTTGCAACTACGTGCATGGAACAGAGGGTATCATGCTAAGCAAAATTAGTCAGAGAAAGACAAATACCATATGACTTCACTCGTATGAGGACTTTAAGATACAAAACAGATTAACATAAAGGAAGGGAAGCAAAAAGAATAAAAAAACAGGGAGGGGGACAAAAACATAAGAGACTCTTAAATGTGGAGAAGAAACTGAGGGTTACTGGAGGGGTTGTGGGAGGAGGTTGGGCTAAATGGGTGAGGGGCATTAAGGAATCTAATCTTGAAATCACTGTTGTACTATATGCTAACTAACTTGGATGTAAATTTAAAAAGTAAATTAAAAGAAGAAGAAGAAAGTGCTACACTATGCCAAATGCTGTTGAGATACTAATCTAGCAAAATCTAATTTACTGCCTTCATGTTGTCAGATGACCTATGTGAGTACCATCCAACAATACCATCCCACCTCCTGATCAAGGTCAAAGGAAGTTCTCCACATGCCAGCAGGGGAGTCAGTCAGGAAGGTTTTTCTGACTCCCACTGAACAGGAAGTCACAGAGCTGTCCAGAGAGGAGACAGGCATTGATGCATCTATCCTCAGGCAGACAGGAGACCATTCAAGTTGTAGCAAAGGTAGGTCTGCCCTAGAGTGGTTCCTAGGGTCAGTGCAGATGGCCAGGAAACTACATCGAAGAATCTGACATCCATCATCAGCTGCTCTCAAGCGGAGAAGGTCCACTCACATCATTGATCAGAGAAGTGAGCAAAAATTCAGTGGACTGGGTCTTTCCTTTCATCTTCTCTTCTTGCTTTGCCAAGGAGACCAACACCAGTCACATCCACTGGCTTTTGCACATGTCCCCATTCTCAGCGGAAAGAGGGGAATTGCTGAAGCCAGCTCATACCAACTCACACCAGCTCAGAGTGCTGCTTGTGTGCACCTCATCCAAACTCCTGATTTCATGTTGGTAGCTGAAAATCTGCTCTGGTGGGAGTCCTTACCCCGCAGAAATGAACAAACATAACTAATAGGGCTTCCCCCATCACTCCTGGAAAGCCAGTTGTTAGATATTTCCAGCACACTGTCTGTCAGTGTTCTGCAACATGTAACCTGGTATGCCAAGACAGAAAAATGTGAAGGTCCCAGACTTTGGGGAAACACAACTTACCTCTCTTGAGATTTCCCATGCATGTTAGAATCTTAAGGACGCAGAGAAATCTTTCTATAAAGAAATCTATTTTTTTTATAACAAAGAGTTTTCCAAACTTATTAAGCTATCGAATCCTCATTTTGGAGAATGTCTCTCACTGGCGTCTGAAGTTCACACTGCTTTGGACCTTTCTTTTTAAATAAAGCTAAGTTGTTAGCATTGACATAGAAATAGAAATTGGCCATAACAGTTCTGCTGTTCATTCCCATGGCTATTTTGAGAGGTGTGCAGATGATGAATGGTTGTGACGGCTGAAAGACACTTCTTATTTATGACCTGAGTTCTGGATGGTGACTGCTGTCATTAATAATGATAGTGGAGCCCCAAGGCTGGAGAGACGGCAGCTCTGGGGTCTCTCTGCTTAGCCTGACATTCCTGTGATACAGGAGTTAGGGCTGTAAAGCTCAAAGCACTTAGTACCAGCACAGGGAGTGCTAGATTTCAAGTTCTTGCCTCAGTCAGGGGCAGGCTCTTGGAGACCCAGGACAGGGATCTCACTCTAAATGTGGAAACCACCGCAGGCTAATAGATGGAAGTGGGGAGCTCCTGGGGACCTGGGGAAACAGAACAACTGTGTTCATTAAGAGAGCCAGGAAGCAGCCGTGGGGGTCTCGTCTATCGACAACTTGGCAGGACACAAAGTATTTTACCAAAAGAAATCTCACAGCTGGAAAGAGCAGGTGCGGGCAGAGCAGAGCCAGTGCAAATGCTGGAGAGAGATTAAGGCAGGAAGGAAATTGGATTTTCCCAAGTTCCGCAGGGGAGGAGTGCACTAGGAGGGAAAAAGTGGTAAGAGAAAGAGAAAGAAAGACTGAAATTGATTTAGGACTTGAAATAAATACCCTCGACCAGCAAAAGGGTTGTCGGTTTGCATTTTGACAATTTAACAGGCAAAAAGCCTCCGCATTAACTGAGTCCATGCCTTCAACAGAAAGGGAGATTATCAGTTGCTGAACAGGAAAAGCTATAACTAAACAGACAATTTTCACATGCTTCATTCCCCCAGGAGCTGGAGCTGGTGCCAGGAAAAATACTTCTCCCTGCTCACCCTCCAGCCCACCAGTGTTCCCGTGTCTGGACCCTGGGACATGGCTCCTAGCCCTGGCCCCGCAGCTCTGCAAGTGGCAGTGTGTCCCCAGTACTAGCAACTGACAAGCAGTGAGGCTTTCCTTCCAGGCAAAGGTAGAGTGGAAGGTGGCCACCACATTTCCAGAAAGCTGCGGGCTTCTGTCCCTAATCTCATTAGGTTCAACTTGGAGCCACGTTCCCTCCCCCATTTCTCCTTCTTCCAACCATTTGAAGTAGTTATTTTACTTCTCTAGATTTGATTCACAAAACAAAAGAAAACAAAACCACACATACAAACAAACACACAAAACTGAGAAGGTCAACAAGATGTAATAGCACAAGGAATTATATTTTAAAAACCAGTACAAGGTCATGAAATGTCAACAACAAAACCAAAACCTATCCTGTGTTCATCCCCTAAAAGGCAGGGTGCCTCGTGCATACCCTTGTGGATTTATGCTGTGGCTGAGAACACAGCCCTTACGTGTAAGTACTGATGCACCTGGTCATCCTTTAGCTACCAGACATGAGCCCTTCCAGATGTTTCAGTGCGGGTGCTTGCCTTCAAGGACAATGGCAAGTACATTGGAAAACTTCTTGTTACTATTTGGAGCCAATCTTTAAACAGTAACCAACATTCTACAAAGTCATTCATTTGTATAAATGAACATACATTTTTGTGTTTAGTTCTTAAAATAATCCCATGAGTCAGGTGATATTCTGATCCTTGCTTTCCAGTTAAGAAACTGAGGCTCAGAGAGCTTGAGGCAAGCAGAGCTCAGGTCACACAGCTGGTAAGTAGATCCACGTGACTCTAAATCTCTTGCTCCTTCCTCTACTCCTTACCATAATCCTCTGGAAGGCAGAGATCGGCAACGTACTCTGTAAGGTTCCCAACACGGAGGTGTGAGCAGGCGGCTGTTTAATTGAAGATGGAGGAAGCAGTCTGTTTTCCCATCACCCTTCATGTTGGTTCTTGGTACCTACTCCCCAGCAGATCCCAATCTGCACTGCCCCCTTTTCTCTGCATACACAATGTAACTTCAACTCCCAAACCCATTACTTAGACCAGATTGCTGAATTTGCGGGAGTGGCTTGAAATGTACACAAATACCCAGTCTAGCAGTCCTGCCAGAGAGCACAGGGATCCTTGGGCTGAAAAGTGGAAGAAAAATCACTGGAAAAAATTTTGTTTAATGTTTTATTTATTTCTAGGAGAGAGAGAGAGAGAGAGAGAGAGAGAGAGAGAGAGAGAGAGAGAGAGAGAGAGAGAGAGAGAGAGAGAGAGAGAGAGAGAGAGAGAGAGACAGCGTGAGCAGGGGAGGGTCAGAGAGAGAGGGAGTCACAGACTGAAACAGGCTCCAGGCTCTGAGTTGGCAGTCAGCACAGAGCCCGATGCGGGGCTCGAACCCACGAACCGCAAGATCATGACCTAAGCGAAAGTCAGACACTTAACCGACTAAGCCACCCAGGTGCCCCAAAATCACTGGAAAATTTAAGGAGAGTGTACACAGCAAATATCTGTTGAACTGAATATTCCCCCAAACAAGTCCACTGAACATATCACATCAGATAACTTGCTCTCTCTGGCTTCCAGCCAATTTTCACACTCTTCCAACCCAAATGTGGCTCAGTAGCTCAGCTAGAAAGGAGATGCATTCAAATTCACCCAGGAGACCTGAGAGAGGACAACATCTGGCCTCTTTAAGCTGCCCCACTGTCCCTGAACCACTTCCTGCCTTTAGCCATTCCCTCATCCTGGAATCTTCAATGATTCCTCAAGGACCCTAGGATTAACTCCAGATTTATCTTCAGGGCATTTCACAACTCTTTAAACACTACTCATGCACAGCATGCATAGATATACTAGATGGATGGATGGATGGATGGATGGATGGATGGATGGATGGATGGATGGAGGGATGGAGGGATGGAGGGAGGGAGGGACAAATGGATTTAATACTCAGTTTCCTGTTAGAACACTTCCTCTGTGTCAGTGAGGGAGCACCAGTCTTCTGCCTCTGGGACAATCAAAGAACCTTATCCCTTTTCCCTGTATATTCCTTCCCCTAAGCATACACCATTACCACTATTAACATATAAGTCTCTATTGTTTCTATGGCTCATAATCCAACCCACCAGCCTAGAGGGAGCAGGGGAAGGGCCATCCCTTGAAATGTGAACTATTCTGAAGCCCCAGAATCTAAGACTTCTAGAATTAATGGACAATTTTGACTCAAGTAACTTTCTTCTCACACTTCCATTTCCTAGTTTGTGAAATTGAGGCCTTGAGATACAAATTAGAATTGGGAACTCAAAAGCACATTTTTGTTTGGGGATATGCAATATTCCCCAATTTCTTAGATATCAGCCATTTAGAGAATGCAGCTGTTGAAAAATACTTGGAACCCCCCCCCAAAGTATTTGCAAATGCAGTATCCTTGAGTGTAACCAATGGATTATGACCCCTGCTTAAGGCTATATGAAAAGCTGGGGGAGTCCAAACCAGGTAGCTACTGGAAGGGGCCCCAACGGTGTCTAGGTAGTTGGTCAAAGTCAAGGTCAAGCTCACCTCTGCTATCTGCTGCTGCTTCTGCAGCTGGAGCCATGTAGGAGGTAACCTCAGCAACCTGAGAGAGACACAGTCTTTCATCACTTGCCTCTGCCTTCCCTGACCCTTGGTATTGCTGGGACATAGTACACATTCTCTTCCATTTCTCTTTCATCATCCTTAATCTCTTTAGTCATTCTAACGAAGCATTCTGGGGCCTATTTATTGTTCCCTAGTGAGCAGGAGTTGGATTTTTATTTCATACAAATTGTGAATAAGAGCTGTATTTGTTATTACTTTTTATGAGCTCACACTCCTTCCCTGATGATAGTTGCTTAATGGGCCAGGGTTAAGAAGTAAGTGATTCTAAGCAAGCTCCCTTGCTTGCTCCTCAAACTTCTCCTTACCCTATAATGCTTCCATCTGTGAAAGAGGAGGGACTCTTACATGACCTCTCAACCATTCCAAGCTCAAAGTCAGTCTGTTCCCAGACCCAGCCCAGCACTTTTCAAATGGATCGATGAGCATTGACCAGAAACAGAACACAGTACCTTGGGTCTAATGGAAGCTGGCCTAGAGGCTCCATGGGGCCAAGGATAGGGCAGTGGGTATTGGGAATCATAAGCCTGTATTTCATTAAAGCTTGTTTCCTGATTCTGTGTGGTCTTAGATATGTCCTTTCCTTCTCTAGGCCTGTTTTTCTTCTGTAAAAGAGGAATAACTGACTTATTCCTAATATCAATGAAAATTATAAACCACCATTGAAAAACCTACTACCAGGGAATGTGAAAGAACATTATGAAGATCTAATTAACGATTAGATCTAATTAAGAAGAATATTGTGTTTGTGTGAAGATATCAGTTGTCCCAGATTTACCTGCAAATTTAATGCAATCACAACTTTTGGGAAACTTGGCAAGATGATTCTAAAATTGATATGGAAGAACAAGTGTATAAGAACAATCGAGAAAATATTAAGCAAATGAAAACAAAGTACACAAAGAAACTCTTCCCACTGGGTAAAATAATTATAATACCCCAGTCATTTTTAAAGTACAGTATTAGCTCAGGAATAAATGAAGAGATCAGCGCAACAGAATAATTGAAAGCCTACAAATAAACTGTGTGGTTGAAAGCATAACAGTCTTCCAAAGATACCTTCCCCACCCTCGCCATGTCTTTATCTCCAGAGTCTGTGAATATGTTGTGTCAAATGGTGTATTCGTTTGCTAGGGCTACCATAACAAAGCACCACAGACTAGGCGACTTGTACAACAGAAATTTATTTCCTCAGAGTTCTGGAGGCTGAAAGTTCAAGATCAAGATGCCAGCCAAGTTGGTCTTCCCTAAGGCCTCTCTCTTTGGCCTATGGATGGCCACCCCATTACTGCCTTTTCACATTGTCTTTTCTTCCATACTCATGCATCCCTCGTGCTTCATTCTGTGTCCAAGTTTCCTCCTTTTGACACCAGGTGGATTACATTAGGGCCTCCCCAAATGACCTCATTAAATAATCTTAATCGCCTCTCTAAAGAACCCATTTCCAGATTCAGTCACATTCTGAGGTACTCAGGGTTAGGGTATCAGCACATAAACTATAGGGAGACAAGACTCAGCCTATAACACATGACACGGAAATTTAGATTGCAAATGGAATAAATCAACTGACCTCAAATGAAGTGAAGAGAGTATTCTGGATTATCTAGGTGGGCTCGTTGTCATTACAGGGGTCCTTAAAAATGAAAGAGGGCATCATGAGAGTGAGTTTCAGAGTAACCAGCAAGAGACTTTACTGGACATTGCTGACTTTAAAATGGAAGGGGGCCATGAACCAAGGAATGTGGGCAGCTGGAAAGGTAAGGAAACAGATTCTCCCTAGAACCTCCAGAGGTAATGCGGCCCTGCCAATACCTTGACTTCATCCCCAAGAAACTATTACACATGCTGATCTCTAGAATTGTGAGATAGTAAAGTTGTGTTGTTTTAAGCCACTAAGTTCGTGTAATTCATTACAACAATAAGAAGCTAATACATCATGTATATGAAGAAATTAGGATATGATAAAAGTATCATTTCAAATAACTGGAAAAAGACAATTAGCTCATCATCCAGTTAAAAAATAAATAAAATGAGATTCCTATGCCATGTCACTCACAAGAATAAAATCCAGATGGATTAAAAGCCTTAACAATATGCACATGAAAGTACTGGAAGAAAATATGGGAGAATGTGTTTATGATTTTGGAGTAGGGAAGGGGAAATAAATAAGAAAACGTAATGAAGTTTATAATATTAAAATAGAAAACATTTGTTGCAAAAGATGCCATAAGCAAAGTCAAAAGACAAGCAAAAAATGAGAGGACTATAACATACATACTCTTTGAATTTTGTTGTTGTTTTTTCTTGTCAGTGAGCATGGATTACTTCACTAATTGAAAACAAAAAAGGAAAAAGAGGTGGGAAGAATCTTCTCTACCACCCTCTTCTTCCTATGAACAGGATTGGAATAAGTGAGGAACCTCTCAGAAAGCAAAAGCACCATGGGAACACAAGAGTGTTTCATTGAAGTAAAAACTAAATTATGATTTATTAGGGCATTTCCTCCCTGCAGCTTCCTCACCTTCTGTGGCTCCTCTTCCTTGCTCACACCTGTGGGGTGAGCTAAGCTCAGCCAGCATTCATTGGAAGGATTGCTGAAAGATTAACCCATCTAGGACTTGCTAAACCTTTGGCTGAAACTTGCCTGTTTATTCTTCTTCCTGGGCACACAGCTAGACCATACTCCCCTAACTGCTCCCTGGCAACGAGATGTGTCCCCCTGGGTTCTAGCCAATGGACTGATAGCCGAAGTGTCACTTCTAGGCCAGGTGCATGAGAACCTCACATACTCCATGGTCTTTCTTCTTTTGCTGGCTTGGTACAGCTGAGTATGTAAACTTGGATGTCACATGCTGAGGCTATAGAGCCATTTAATGGAAGAAACTTTGTTCCCTGAATTACTACCTAGAAGAGAATCACTTGGTAATCAGAAATACCCATAATGGGTTTATGAGAGCTAGAAAAAATATATACTGTATTTGAGCTAAAATACATTTTTTGAATTTTGTGTTTGTTTCAGTAGCTGATGCTGCATTAACTCAGAAACCAACCTGACTTCTTTTGGCAAATATCTTGGTCTGACATCTCCTCAACAGCCCAACTGAGCCTAACAATTATTTGGGCTAAGTTACCTCTGGTAGAAATCAGGCCAGTTGTTTGACTCATGACTGGGTCCCGGTTGATACATCAATATGCTCTGGGAGATGCTTGGGCTCTTTGGCTATCTCAGTGGTACCAATAACACAGAAGGAGCAAAAGAGATGACCTTTGTCTTCCTCCACCCAGCACCCTTACCCTCCCTACCTCTTGCCACACTCAGACAAGAAACAAACAATAAAACATGTCCCTGTCTCCTGCTGGCATTCAATAGACCTCACCCAGGGCTATGAGCTCGAGATAGGAGGACCCCATGTTGTGTCCCCTGTGTCATGATGTCATTGTTTGGACAGCCACATATCAGACACCACCTCCACCCCAAGAAAGGTCAGATGAGCCACAGAAATGAATTCCCTACTCCTGTCTTCTGACACCCCTTCCAAGAGGCCACTCTATTCATCAACTCCCTCTGATCCAGCTTCTACACCAGATCCAGGGACACCTAAAGAGAGAAGCTGCTAGAAAAATGGAAGCTCCTTAAAGACCAGGTTTTGTTTATCTGTGTATTCTCCATCTCAAGGCACATAGCTCTGAGGGCACAAATATGAACTTGCATTCGAAAGCTCTTTAGTGCATGTATATTGATGTTCATTCTCTTCGCCTTTCACATGGCAACATTCAGTGAGCCTAGATGGACTGGATTGGAATACAATTGGATTGGGAACCAGCTATCAGCTGAAAAGTTGTCTCTTTTAAGAAGCCTTCCCCTATTGTCCCAAGAAGACCTCCTTTTTATTCCCTTTTATGCATTTCCATGGCTCTTACTTGGTGCTTCTATGTCACTCTCGCCATGCAAAATTGCAATTGATCTGTTTCTGTGTCTGCCCTCCCAATATACTACAAAATCCCCAAATACAGAATACCTATTTTTGTATGTGCAGGCCTGGCAAATAGTAGGTATTCAAAAGATGAGAAAATAATCTAGTGAACAAATCCTGGCCTAATGAAACAACCTTTTCACCAAAATGAATTATAAGCTCTAATAAATAAATAAAATAGCCCCTTCTACTGTTCTACATCTTTGGTCATTAAACATTCTTCCTTCTGGCCAAATCCTTCCTCCTGAAAACCTCTCTGTGGGCTCTAGTTGTACCCACTCAAAAGACATCTCTGAAATACTCCTAACTCATAGCAGAGATCTAGAAGATGCCACACTCCTCTGCCCTGGGCCACCTCCAATCTATCACTTCCCATAAGTATGACACACAGCCAGGGAGTTCATCTCCCTGCCTCTGGCTAGGATTCTCAAATATATATTTTATTCCTTTCTCAAGAACATCCATGAGAAAGCAACCCAGCCCATTCTCTGTTTGTCCAGGTGCTGGAAAATTCTAGTGCCCAGTTCTAACTTAAATCCTTTTCTTTGCAATCTCTATCAATTCCATCCGTGAAGAAAGAGTACTTTCTGTCCCCATGCAGTATACAGAGAGTAACCAATTCCTCTCTTTTCGTCCTCCTCCAACACATGCCCCTGGCAACCGGTCTTCTTTTTTATGCGCTGATTCATAATTTCTGAGTGAACCAAGGCCCTCCTTCTGCACCCTGTACTGCCACGTGTGGGTGAGTCTGCAGTATCCCAGTGACCAATGCATCCAGGATGTAGAGGTTCCATGCACTGAGCCAGCACAGCCCAGGGCACATCCCAAAGCCTCTGTGCTCACAATGTCACCACTTGGACAGCCACGTGTGGGATCACCTCCAGCAGGGGGTGGAAAGACGTGAGAACCAGCAGGTCCCTCCTGGCAGACCTATTGTGGACTCTAACCCTCCCCCGCTGGCCAGCCCTGAGGAGTGCTGGCCCCCATGCTGTGAGCTTAATTACTTTGCAAGAGGACATTTGTAACTGGACTTCCTCTTTGTTCACAGAGAAAGCTGGGAGTGGGCAACAGAACAAAGGCAGGTCTTTGCAGAACACAAGTGAGGAAGAGCCCATGCTGTGAATCTGGGTCTGGGCCTCAGGAGTGGAGGGGGCTGGGGACATGGGAGCTTGGGCAGCATGAGGATGGGCTCAGACGGAACTAAATCCCCACCTGAGGGCTCAGGCAACCCTCTCACTGGGCTCCCACGAGATCCAGCCATATCTGAACTAATTCATGGAACCTGAAAGGAAAAAAAATGCCTTGTGAGCATCTTTCTCCTGTTCCCCTGATCCTGGAAGGCCATTCTCTCAAAACAGGGTCCTTTTTCTGTTTTGGGAGAATGTATTGGGTTAGAGAGAGTGTGAAATATTTGTTGTGCCCCTGATATAGGGCTTTAAGTCTCATTGTTAGCATATTCTTTGTGATGTCTAGCCTAAATCCCTCCAGATACTTGATAATATGAATCCATGGAGACTCAAAAAGGCAATCTTTCATGTATAGAACAGATCTGATGGTGCCTCACCCTCTGACTCTCCCTCCTGACTTGGCTGGGGAAAGATTCCTTTGGCACAATAATTCTCTGAGGAATTCTCTGCACCTGTATTAAGAAGGGAAAAGTCTGTGTGTGATCGGTGCTCCTCTCTGCTTCCTGCTTCTACAGAAGACAAAAGGGTTCCTCTGGCTCACAGCAGCCAAGGTGGGTGGGGAGAGAGGCAGAGAGAAGATCCAAAAGTGGGGAAGAGGAAAGGAGAGGAGATAAGAGTGAGAAGACACTCATAGGTGCCTATCCAAGACTAACAATCTACAGGCTGAAAGACAACTCCACAGGACAGGTCACCTTTGCCACCCACCTTCCATTCCCTCACTCTGCATGTTTGCATCTCCCTAAAAGTATGTGCTTCCTCTGCTGGACTCAGCCATTCTCCTTTCTGCAAGGAACAGTGTGCATGCATGTGAGTGACCTCCCTGTGTACGTCAGGGTCACTTCCAAATCATCCTTCGGCCTTCCTTTCTCCAGAATGGCTCTCTCCTCTTTCGCTTCTCTCAGAAATTTAAAAGAAGGGGGAGGAAAGGAAACTTATGAATTGAACATATAACTTGAAGAAGGAAAGGAGGGAAATGTTTTACATGAATGTTTTCATTTTAGCCTCCTAGCTACCCTCAAAGGTAGGCGTGATTTTATCATGAAAGGGAGATAAACTTTTCTCAGATGAGGAAACAAAGCTGGGAGGAATGAAATGAGTAGTTCTGGGTCACTGAGCTGGTCAGTGGCATCTGTCAGGTTGAGCCCTGCATCTGTCAGACTCCAAGGACAAGGCCTTCACGGTCCTTTCTTCAGCTCTAAGTCTCTGCAACCAAAACTGACCCACCCCTGTGTCCCCCACATCCCTTTAGCCCTGCTATTGATCTGAGTACCTGGCCCAGATCTGAACATAAAGGGAAAGCAGCATCATGTAGCCAAGTTGGAAGGCAAGAGACAAGCTTTAAGTCTGGGTGAGACTCATGCACAAGACTATGGAAGCAAAACTTCTAGGAGAAGATAGAGTACCTGGGTACTATCCATGGCACACAAAACTCAAGGGCAGGAAAGCGCCCTGACTCACTAATAGTTAAGTTTCACTGTAAACCACAGTGTATGGTGCCCAGGGCCCAGCCTCCATGATTACCAAAGTGGTGTCAGGAAGATGCATTTCCCAAAGGTGGTAAATTCCCAGATCTTTTTTTCCTCTTTAAAGCATGATGTGAATCCTAGAGAGATCTCTGAATGCAAGAAACATGAAAGAGGCGGCCGTTAAGCTATAGAATCACAGAATATGAAGGCTGGACAAAAATCTCAGAGCTCATCTAGCCAGACCTCCTTATTACAGCTCTGGGAAACCAGCGGTAATGAGTCTTTCCCAAGTTGGACAATTGCAGAAGGTGAACTCAACCCTGAGACCCCCAAACTGCCACCCAGCTCTCTTTCCACTACCCCAGGTATCCCAGGTGTCCTTCCAGCTCAAGGGTGCAGCGAGGGCTGTAGAAGTGGCTGTTAACAGGAAACCACAAGGAAAGATAAGCACTCGGCCATATCTAGGAAAGAAATCTGCCCGGAACTCTCCCGAATGTTGCCACACCTACCATAGAACCCAGGTAGGAATGATTTCTGTTCCCTTCCAGATCCCCAACAGCCTAAGCTCATGTTCCTCCCAATTATTTCTGTGTTATCTGAACCAAAGGAGACAAAGAAGATTCTGTGCACTGGGGAGGGAGGGCTCAAAATGGGAGAGGGGTGAATTCAAGGATAGAGCCTGGCTCTTGTAGTAGGATGGGTAAGGCCTAGGTCTCTACCCAGAGCCCTAGGAAAATGCAGAGGGAGGAAGCCACCGAACTCCAAGGAGCCTGCTTCTGTCTCTCCAGCCAGAGCTGTATGACCCTAATTCATCAGAGCTCCTTGACTTCAACTGACTTTGGCTTCAGATTCTTTTGTGTTGTTTTTATCTCAAGAAGAAGAGGAACTAGAAACTTAGCTGGGAAGACACGCATTTAAGCCACCTAGAGAAGGCCTAAACCACCCTTTGCCCCAGAGATGTTCCTGAAGTCTGACAGTGAAGAGTCCTCTCCTGGTCTAGGGAGAAAGCCTGTCCTCGTTCTGAGGGTGTGAGAGCCTCCAAGTTTGTCTGTTCCCCATGGCTGCCATGCCATGTCATAAAACTGCTGGCCAGCCCACAGTTTCCCTAAACATGCTCAAAGATCATCTTACCACGGAGGGGGTTATTTGACACAGAGATCTTGCTGTGTGGCTCAGGAAAATATCCCAACAGCCACAAAAAGGTAAACCGAGACGCCAAACTCGCGCCAGCTGGGGCCAGTAGCAACATGGCCCTTCGCCTGGCAGTTCTAGACACTTCTCAAATGTAAACACCTCTCCTCTTCCTCTTGTTTCCTCCCCCTTCTCTCTTTGTTTTCTTTCCTAAGGATTAAGAGATTTCATTTTCATTGTTCCATAGATGGAATGGGAGGTCTCTCTGAGCAAGCGCCAAGCACTGTGTGTTCCTTACGGCTTGGTTTGGAAATAACTTGAAGCTCTCTGTCCCTTTCCCGCCAGCCATCCTGCATGTGTCCTCAGCCCCTGAGAGCTCTCCTATCAGAATCTCATGAAGTTGTTCCAGAAGCCGCAAGCCTTTCTCCAACCTGCCCTGACCATGCGGAAACCAGAGACGGCCAGTGGAAGTGCTGCCACCCTATCTGAGACACAGGGGTAGGCTTGTACTGGAGGAAGAGTCACCTCTGCTAAGAGTCTCTCTGGGAGCCCTGATGTCTCTGTGCAAGAGCAAGGTCCCAGGCTAAGGATGACTATAGGCCTTAGGTAGACCCTCTACTCTCTTGGGTCAGTGGCTTCTAGTAAGCTTCCAGAAGAAGCAAAGGTAGACGTCGAGAGATGGGACAGAGTGAGGAAGAGGAGTAAGGTCTTGCCCTCTATGCTGGTCATTTGCACCCTCTCACCCCGCCGCACCCCAGGTCCACTCTCTGCTCTGTTCTGTGCCCTGCGACGCATAGAAACAATCATACTCATTGCTTCCCAGCCCAATGGGGCACTCCAGGAGGCAATGGGAGAGCAAAAGAACAGAGGTCCTTTCTTGAGCTGCTTTTCTGGCATGTTCCCCCACGAAACTAATCACCCCTCACCCCCCCGCACCCTACAGAAAGCCCAGCCTCCATGAACCCAGCCCTCCCCAAGTCTGGAAACACTGTTTCCTTCCATTTCTGCCTAGGATGGTCACTGCTTCCTGCTGTTGCTGGTCTCTGAGTGCCTAAGTTTCTCTTGTGTGCCCCTTTGACATACCCCCACACTTTGTAAGTAACCCCTTCACTAAGATTTTGTTTGAACCAGCCAAGATGAATGTTATTTCTTTCTGAGAGCCCAACTCTCGCATCCGGTATGTTCAATGCAAGTGTGGAGGGTAAAAAGGAAAAGAAGGGAGCTGTCAACCCTGAAGAGGTCATGTGTCCCAAGCCAGCTGGGGACTTGTTACAGATGCAAATTTGTGGGCCCTGCCATAGACCTAGTGAATTAGAAACTCTAGAAGGTCCTGCAATCTTAGTTTTAGCACCTACTTGAACACCTTAGTTTTAGCAGCCCCCTCTGGGAAAGTCTGACACACAGGAAAGATGGAGAAGGAGCCAGGGACCAGCACCTCTCTCTCTCTCTCTCTCTCTCTCTCTCTCTCTGCACATCCAAATTTTCCACAATCATGAAATTCGGTTCCTGCCCCACTTGATCAATCAAAGAGGATGACGCAGGTGGCATTTACTACCTGGGTGGTGGCTTGGGCTAAAGAGGTCACTGTGAGCAGACAGCCCTTCCTCCGCTCCACTGTGCAAAGGAATCGGATGCTCTTTGATGCAGTCAGTAGCTCATGTTGCCATGTCTGCTCCTCTCTCAGATTCTTCACACGTAAACACATCCCAGACCCTTTGTTCTCAAATGTATGAATCTTCAACACATTGGCCATAGAGACTGTCTAAATGCTTCCTTCCAGCTGTGCCCAGCTGTGTCACATGAACTGCAATGCTGTGCTTTTTCATAGTTAGGAAAGTTCTCTCCAGCTCTCTCTGTTCACATATGGTCCATTCTGACCCTCCTCATACCAGCTGCTCAGGAACTATTCACATTTGCGATGGAAACCCTCAGGCTCTAGGGGCAAGACAGACTCCAGTTGAAATCTGACTACCCACTGTGCCAGCTGTGTGCCCACAACCAGCTACTCTGTGTCGCCTTTGTCTCCTCCATCTGTAAAACAGGAGTAATAATTTCTGTCTCTCAGGGTGGGGTGAGGGTTCATTGAGATGATACCCGTGCAACACCTTAGCACAAGAGGCGGCATGTACTAGGTGTGGATGAAAACTTTTCCTTTCTTTCCACTTTTCTCCTGGGAGACTATGAACCTGTGTTTTCTGTGATGACACAGTGGTGGAGAGCAAACAGGGCAGAGCTGGAGTCAGGTTGGCCCAGCACTGCCACTTACTGTCTCTGTGTCTTTGGGCAATTTACTCAACTTTTATGTGCCTTGACCTTCCCATCTGCAAAATAGGGATCATAACAGTACTTACCTCGCTGGACCATCCTCATGCTTAACTCATAGCCTATGTAAAACCTAGCGTATCTGTTCACTCTAGATATTAGCTCCTATATTATTCATTATTAATAACATTATTATTTTACATTCCAAGTGAAAAGCTGAGATGCAACATCTACTAGGGAGGGATCAACAAACCGAGACAATGTGACAGAACATTTGAAATTAGGACCACATTAATATGGCTCTTTGTATCTTGCTCATTCCCAGTGTTGGGGCGGGGGGAGTTTAATATGCAACTCAAGTAAGAGGTTAAGAAGATAGAAGCAAAAAAATCATCAAAGAAGGCGTGAAGAATCTAGAAAAAGGAGGAAAAGGGTCCCACTGGGCTAGTGGGAAGAGCAATGGTGAGACTGAGCCAGATCCAAGGATGGGTCTCTGAAAGGGCCTTGACACAAAGTACTTCTCTTCCGCAAGTTTTTCCATTGCCTAGAGAGGAACGAGTCTGTTTTCCATCCCTGCATCTCTGCAGAATCCTCGTCACTACTGCCCACTTCATTCACACCCTTTCCTGCCTTGTGAAGTCATTCTTTCTTTCTTCCCTTCCAAATCCTGCAGGACCCCACTCCATTCCCACTTCGTCTGGGTCATTCCCTGGTGGGTCTGTCCCTCTCCTCCCTTCTCCACCATAGACACCCATGTGGACCGTGGTCAGCTCCATGCCACTCAGCGCAAATTTGTCTGCATTCCTAGCCAGTTCGCTGTGGTTTCACACATGCAAGCCTTTTTCCCCAAACCAATCGTAGGTTTCTCCCTAAAGGCAAGGACCACATCTTCCATTGCTTCTGGGCCCAAGGCTATGAAAGAAATTAGACCCAAAGGAAGCATAAAGTGTACATATATAAGCTTTGAACAGCAATGGGATCCTTTGCACCAAGTTCTTCCATCCTCCACCATAAAACAGCACTGGAGAGAGGTGTCAACTAACAGGACGTTTCTCCTCAGTGCCCTCCATTCTCTCCCTCAGCCACAAACCAGTAATGAGATGTTAGATGGCAGAGTCAGGCTGGATCCAAATATGGATTCAAAATATATATTAATAGGAATTTATATAAGATTCCAAATTTTAAATAAAAGAACTAAGTGTAGAAGCATAGCATGGTGAGAATTAAGTTGAAAGTAGCTTCAGTATAAAATAATAAATATTATTAAGAAAATTGAAGCAACCTGGATACATCAATAAATACTGAATGTTCAAAACATTGGAGGTGATATTTCTATCCTATTAAATTCATTAGTCAGGTCAGAACTAAAACATCTGGGATTTTTTTTTTTTTTTTTTTTTTTTTTTGGGGNGCATCTACAAACCAAATCACAAAAAGAATGCTAAAAGAACTGAAAGCATTTAGCCTGGAGGAAAAAAATGTCTCATGAAGATATGATCCTTATTTCCAAATATTTGAAAAGTGTTCATGGCAGAAAGAGACTCTTCAGTCTATTACTCCAGATTAAGGGGAAGCAAATTTCAATATGAGAAGAAAGTTCCTTTAGTGTTCTTAAAAATGTAATGGATTACTTTGTGAGGTAGTGAGGTCCCCACCACTGGAAATATTAAGGAAATATGGTTTCTTGCAAAAGCCTGTTATTTTCTCTAGGAGTTCAGTGTTTTCTTGTTGCCCTGAGACTATTCAGGATTCCCCCACCCCCATGGGAACACACAGGGGCAGGAGAGACAGTTTGCTCCCGCAGAACTGACTTATCCAGCTCTCCATCCCTTGGCCCAGTGGGGATGCAGTGTTGTAGGTAAATCAGACAGAATTGGGCTTATTGATGGACTGACTTGCTGGGAGACAGGCATGTCTCGGTGCCCAGGAAACAAAGAACCATAATCAAAGCAAAACGTTTAATAGTGTTCTGAAATTGTTTCACTCCCTAGTGGAAGCCCAGGCATCCAGCAAGGTGATGGTGTCCACTTTGGTCTACTGCATCACATGAAGAGTGGCTGCCTGTTCCCCCTTCATGAGGCAGATAAGGCCAAAGGTTAAGAAGGGAAGGAAAAGACTACATAAGCTGAAAGCCCAGCTCTGTCAACACTGTGTGACCTTATGCACATAACTTCATCACTCCACTCCTCCCTGCCTCATCTACAAAATAAGGATGTTGATTCCCGTGGTTCTTGTGATGGTTAACTTTCTGTCAACTTAGCTGGACCCCGGAGTATCCAGATATTTGGTCAAATATTATTCTGGGTGTTTGTGTAATGGTGTTTTTGGAAGAGATTAACATTTAAATCAGTAAATGGAGTAAAACAGATTGCCCTACATCGTGCAGATGGGCCCCATCCAATCAGTTGAAGGCCTAAATAGAACAAAAGGCTGACCCTCTCCCTATGAAGAAAGAATTCTCTGGCCTGGAGGTCTTTAAACTTGGGCATCAATTCTTCCTGATTCTATAGCAGCCTGCTGACCTTAGGACTTGAACTGGGACATCAGCTCTGCAGATTTGAGACTTGACAGATTTCATAATCTCATGAGCCAAACCCTTATAATGAATCTCAATAGATGATATATTAGATAGATGATAGATAGATAGATAGATAGATAGATAGATAGATAGATAGATAGATAGATAGATAAGAAAGAGAGATTGAGATCCTGGTTCTCTTTCTTTGGAGAAAGCTTACTGATATAGTACCTATCTCAAGAGTTTACATTAAGATTAACCAGGATAATGTACCTAAAGCACTTTTGCAATATATACATATATATTTATGTATATATAAATAAATATAATAAAATAAAATAAATATATATATAAATATATATATACATATATATACATATACATATACACACAACTGCTCAGTAAATGCAAGGTTCTTTTTATAAGGCCATTCTTGAGAAGCAGTATCACCTAATCGGTTTTATTTGGGGAAGAAGAGGAAAACTTGTATACAGGACTGTAAAGCTTGGGGACAGATGTGATCACATCCCTAGGTAGGGAATGTCTACAACCTGGATAGCAGCAGTGTCCTCAAGAGCTCTTGAACTCTTCTGTTGAAGGACTCTCCTCAATGACAGATTTTCCACTGATTCTCTGGGGAGTTGTAGCCACTCACATTGGTCTAGACCAAGCCCTTCTTTGAGAAAGATAATAGGGCAGCCCTGAGACAAGGAGGGGATGAAAGGTTCCCCAGTGATGCCTGCCAACCATCCACTGCATTTCTCAAAAATCCCAACTATGTTCATCCTCCCTGATTCCAACACCAAAGCTTTTGTCCAAACTTCAGATATGTCACACCTTCACCCCATCACATCCTCCTCTTTTAGCTTCCTTGCCTTTCTAGACCTGAAGCCTTTAGCTGAGTTCACCCTCCCCATTGAAATCCTACTTTTCATTCCAGAGGGGCTCACATCTCCCTCCCTTCCACCCTGACATTCTCTGACCACCCCAGCCACTGTGATCCCTTGTTGCCACTTGGAAGACCTTCATCTATCCTTTCCATAGTCTATTCTGTTTCAGTTTATACCCATTGCCTCTTGTGATCCCCTTTACATGCTCCCCAAGGACAGAGACCCCTGTGTCTTATATCCCAGCCCCAGGATGGTCCCAAATTTGTTCAGTTGCTTCAGCCAAATGACTGTTATGCTTGAAGCTCCTTGGCCACCAGCATCTCAGTTTTCTCTAACCTGAGTGAGTATCAGCTTCCCCTGGGGGAACTTTTCTAAACTAAAAATTCATGGCTCTCATTGAAATCTACAGAATTAGAACATCCAGAAATGAGGTCTTAGAATCTGAGCGTTTTTAAAGGAGTTCAGGTGATTATGATGAGTGTCTGGGTTTGGGGACCACTGATCTTGGAGATACAGAAACATTTCCCCATGGCCTTGGACTTTCCTCTCCAAATGACTCAACCCATCCAAGACTATGTTGTTAAACCCATCCCCCATTACCCCGTGGCACCCTTGCTCCAGTCTTCTGGCTCTTGCCTTTTCCTAGTCTGCCCAGACCTCTAAACAGTCTTCTTTGATTGCTCCCACCTTCTCCTTCCCTTCCATGCCATGAATTTGTGCATCCCAGCTCTAGCCTCCTCCTGAATGGACCATCATGTTGTCAGTCTCTGGCTTGGCCTTCCTAACCAGCATGCTTTGCCAATAATGAGCTGGGGGGAGCTACAGAAAATTTCTTAGTTTACAGGCTGGCTCTTCAAGGTTGGTTCATCCATGTGTTTGTTCCAAGATAAACACTCAAGAATGTGGCTGATTGGGTAGAATATACCTAAAATATCTATTTGTGGTCTGTCTCTTATCTTACAATAGGTTCTTACATAGAAAAAAACCCCTCATTTAAAGAAATTTAGTGCCTTTGAGAGCACGAGAGGGTTTCAAAAAGATGCAATCTTCCTAAATGAGATCTTCATTGACAGAGCCAGTGGCCTTTATCCCTGGCTGTTTATGATGTTTGATGTGCCTGAGATCTAGAATCCCAAGGCTGTGAGGAACCTTCCATGCCATCTTATCCAAAGGCTCCCAGATTCACAAAAGGTTCTTAAAATACAAACCAAGTGTTTAAAAATTCCCTTATAATTTTGTTGTCTGAGGTCACACCTCTGTCTTGTCCACCAGGAGACAGAAATAGTTAATGCTTTTCTCAGGCTGTGTTAACCATTCACACATTTGTGTGGGCTGTTCCAGAGATTCAGCCACAGATTATTGATTCCCATGGCAGGTTTCTCAACAGCGGCACTACTGATACTATGGCCCCAGTAATTCTTTGTTGTAGGGGGGCTGTCCTGGGCACTATAGGATGTTTAGCAGCAGCTCTGAACTCTGCTCACTAGGGGCCACCAACACTCCTTCCCTTTCCCAGGGAGAGGACAAAGTGGTCCCCAGTGAGAATCACTGCTCTTCAGTGCTTTGACAGTCCTGTTCTCTAGGAGTACACCATCCAGCTGGGACACCAGCATTTCCACCAATACTCACCAAACCCCACGACAAAGCTCTTTAACAAACTATAAGACGGAGGTCTGGCCCCACCTAGGAGAGTCAGAAAAGACTTCACAGTGGGGAGCTTTGGCGTAAGTCTTAAAAAATAAGAAGGCCTTTCCAGAGGAAGGGTATTTTGGGTGAAAGAAACAGCTTGCACACAAGGCATGGAATAGCATGTTGTATTCCCCGGAGAGAATCGTTCATAGGAGCTGGAGCTTTGAGTCCCCAGTGAGAAGTCCCAAAGGTAGAAAAACTGAACCTGAACTTTCAGAAGCTCCAGTTGAAGACCCCCTGACTGTACTGTCCCTTCTAAGAGCCCAGCCCACCCTGGAATTCTAGGAGCATAACCGCCATGGCCCTAACCCAAGAGTTTGCATCCAGGTTGTGTTGGGTGGGGAGGCCGCCTGCCCATTAAGGGTAGATCTACACTGACAGGAGACACTAAAGGTTTTGCCAAAATAGAGAAGCCTGTT
This sequence comes from Crocuta crocuta, assembly GCF_008692635.1. NCBI lineage: Eukaryota > Metazoa > Chordata > Mammalia > Carnivora > Hyaenidae > Crocuta > Crocuta crocuta. Next base: position 3,539,626 of record NW_027536464.1, read on the forward strand.
AATAGCCATCACTTCTGGCTTTCCCAGCATTCTGGTGGCCCTTGCCACCAAACTGGTCTGCCGTCCTTCTCAGCCTCTCATGCTAGCCCTGCAGCCTCCCCTCTGTCTCCCATTCCCTCTGAGTCCCCCTGCGTGTGACAGAATCACAGCAGAATAGCCGCATATCTGCAGCAGTACATTTTCTCCATCTGTCTCTGCCCCTTGTCTCCACATCTGCCCTCACTATCCCTCATTCAGACCCTGCCCAACTCAGACTCTGTCCATGTGAGCAGGGAACACAGCAGATGACCTCTGGAAGGCCCTTCCAGCTGACATATCTGATTCTATGTCACTGAGGAAACTGCAGAAAGGAAAATGTTTATTAAAATCTGTGAGATCTAACAAGGGGGTGGAGACAGGGGGAGCGCCTGAATTCCAGCACTCTCCCCACGGAGAGAGGGTGGAAAAACCCAGGCCTTCCTGCCTGGACATCATCAGATCCCAGCCTCCCCCGGAGCCAGAAATCAGTGGAAATGTATATGTATTTTAATACACCCTCATTACCAATAAAAATAGTGTTACATCAATACAGGGGTTGGTTGAAATGCGTCCCAACTACGCTAAACGGGGAACGCATTGAAACGCCTATAATAATATCATTCAAGGCAACCCTCTGCCAAACGTGGACGGAGGGGAATTCATACTGCCAGAGAAAATCTGGTCTTCATCAGGGCTTCGATATTTGAGGAAGCCGGGGACATTTTTCTGCGATTGAAGCAAATTGCCAGCTGCCAATATTATGATTTAATTCCCCTTTCCCCCCCCTCATCTGAAACAATTGCCACAGGCATTTGGTGGGCTGTGAAGTCCTTGTGCACAACCCACCTTGTACCTGAATGGCAGGAAGGGACATGTCGAGAGATGAGGAAGAGAAGGAGAGGAGGAGCAGGCAAAGAGGAAGGGTGATGTCAAAGGGAAGTGGGAGAAGAAAGGAATGAGGGGAGCAAGAGAATGAGGAGGAGAAGGAGGAAGTAGAAGGAAAGCAGGAAAGTGAGGTGGGGAAGGATGAAGAAGAATGAGAAGGGTGTGGGTGAGGAAAGGTGAGCAGAGGGAAAATCACAGCCAGAGAGAAGACAATGCCAAAGTCCGATGTGAAAGATCTCAGAGATCATACGGCTCAGTTTTCTGTCGGGAGGAAAGTGTTTGCCCAAGGCCATGGAGCTCAGAGGGAGAAGGAGGCCCTCCTGACTCTGATCCAATGCTGTCCACCACCCTTCAGCAGGCAGAGAGCAAGGTGAACAGAGGGGAATTAAGAAGAAAAAAATGAGGGGTGTCTGGGTGGCTCAGTCAATTAAACATCCAACTCTTGGTTTTAGCTCAGGTCATGAGCTCATGGTACATAGGTTCCAGCCCTGCATTGGGCTCTGCACAGACAATGAGGAGCCTACTTGGGACTGTCTCTCTCTCCTTTCCTCTCTGCCCCTCCCCAGCTCTCTCTCTCAAAATACATAAATAAACTTTATAAAAAAGAAGAAGATGAGATCCTATCTGTGTGCATATCTGCCTGTAGCATTTGGCTTCCTCACCACCTGCATCATCTAATATCATCTACCATTCCAAAATCTAATGTGATCTAATGTTCATAGTGTCCTGACTGTCAGGTCCTAGAAGCTTCTCATGAAGTGTTCCCAAGACCTTGAGGACACTATGTGCTCCCTCATCAAGTCATAAGTGGTAGAATCTAAGCCCCTCAAGGCCTCTGGCTTCCCAGGGTGGTAGGGACGCTGACAAGACCCACCCCTGTGTGCCTGGAAATCCCAAACTCCATGGCGGCCGTTCCAACTTTGGGAGCCCCATCAGCTCCTCAGAGATGAGGGTCTTTCTGGCTTTGGCATCAGTTACTAGTTTTCAATCGTGTCATTTAGTTAATAGTATTATGTCACTGTTGGTTTATTTTGATAATCGTTCTAAGGTTGTGTCAGACCTTAATATTGGGGGGAGCTGAGTTAGAGATATATGAGACCTTTCTGTATTACTCTTGTAATTCCAGTAAAAAAAATTTTTAAAAGATCCTTCAGCATGATTTCCAGGGCAGATTTGAATATAGAAAGGGCGGTAAGTCCCTGGGCCCCAGCCTCTGGACTCTGGCCAGTGGCTCACCTCTCTTCTCTTCCCCCCTCCAGATCCTTCCCTTACAAGGAGACACATGTGGATGCTCTTGGCTGCTTGCCCAAGCCCAGGTCCCAGCCCCCTGATCCTGCAAGCAACCTCTCCTCTGCTACCCCGAGGGCCTAGCAATGTGCACCGTGGCCATGCCATCCACCCTGGGAGGACAGACCCAGCAAAGGCTCAGGGCCATTTGAGCAGGGAATTTCAGAGTCTAAAGGAAGACGTGACCCACTATCTCCCGGGAGCCCCAACCTTGGCATTGCCTCCTGAGAAGGGGCATGGGAGGAGAGCTTGAGGTTAAAGATACCTTATCAGTCTCGCACTCAATGTAAGGAGGTAGGTCCTGTGCATTCAGATGCTAATCAGATGCCCCAGACGGCCCCCCGCCCCAGCCCCTCTCAGGAAGCATCCCCAGATTCACTCCTCCCCAGACACAGGGATGCTGCCCTTCTCAATTCCATATCACCTCCCTGAACTCCTACTGAGTCCCTGATTATAATTATTTGTGTTCAACCTGTGTCTCCTCCACTGGCTTGAGAATTTCTCAAAGGCCAGGATTGTGTCTCATATATCCCCGCACTCCTAGCCCCAAGTCTGGCACAAAGATGGGCTTTCTTACTGGATGGCTGCCTTGTTATATCCTCCAGAGAACACGAGCGCATAGCAGAGGGGTTAGAAGATTATGTTGCCTGAAATCACGCAATTCTGAGTTCAAATTCTGACTCACACACTTAATTGCTACGTGACCGTGAAAAAAGTTATTTAATCTCTCTGAGGCTTAGCTTCCTCATCTGAGCTGTCAGAATTCAATGAGGCAACGCTGTTGAAACACTTGACAGCACCCCTGGTATTCAGCAAGCATTCAATAAATGTGACGGATGGTAAGATCAGGCTGCCAGTGTCATGAGCAGGTCCATGGATGAGCTGGTATGCTTATACCTCAGTAGCTGTCTCACGGTTATCTTCAAGTACAGGGAGCATGAGCAGGAGAGAGACGGGCCCCACACACTCCAGAAAGAAATCACCCAGGCCCCAGCAGCTGGGTCAGAGGCCTGTCTCTGTAAACTCAGGCCAGAGCAGCACCTCAGCCCCCTCAGCCCGTTGCTGACTGATGGAGCCCCAGACACCTTCCAGAGAGCTGACAGTCCATAATCTCCAGCGAAGGCCATCATATTTCAGCGTGGCTGGTGACAATGCTGAGACACAGCGGGAACTGACAAACAAAAAAAGATTGTTTTCAAGAGATCAACACATCAACACCTTAGTCAAAACTAACCAATTCCAGCAGCCCTTGAACGCCCAGGAAAAAAAAAAAGACATGAAAGATGGATCCCTGGATGGTAGTAACAGAGACTGAGGTCTCCAAGCAGATGACCCTGTGTGCTCACAAGTCTGGCATGTGGGGAGAGGGTAGCGGTCCCCTTGGGGGTCCAGGAACAAGGTCAAGAGGAAAGTGTGGCAACTGAAAGTTAGGCTAAATCAATCCCAGTTGCGATTAAAATGACAAAAAGCAGAAGGAACAAGAAAGTAAAGGGTAATATCAAATCAACCTCCACATTTTTAAAAAAAGTCTTTAAGAGAATAAAATGTAAGCAAATTAAATTTACAAACAAGAATTTCACTAGATAAAGTGCATGTCTGAAATACAAAGTCAAACGGTTACAGCTGTAACCAAGTGTAGTCATTCAAGGGTCTAGTTCTGGGGCAGTAAAGCAGTGGTGTTCTGGAAAAGTCCGTCTTTCTCATCGTCCCCTTCCCCAACAACGAAACTCTGGTTTGTGGCATTTGTTGGTTTCCATGGTATGAACATTCCCACCATAGGTGACTTCAAGCTTTCGACATGACTGTCGCTGGACTAGACTTGGGGAAGCAATTTAACCATCACCTCCCACAAACCACCCCAGGACACCCGTGGAAGGGAGCACAGAGAGAAGCAAGAAAACAGTAAGCAAATAGCCCGAAGGAGTCAAGAAAAGTAAAAAGAAAAAAGAAAAGTAAAGAAATCAAAGACCTTACAACTCCACCCCCCACAAAATAAATAGCTAATTTACATTCATATTCTGTTACTGGCACCATGACCTAGAAAGCAACCAGATCAAAATGCAGAGTATTTCTATCAGCCCAGAAAGCTCCTAGGGCAGTTTTAGAACCTGGCTGCAAATTCTTTGACTGTCTTACTAATGAGTGGTGGGGTCTATCTGCCCTCTCTCTAAATCGGAGCAGGTTCATGACTGCCTTGACCAATAGGTACGGCAGAAGCGACACTGTCTCACTCCTAAGGCTGAACCAGTAAGGACCATCCAGCTTCTATCTTATTTCTGAATACCCCTTCTCAACTTCCTGAGCACCAAGCATGAAGTCTGGCCACCTGAGGTGGCCATGGTGGAAAGGCCACATGTAGGTTCTCCAGCCAACAGTCCGACTGAACCCAGCCTTTCAGCAGCCTGCCATGACATCAGATGTGTGAAGAATCCATCTTGAGCCCTTACGACCAGCCTGGGCATCAGAGCCACATAGAAAAGAAGACTCAATCTAGCCTAGCCTGAACTCCTGACCCACAAAACTGGGACTAGAATGAGCCGGTTGTTGTTTTAAGTCACTGAGTTTTGGGGTAGTTTGTCACATAACAGTAGAAAACTGGGAACAGTTTATAAATTGCCCTTCCCACTCAAGCATCTCCCCTCCCACTCTGAGATAATCCTATTTCTGATGTTATCATCAGAGATTAACTCTGGCTGCCCTCCAACTTCACATAAATAAACTCATCCAATATAAACTCTTTCTGACTGGCTCCTTCCACTCAGTATACTGTTTCTGAGAATCATCCATGTTGTTTTAGTCAGTGACTTTTTTTATTGCCAAGTGGTATTTTATGTTATTAACATACTATAATTTATTTACTTCATATCTTGTTGAGAGTCACTGGGTTGTTTCCAGTTTGGGGTTTTTACTAATAAACCTTCTATTGAACATTCCTAGGCAAGTCCTTCTCAGACATAAATTTCTATCTCTCTTTGGTAAATGCTTAGGGGTAAAATCACTGGGTCGTAGATTAAGTATATGTTGATACTTATTGGAAGACGTCCATTTTCCAAACTGGTTTCAGCATTCTCTATTACCACCAGCAGCTTGTGGAATCCCAGGCCTTTAACACTCTTGCCGACACTTAGTATTGTCGTTTTCATTTGAGCCCTTCTAATGCCTGTACTGGAAGACCTCTATTAATTTATTTTGCCTTTTCTTCATGACTAATAATATTAGCACCTTATTGCCCATCTGGATACTTTTGTTTGTGAACTGCCCTCTCATCCCGTGCCTGCTTATTTATTTGTTTGTTTTAATTCCATTGTAATTAACATACAGCATTCTAGTTTGTTTCTGGAGTACAGTATAGTGAGTGATTCCGCAGTTCCGTATATTGCTCAGTACTCATCACCATACACTGTACATGCTTTTGTAAAGTGAGTTGTGTATCTTGTAATAACTGAATTGTAAGAGCTCTTTGGGTCTTCTGGATATTGGTCTCTTGGCAAATGCTTTCTCCCATACTATAATTTACCTTCCCACATTCTTCATGGTATCTTGTGAGGAACAGAAATCTGCTTTTTAGTTTTGATGAGATCCAAATCTTCACATTTTTTTTTGTGGTTATTAACTTTGTGGTCTGCCTCGGAAGTCATAGCCTACCCCAAGGTTTCAAAGGTATTCTCCTCTGTTGCCTACTAGAAGCTTATTGTTTTAGTTGAGCAGGCTAAACATACATATAAATATATACACACTTATTTCATGCACTCCTAGGTGGCTCAGTTGGTTAAGCATCTGACTCTTAAAATTTATGAGTTCGAGCCCCACATCATGCTCTGTGCTGACAGCATGGAGCCTGCTTGGGATTCTCTCCATCTCTCTCTACTCCTCCCCCACTTGTGCACACATACTCTCTATCTCTCATTCTCTCTCTCTCTCAAATAAACATTTATAAATAAATAAATATACCCTTTCAAATTAACTTTTATTTTTGGTATGAAGTAGAGGCCAAGAGTTTCTTTTAATCACACACACACACACACACACACACACACACACACACACACACACACACACGTTTCTCCAGTACCATTCACTGAAAAGAACTTTCTTTTCCCCCATTGAACTGCATTGGTGCCTTTGTTGAAAAACGAGTGACCATTTATACATGGGACAATAATCTATACCTTTCCAAAGTGGATCTGTCTGTCCAGGTGACCAAAATTCTGTCATTAGAGATCACTTTCTTGGTAATTTGCATGATTTGAGTCTTTACAATTCCAAATATCTGCCCATGATACAACAAATTAAGCCTTGGAGTCCTGGCTTTCATTGAGTCCCAGAGAGTAGAAATGCCCTGGGCCAGAAGTTAGAGGAGCAGGGTTCCAGAAAGTTCTAGTTCAGGAAACATCCACTGAGGACCTTCCCTTTGCCAGGTAGGATGCTTGGGTATGTTGGGGTAGGGGGATGGGAGAGAATAAAAACCACATTCCCTGTCCTGAAGGACTTCACAACTGGGTTACAGATCAAATGACCTGTGACCACCTTCACTGACCCTATGCCCTACAAAGAACCCTGGAACCCAGAATGGAGAATTGGATTTGGATGATTTTTTTTTTTTTTTTTACTCCACTGGTAGTTTCAAGAATTTTAAAACATTCTAATCAGTTCTCTAATGGGTCTCCTGAGCCTTAAATTTTTCCACTATTGAAGAAAAATTAAAAATGTTCTCATCCCTGAGATAATTCATATAAAGTGCTCAGCTATGAACTTGACATCTCAGGATTGCTAAATAAATTAGCTGTGGTGATGGTGATGTTGATGATGTTCATTCTTCCCAGGGCTGTGATAAAAATAAAATTGTAAGGACACACAATCTCAGGTTGGAAGGAAACTTCTCTCTGGAGGTCAATGGTTAATTATCAGAAACGTCTGGAGATCTTACTAGAAAATACCAATCGCCAGGCACCAACCCAGGATTCCATTCTTTTTCTCTAAGTGAGGCCTGGGAATCTGTATTTGGAACAAAAATCTCCAGGTATTCTATGATCAACCAAGTTTAGAGATCACTGACCTCCATCACAACCAGAGAGGTGAGGATGTGAGGATGCCTAAATTGTCTTAGAAATGTTGTTATTATACAAATGTAATTGGTTAATCAGAAAAAAAAAATGGCTATAGTTGTCAAATACTTTCCAGAGAAACAGCTAGCACTTGGCAAACCCAGGGAAGGAAAGGGCATGAGATAGGAGGGGGACTGAAGAGGGAGGCAGTTGGATACCAGAAGCATATATCAGCTATTTCACAATTTTACCTGGGGCCAGGCCCTACTTAAGACCCAAAACCAACTTACATCAAGTTGGTGATGGATGAAACCAACAGGTCTGTTAGCCAATTCAAACTCTAAAATGAAAAAAATAAATAAATAAATCGGAGCCAAAAATTAATTGAGTGCAAGATAAGACAAGCTGATATTGCAAACTCCTTGAAAAATGATTTTAAGGAACAATAGCAAATTTTAAATTCTGAGTGAGGCATGGTGACCCATCAGGACTGCTGAGAATCAGGACATCTCCAGAGTTGTGCAAATCCTACAGATGACAGGCCAAAGAACATTGATTTCAAGACTGCTGATGGAACAAAGCAGGAGAGGGTTGGGGCTGATTTGGTCTGCAATAAAATTTTCCATGGGTCACTCAGATTTCTTTTTCTTTTCCAAATTTCAGGGTGCGTGAGCAGATGGCTACAGCACAGGAAGTGAGGAATAAAGGGTCTGGCTGAGAAGAACAAAGTGGGGTGAAGTCCCATATGTCACAACTGAGACCAGGAAGCAGAATGATCTCACCCCAAAATCTCCAGAGAAGACACCCACAAGCACACAGTCTCATGGTAAAGGAGGTAGAACTTTTGACTGTTACACAGGAGATCTTGTGTCAGCTGGTAATAACCAGAGTGACCTTGGGTAAGCCAATTCCATTCCCTTGACCTCAGTTTACGTATCATCACTGATCACTAGCCACTAGATCCTACAGTCATGTGACCCCTAAGTTCCCTGGAACACTGATGGTTTTCTTTTCTGGTTCACTAAGACTTACTGAGAGATTAGGGAGCCCACTGAGGTCACCAAGAATTTCTTGTTCACAAAATATCTCCTACTTTTCCTCATATCCACTTGTGCTTTTCAGGATGGGTGACTGAGCCCAAGTTGGACTCAGTGGCTTGTTGCTGGGGAAGAGAGGGTTCTGTGCGTCGCCTGCCTAGCAGCAGCAGCCCCCACCAGATCTGAGTAACAGATGGCCTCAGAAGCACTGCTGGGGTCTCAGCTAACCTTTCCCCTACCCAGCCTCAACCCCAGTGCCCATCATCACCTCCTCATCTGGACTGGGAAAATGGAGACTTGTCCTCCAAGAATACTTCTGCTCAAGAGAAAGATGAGAAAAGCCAAAGGGAGCACTGCCTTGCATGTCCAGAAGACAACTAACAAAACATATTTCCTTTTCCAGTCTTAGGCAGACTCTAGAATGGCAATTCCATCGTTGAAGGAAACCAGAATATTTGCCAGATGAGCTTTAATTCTGATCTTTTGGTATTCACATTAAGGAGAATATCTTTGACAGTCAAACATGGCACTAATATTCTCTCTCCTTCTTTTACACACGCACACGCGTGAGCGCACTGTGGACACCATACCCTACCAGAGCAACAAAGCCCAAGAATATCCCCTAACAGAAGTTGGTGAAGAAGTTGGTTTTGTTCCTTTAAGTGTTTTCTCTACCTTATTTTAATGGTTTCGTGGTGAGGTGATACCTTAAAGGGTCTTAATTCTGACTGGGCTGCCCAGGTGACTTCCTAAACCATATCCCCTTTATGAAAAGTAGCAAAACTGGCTTGTTCAGTTGAATCCCTAGAAATGGCAAGTCCTCCTGAACTTTCCTTCCCATAGAAAGCATGCCACCATCATGAGGGCTACAGCAGAAGTTCAAATGAAACATAATCATAGTGGCTGTGATCATGATGATGTGGATGATCAGTTTAGACTAGCATTTAAGAAGAACCACCCTTTAGATACCCTTTCATCCTTGAAAACATTCCTGTCTTTCCTTGGGTCTAGCTCACTGCCATATGTTGGTTGGGACAAAAGGCAAGGCAGTTCCACACTTTGAGACTTAGAGCCCTTTATTGGCAGGTCACCAATTTGACTCACCCAAGGAGATCTGAGGTCTTATCTATCCCTACTTCCAGTTCCTGGCACAATGTAGACACGCAAATGTTTATGGAACAGATTTTCAAGTTCAAGGTGATGGCCAGTTGTTGGTACACATCAATGCAACAAAATTTCATTAAGACATTAAGACATAGTCTAATTTAACCTGCATAGATACAAAGACAACCAAGCAAATAATAGATTTCTAACAGAATCACCTAGTGCTTTTATCCCTTTCTTAAGAACAGAATTAGAGTATTTTCCTTTGTTTCTAATTTGAGTCTTCTGGCTATTTTATGTATCCACTTTCTCCTTTTGAGGGAGGAGAGAGGGCTCCCTAGTAAACACAGAAGAACTCATCCAAATTGTTACCAGTAAAACAATTCATAGCCCAGAAAAACATACAAAATTCCTCAGACTATACTTCCTGTAACTTGTAAAATGTCAGTAGGCCCAATCTTCTACAATTACTTATTTTCCCATATTTTGAAAGATAAGGCCCCCGAATCCTTTTTTATAGTCATAAGCCACATTTGATATATTTCCTGAGGTTGATGTATTCCTGAATTCTCAAAACCTCAAATCCACTATTGTTGGTAATGATCCCAGAGGCTCCTCTACCAATACAGTGGTCTATATAAGTCACTTCCACAATGTATGCATTCTTGTCCAGGAAGGACAGGACTCGCTGTATACCAAGTGTGAGCATTGTGTATTTGAAATATTTTCCATTTTTTTCCAAATAATAATTCAATCAGTTAACTTTCACAGTAATATTCCACAGCTGATATTCTTCATGAGATAACAACCAAATGGCCATTTGGGAATCTAAATTCCCGGAGCCTGGTGCAGGATGCCCCACCCACATGGGTGAAGACTGTGTATGCACACAGGAAATTTTTCCATTCTAGACTTCCTAGAGATGCCAAGATCTATTTGGTCCTCATCTTAAGTAAACTAAATTACAAGCTGGAAATATCAGTTCCTTGAAAAAGGAGGTGTGCTAGGTACATTCCATCCCCAGATCAAATTAAAGTTTACTCCAAAGCGATCTTTCATGCACACCGAGGCTCATCCGAGTTTCTCTGCAGTAAGAACAGATTATTCTCAATGGGAAAAGCCCCTTTTCACAGACACCTAGCCCTTCCTCTGAATCATGGGCATTTCCCCTGAAGCTTTGGTTTATTCTTACAATTTGAGGGATTATTAAACTGATATTTTTGTTTATTTCTCCTGTTTCCTCCTCTCCCCTCTACCTCTCTGCAAGCCCTGAAGGAGAAACTGATTCTCAAAGGCCAGAGAAACTAGGCAGCCTGAGGAAAGTTATTTGGACTTTGGAGAGTATGCCAAGCACTAGGAGAGTTGGAGAGAAATTTCACAGAGTCACACATGGCTACAACTGCATGGTCAGTGGGCCTCACCTGCCTGCACTTCTGTCACCTGAGCTACCACTGGAGTGCAGGAGCCCTTTAGAAACTAGCCCTTCTCTGAGGTGGACCAATTATAGGTACCATACAGAGCCAAATAGGGACATGCAAACTCCCTTGGCCATGTTTGGTTGTTTTCATCATTTTGGTTCTTTGGGTGGTTTTAAAATCTGTTTTGGGGGGTGCCTGGGTGGCTCAGGCACCTGACTTACTCTTGACTTAAGCTCAGGTCATGATTTCACAGTCCTGAGATGGAGCCCCACAGTGGGCTAGTGCTGGGCATAGACCCTGCTTAGGATTCTCTCTTTCTCTCTTCCTCTACCCCTCTTCTACTTGCTCTCTTNCCTCCCCTGCTCACGCTGTCTCTCTCTCTCTCTCCTAGAAATAAATAAAACATTTTAAAAAAAAAGTAATAAAATAAAATCTGTTTTCAAATATCTTTCCAACTTGCCCATTTCTAAAGTTGTAAATGTCAACAATAGAGATTTGATTCCATTCAACAAATCATGTATATGTAACTTAACTGACTAGCATCTGAGATCTTCTCTGCTGAAGTATGAACACCCTGAAGAATGAGAGCATGGCTTTTATATCTGTATCTGCAGATCTTAGCCCAGTGACTGGCACATAGCAGGTGCTTAATGCAGATAGTTTAGTGAATGACTAGAACAATGAATGAAGGCTCAACATAAACCCACCACTAGCTAGGCAGACATTGGGTAGAAGGAAAGGAGGGAAAGAGGGAGGGAGGAAGGGAGAGAAAGAGGGGAAAATCTTTAAAAAGATAAAAAAAGAAAGGAAAGAAATAGCAGCATAATATACAGTCCTAGCTCTCCCAGAGAAATAAGATTTTCCTGCATGAAATAACTGGGAAACAATAAGATTCTATGTGTATAGTTCCCTCCGCTGGAAGACAAATAAATCAGATGAAAGAGTGAACTTGAGCTTTCACAGGCAGAAAAAGAACATGTGTGTGAGGCGAGGGGCGGGGAGGATTGGGGAAGGAAGGTAAAGACACATAGTCTACTGCCAAAGAAGAAAGGGTTTCAGGTCTGATTTTGCCAGGTCAGCCATCTCTATTCATCAAGCTCACTTAATTGCTATAGTCTGGACTCCTTTTTGCCTGAGTAAACGAAACCTAAAAGATTTTTAGAGTTTATACCCTTGTTTTCTTAGCTCTTCTGAATGTGCTGTCAGCCAAAGGCATTGGCCGCACCCCTCTCTTTCAACACCCTCCAGGGGTTTGTTCTGTTTATCAAGCAAACAACTGGTTTGCAGCAAAGACTATCTCCAGCTTTGGGGAAGCTGCCCTGTTGGCTTGCTAACCTGTTTGAGAAGCTGACAAAATCCATTTTCTCTGTAGGAATCCTCAGAAGCCATACAAGTTCCTCCAGGATCCTCACTTTTCGTCTTCTTGGATAATCAATCCATCCCCTCCCTAAGGTGAAGGATGATACTGACGAGATTCCCATTCTCAGAACTTGTGTTGGCCTCTTCACTGTCATGGCCACATTGTCAATTTAACTCCATCGCTAGATCCTGAAAGTTTTGCCGCATGTTGATGGCAACCCCACCCATCTGACTAGCACTTCTTAGATTACATGCTGAGTATAAGGCATGTCTGTTAAACATCTAGAAAACTATGGAATGTCGCAAAGTATGCATGCATGTGCACATGCACAAACACATACACACACACAAACACAACCTGAAAAATCCCATTCCTCACAGGATTCTGAAGTCCTTCTTCTCCCCAGGAAGCCATAACATACTGTGTAGGGTTTATGCTTCTATGCCCTAGAAACTGCTTTGAAAGAAACTGCTTTGAAAATTGAGCAAGCCAAAAAGATGGTGGAAGGGGAGAAGGTCACCTTGTGTTGATTAAAAGAGAAGGCGTATTCCAGTTAAAGGCCTACATATTTTGTCATTGTCTAGATTGATTGTGACATTCCAGTAACACAAATACATTTATCTTTGAGTTCTATGTAATGTATATATAAATCTTACATATTTGTTCAACATTTACTGCCATTATTTATAATGGTCTGAGAGCACTGCAGATGTTAGGTTGATGCTATCTGTTTTACATCAAAAACTTCCAGAAGGTAAAAACCCAACTCTGAGCAATGATTCCAGACACAGAGGTTTCCAATCCCTACTACACACTAGATTCATTAGGGAAAAAAATTAATATTGATTGCAGGTCACTCCTCTGAATTTCTGAATCCAGATCTCCAAGAGGGAGTCTTAGACTCCCTTTTAACCACATTTCTTGGTGATCTTTAGCCACCAGCTCAGCCCTGACACAAGTAGCAGAATCAAGACTCAACAGTCTAGCAAATGCAGCTGCAATTATTAGCAGGATCTTCTAGATGGAAAAGCATCTTCCAGTCCCCATATCTCTCCGAAGTCAGTTCTCCCCAGGACCTGTGAGAATGAGGTGAGAGAAACCCTGCACTCCTGGGGAGTGGAAGGGACCTCAGAAAAGGCATTTCTTGAGTGAAAACCCCAAAAGATCTTCATGGTGGACATCAGCTCATGCTGCTTCTTTCAATAGTGTCAACCTCTTCCCCTACCTCACCCTTCTCAAACTGTCCTTCCACCTGCAGGCTTCCTGTAGGCATGAGGGAAAAATGAAATCCTGAAAGATCACTCAGGATTGCTCCAGAGACAACCCCCCCGACGTATGTTCCAAAATTACCTTTTCTGCTGCTTGTTCTAATTCCACACTTAGATTCCACGCTGGGGGTAGCGTGTCATCTTTTCTCTGTTCCCCAAACACATGTTGCTCAAGCTAGTGCCATAAGCAGTGAGGACAATTGTGAACCTAACATAAAGCTCTTCTCATTTCATTCTGCATCATAAAACCCAATAAAAGTCCAGAGAACAAAATCTCTCCTCCCCCCACCCTTCATAGGCCCCCTATTTCTGGTCATTCAAAGAGTAGATGAGATGGATTCTGGGAATGCTCCCAGTTCTCACTTCTTTATCCTCTATTCTGGCAACATTCATCCCTTGTTCTCTATGTTGCTTTTCTCTGCAGATGTCCCTTGGTACGCTGTGCAGACCATCAGCAGATCCTAAAATGCTATCCCTTAGCAAGGCAGAAACAGCTCAGTAGGGATGCTAACCTGACCTCATGCTGGGCTTCCAGACCCTCTCCCCTTTAAACCTCCTTCAGACTCTATCAATCCAGGGATGCAAACTCTTGTCTAGGAGTTCTTTATAGCTGTGGTTCATCAGCATCCCCAAGGTCATTGACTGCCCTTCCCCATGACCTGCAGCTGTATTTGTTTGCAGCCTTAAATAGCACTGGCTTCTGTGTCTAAATAACTGCCTCTCTGCCCCACCTCCCACCCACCACTCCTCATCCTTCAGCCCTGGGTCAGCCAGTGGTAAGTCAAGGGCAAGTACAAAACAAATTTGCAGTTCTCCTTCCTGCCCCAGGTTTCTCTCACTGCTAATTTGTTCCAGTTTTTCCTTAATACCCAGATATTTGTATTTGAGATTCCTGTCTCCAGATGTATTCATTTGTGTGGTTCCAGGCTGGACTTTTAAGTTCCTGTCTCTTCCCACCAAGAAAGGAACTCTAAATCTAGAAAGTTCCATCCTGGAATTTTTCCCATTGTTCCCCAGCAGCTCCTGTTCCAGAATCCATGCATGGCTTGGAGAAGAGGCTGGGCAGGGGTGAAGCTCTGCTCTTTAATGGTTCCGTCTGCAAATACCCAGCCAGCCATCCCACAACACATACCAATATTGGCAACCAATACTGTGGCTGCTACCACCCCTCCCTCTGACCTTCGCTTCAGCAGAAAACTGGCCACGGTGCCTCCCAAAATAATCTGCACACAGCTTAAACTGGAATTTACAAGGAGTCCTATCACATTTTTTCCTAAAATTCCAAATCCATAACATCTACAGAACTCCTTTTATCCAATTATTGAGTAATTCTGTGGATGGAAAAAGAACAGCGGAAATGAAGACCAACCCATCCTCCATTCACCCGTTAGGGCTTCTGTGTTTTCTCATTTTGTTTGCCTGAGGTACTGGCCTTCCAGCCAGGCCTTTGCCCTTTGCCTGTTGTGATCTCAGTTTGATTTTCCACAAGTGCTCTGGTGCATAGGGAAGTGTCCACTTGCCTCGATGAGCACTGGGTGTTGTAGGTAAGTGATGAATCACTGAATTCTAGTTCTGAAACCAATAGTGCACTGTATGTTAACTAACTAAAATTTAAATTAAAAAAAAAATAGGGGATCATGACTGATTACAGCTCCAAATGTTCACCATGCTCTTGAAAACGAATAATGTCTCCCGGTTGCCATACTCACCACTTTTCAGAGTCTTGGTGCCGAATGAATTTATCCATTCGGTATTCTCTGAAATATAGCACTCGAGGCCAGGCCTGTGGTTCTGGAGGTCTGTGAAAAGGTGGCTTAACTGCACTGACTACCCAACTGCCCCATGTGATACCCCATGGGGCCCCCAGTCCCTTAGCTATATATGAATCCCTTTAGCTAAGAACTTGAAATCCAACCATATAGCAGTTTTAGGAGAAAGAAAGCACAATGAACCCAGTCATTACCATGTCACAGATTCTAAAAGTTGGTGAATTTCTGCTCTCTGGAATGTCAGTGGGCCAAAGTGACAAATGGATTGTTCTTTTCCATCTGGGCAGTTGGCATCATGTGGACATAACTGGTATCTGATCCTATTGCCTTGACAAATACCTAAACTATGCAGACCAAATTTTATTACCACAGCCTCAAAGGGCTGTCCACTTATATCATGCTGAATTTTACTGCATCAAAGACTTTGTAAAAGAAGAGGCCACCTGCTTAGAATTCTTGTTGCTGCCCACAGAGTTTGAAGAGAGCAATAAGGGTCCCCTAAGAAACCAGCCCTCACATGCAGACCTCTGATACCTGTGGTATCAGAGCAGCACATGCTATTGGGCACTTTCCAGCCCATGAGAGAAAAATACAGAGAGATATGGAGAAACATAGACAGAGAAATTAAACCCAAGCCACTGGGACCTCGGGCTCAATTGTCACATCCTAGCAACCCCGGAGCAGAGTTTAACAGGCTATTCCCTGATCCAGAATGTGTTCTGAATATTCTGGTCTAAATTCTATGGTTTACCTAACTTCCCTATGCTTGTCTAAAACTTCCAAACTCATACCAAGCTGGAGCTCTGGATTCTGGGCCTGTCTGAGGTCTGGTGACTGGTGGGCACCTGTGGCCTTGGGTGACCTTCACCTTCTAGTTTGGATCCTAAATCTTGCCTGTGTCTTTTTTCCAACTTGTTTCTACCTTGCCTTCAGGACTCACTATACAAACCCAGACCGCCCAGGGCTCCCAGGCATGAGGTTGCCTCGGTTCAGTGACCTGGAACTAGCTATTTTGGATACCTTTATCCAAAGATATGTAAGATGTGTCATACCTTTCCTGAATTCCAGTCAAAATTGTTGTTTTTAGAGCCTCACTAACAAAGAATACACACCTGGAGAAAGTTGTCTTCTTTCTTCGTTTTATAATCTCCAGATTAAAAACTAGAAGACACAGCTCCACCAAGGTATCTTGGCTTCTTGACAGGGAGGCACACACACACAAGTTGTCCATTGTGAGATATAGAGGAGACACAAGTCTGGATGTCTAGAAACTTGGGTTCCACTGTTATACCCAGATCACAGTATCCTCACCGACCAGAGACCACCAGGGAGACCGAGTCACGCATGCAAAGGCAAAGGGCTTTATTATGGGCTTAAGCTCGGGCTCACAGACTTCACCAGCGTATGGGTCCGTGCTGAGAGCCTCGAACAAGGGCAAAGTAGGGTTTTTATGGGGTTTGAGGCGGGGGAGTTACAGAAGTGGTGACATGGGAACAGTGATCCAATCATAATAATTCAACATCATTGACAGCGGGTTTGACCATACACATTGTCTAGAGTATTCGTTACTTTTGGCGGGATCCAATTACAACATTTAGAGTACCTTTAAATTCAACCAATCACAGAGTGAGCCTAGGGTCTTGTTCGGTGACTAACAGGTTAACTTTAACATTTGGTTAACAGGGTCCTATCTATAGTTTCTATCTCCAGGCCTCTCCCTTAGTAATGTGGAGGGTGGTCGCTGGCCTTTCCTGATTGGGTGTTGCAAGGGTGGTTTCTCCTGCCTTGGGCAATGTGTAACTACCTGATAGTTTCGGGGAAGCCGAAACTCAGGCCTTCTAGTTTAGAGGGGAAACTTAAAGCCTGTCATAGAGTCAGTTTGGTTTAGACGTTTAGACTTGTGGCCTTACACCACTACTCTTGGATCTGACCCTGTCTTGCTAGGTGACCTTGGGAAAATCACTTCACCTCTCTGGACTCAAGTATTCTCTTTTAGTTTCCAAATGTGCCAGTGACATACAAGAAGTCACAGCCTTGTCAACCCGACCACCAACTTGGCTTAAAAACATAATTACAACTTGCATGAAATCACTCATGGCACCCCTGTGATGGTGAATTTAGGTGTCAATTTAAGATGCCTGGGTGGCTCAGTGCATTAAGGGTCTGACTTAAGCTCAAGTCGTGATCTCACCACTCCTGAGTTCAAGCCCCACATTGGGCTCTATGCTGACAGCTATGAGCCTAGAGCCTGCTTCAGCTTCTGTGTCTCCCTCTCTCTCTCCCTTTACCCCACTCACACTTTGTCTCTCTCTCTCCCTCTCCCTTTCTTTCTCAAAAGCAAATAAGTGTTCTTTTTTATTTTAAATAAATAAAGGGTGTTTTTTAATGATATTAGCATTTAAATCAGTAAACTTTGAATAAGAAAATCACCCTCCACAATTTGAATGGGCCTCACCCAAATAGCCTAAGGCCTGACTAGAACAAAAAGAACGGTCCCCCAGAGGACTGCCTTCAGGCTTTATCTGCACCATCAGCTCTCTCTGGGGCTCCAGCCAGTCCACACTGCAGATTTTGAACTTGCCACCCTCCACAACTGCATAAGCCAATTCCTGATAATAAATCTCTTTATATATACAAACACATCTTATTGACTCTGTTTCTCTAGAGAACACTTATTAAGACGATCCCCGAGGACTGAGGGTCTGCCATGTACTCAGCCCTGCGGCAGTTACTGAGAAATATCGTTCTGCTCCCAAGGAGTACACAACCTAGTTGGAAAGATGAGATTAACTTGGATGAAATCATGCACAAGTGGCAGAGGGTGTGGGCCAGTTGCTGGTGCTATAGCTCAGAAGAGGATTCAGAAGAAACTTCGAGGAGGTGCTAGACCTCTAGGGCAGCTGGAATTTCCCAAGAAAAATAGAAAAGGAGGAATGGCCCAAAAGTGATGATGCTCATGGTTCCTCTCCTCCCCCTGGCTCTCCTGCCTCCATGGATGCTATCCCCACCCTGACACGTGCCCAGGTCATATGGGTCTTGTCCTTATCTCTGCCCAATTCTCACCGAGTACTCCAGGCCTTTACTCCTTTCCCCCATAGTCAATTCTCTGTCTAGACCCTACCCCTAAATATTAAGGAACATTTCCCTGCTCTCCAGCCCCACAGCCTCCTAACTTGTTCAGGCTGTCATTTTTACTCCCTTGGACCACCAGCACACCCCTTATATGTTTACCCTTCCTTTACTTTTGCCACTCCAACTTTTTGCTCCCCATAAGGCAGAATGCTCCTTCAAAAGTGAACATTGGATCACACCTCTCTTTGTTTACAACTCTTTGGTAGCACTTCATTTCCTACAGAATAAAATGCAAATTTAGTATGGCTTCGCTGTGCTGTGCCCTGGCCATTGCTGTGTCTCCATCCCATCTCTTGCCACCCACCCTCTGTTACTTACCAAACAGCTCTCGGGTCCTCAGAAATGGCATCTTTTCCCACCTCCAGGCTTTTGCAGGTGCTATGCCCTCTGCCCAAAACTCTTCTCCTCTTTCTTCAGCTACTACTGCTTTCTTTGGGTCCCAGTTCTTCTATTTTCCAGGAGAAAGCCTCTCCTAACTTCTGCAGACTTGTTTGGGTGTTTCCCCAGCTACACCCTGTTCCCCCTCAAGCATTTACCATGAGTGCCAACTGACAAACTTTCTATCTCTCCAACTAGACCTCAAGCTTTGAGAGACTGTGTCCAAATCACACTCCCAGAAATTCCCTCAAATACCAAAGTGTGCATGACAGAGACTCAAATGTTTTAGGTATGCTAGGCCTGTTTTTTGTCCCCCCAAAATACAGCGATAAACAAGACAAGCCTGCCCTCACAGACCTCACCCTCTGAAGATAAGAAACAAGCTATTGCACTACTAGGAATTTATCCAAAGGATACAAAAATACTGATTTGAAGGGGCACATGCACCCCAATGTTTATAGCAGCGCTATCCACAATAACCACATTATGGAAAGAGCCCGAATGTCAATCAAGTGATGACTGGATAAAGAAAACGTGGTATACAACACACACACACACATACACACACACACAATGGAATACTACTCAGTGGTGAAAAAGAATGAAATCTTGCCATTGGCAACAATGTGGATGGAACTAGAGGGTATTATGCTAAGTGAAATAAGTCAGTCAGAGAAAGACAGATATATGATTTTGTTCATATGTAGAATTTGAGGAACTCAACAGATGAACATAGGGGAAAGGAAGGAAAAATAAGATAAAAACAGAGAAGGAGGTAAGCCAGAAGAAACTCTTAAATACAGAGAACAAACTGCAGGTGGCTGCAGAGGAGGTAGGTGGGGGGGGGGATGGGATAAATGGGTGATGGGCATTAAGGAGGGCACTTTTCGGGATGTGCACTGGGTGTCATATGTAAGTGATGAATCACTGGGCTCTACTCCTGAAGCCAAGACTACACTGTGTGTTAACTAACTTGAATTTAAACTAAAAAAAAAGAAGAAGCAGCAAGTGAATAATGCATCAATGCAGTTAGAGTTGTGAATGGGACCATAAAGGAAAGAACTAGAAGGTTGTCCTAGAGCATATTGGAAGAGGGAGAGCTGTTGCATCTACTTTAGACAAAGAGCAGTAGGGAAGGCATCTCTGAGTAGCTGACCTTGAGCAGAGATCTAAAGAATGAAAAAGAGTCAGTCTTGCAAAGACCAGGGAAGTTAAGTCTCTAAGCAGGAAAAAGCCAGGTATATTCTAGAATGTCAACAGGTTAGGCTGCCAGCAGAGAGGGAAAAGAACATATTCTTCATGCTATTAAGTCCACTTCACCAGAGGCTTAGACTGCAGCCGCTTTATTGCCTGTGAGCTGAGTCACTCTAAAGAGGTGGGAAAGGCACTTGGTAACAGAGGATCCCCATATAGCATTACCTTTTCTAAAAAACATTTCAAAGCCCTAAGGCCCTGCCTTGCAAGCTCAAATTCCAATGCAGTGAGGTGAACCTGTTCATATTTAAAATGTTTCATATGCTGAAATTAATTAGCAACAAGCAAAAGAACAGGAATGAGATTATTAGTGATGCTTGTTTTTCCTGGATGGGGAAAGGTGAGGCTGCAGAGAAGACAGAACTTCTGGTGTCCTTCCAGCCATCACATCAGGATGCGTCGGTCTGAAAAGATGGGCTCTGAAGGCATCCCTGGGATGAGTAGACTTCTTTCTAAGGATTAAGACGAGGGGCTCCCCTTACCGCCATGGCATCCTCAGCCACACCCACTTTATTCCAAAGCCACCTATGCACACTAGATCAGGAATGTGCCCTGTCATCTGCTTCTGTTTGGCTCCGCCCTTACCCTGCCCCAGAACAGTACCCATGATTGACTGTGAGCAACTGTGGGTAACAGCAAGGTCACTGGAGCCAAAACCAGTTTACGTGTCCTTCTGGACAACCTGTTCTCTGGTCCCCCCATCAGAACCAGAGCTCCCTCCCTCCATTGCCCTCCTCCTCCAGCCCTCAGAGATGGTCCACATTCTTAGCTTAGGCAATACATTCTTGCTGCCCTGACACATATCATCAGAGTAGGCCAGGCAGGCCATTGAGAGAGCCAAGCTACCCACCCAACCCTTGGCTTTGGCCAAGGGCATCAAGCCAGGCCATGGCATCATAGCAGCTAAGGTCTCTTGATAAGCCACATCAGCCCAACTCTTAAAATTGTTAATGACATTGCTGATGGAGTTGATGAGAGTTACATCAGTCTGGATCCCTCCAAAGCCCAGATTGAATAACTTATAATTAGGACAACTCTGGTGGTTAACTCCCCCTTCACTGTGGAGAGAGCTGCTCGATTCAAATATGGGGTGGGTTTCCGTGGGCACAGGGTCATTGGTTACAAAATGTGCCATAGGATAAGGGGAACTTCTGGGTCTCTAAGAAAGCTCTTGGATTCAATTCCATCACTACTAAATCAGCACTGGTGCTGGATTATTTTGAGCCAATATCTAATGTCAATGCCTTCCATGAATAAGTTTCATTCATTCAGTCAGAAATTGTATTTAGCGGGGCACCTGGGTGGCTTAGTCGGTTAAGCGTCCGACTTTCGCTTAGGTCATGATCTCGCGGTTCGTGGGTTCGAGCCCCGCGTCGGGCTCTGTGCTGACTGCCAGCTCAGAGCCTGGAGCCTATTTCAGAGTCTGTATCTCCCTCTCTCTCTGATCCTCCCCTGTTCACACGCGCGCTCTCTCTCTCCTAGAAATAAATAAAAATATTAAAAAAAAAGAAATTGTATTTAGCAATTCCTGTCCTCATGCCATGAGATAAATAAGACATGGTCTTGTCCTTCAAGATCTCCATAAAGGGTGATATATTTATTTATATTAATACATACATGAACATATGTATTTCTCTGGAGAAGATAACTGAAATACCTCTATATGTAGCTTCTAAAATCAATAACTACCAAAAATGTCATTGGGAACTATAAAAAGCACCTCATCTACAGGACAGTGATGCTGCTACCAGTCTTTGGGTTGCTGGGTTGTGTTAAATGAGGCTAACACGCCCCCTCCTCCACAAAGCCTCATGTGTCATAGGCAATTAATAGTTAATAGACTGTTATAGTTAATAGAGCTACAGTCTCTAAGTAAAAAAGACATTACTTTTTTATTCTGATTATGAACTGTAACATTAATATTAATAACCACATTTGAATGCTTACTACCAGGCGTATCATTTATGCTCTTTGTGAATTATAACATTTAACCCTAACAACCCCAAGAGGTAAATCCTGTCATTCCCCTATTTTCATCTTGACTTTGCAGATGCAGAAACTAAGGCTGAGATTGACCTGTGTACTTTATTCCCTGCAAGGATTTCCAGGCCCTCCAGTTGAAAATGGTTGACCTGGTTCAAGCTTCTTGCCTTAAGAAGCCCATTCATTCAGGCTTTGTTTCTTCCAATCAGTGGCTACATAACTTTTCCAAGTGGTGGCAACAAAACCATAGGTCCCAAATTATGAGGTTATTTAGTCATTCAGGGAATACCTATTCTGAGTTCCCATGTGATGAGAAACAATGATAAAAACAAACACAGGCTCTGCCCTCAGGAGGCTTTCCATCTGGAAAGTAGATAAAAGATGAAGAGAAATAAGATAGACAACAGGAGCAGGCATGGAACGCACTAGACTGCCTGGTGCCAGTGTAGGTTTCAGGCTGAGAGTGGCTCTTCGGCTCCCCTGCCTAAAGCTCCCACAACTGGACTCTTGGCTTAGTATAGCTTACACTTTGGAACTGTGCCCTCCCTGCGGTCCAAGACCCTATGATCAACCTCATTTCACCAGCACCCATTTCATCAGCATAATAGGCAAGACTATGCCAAAACTTTGCTTTGTGCATCTCAGTGGAACTAAAGACCCCAAGAGGGTGGCAGGGAGAAGTAAAGGAGCCTGAAGAACAACTGATTGGAACTCATTAAAAAGTCACTAGAGGGACGCCTGGGTGGCTCAGCTGGTTAAGCGTCTGACTCTTGATTTCAGCTCAGGTCATGATCTCACAGTTCATGGGTTTGAACCCTGTTTCGGGCTCTGTGCTGACAGCCTGGAGCCTGCCTAGGATTCTCTGTCTCCCTCTCTCTCTCCCCCTCCCTCTCACTCTCTCTCTTTCTCTCTCTCTCAAAAATAAATAATAAATACACATTTTTTAAAAAAATCACTAGACAGAGGCATGCAAGAAAGAAGTAACCTGGGTGATCAGGTTCAACAGTAAGGAAGTAAAGGAAAACTATGCTCTAAATGATATCCAAATCTTTCCAGCATGAAAGCTGCAGAGTTCCTGGCTCAGGACAGCCCCAACACCCTCAAAGATACATCAGAGATTGTCACATTTCTCAATAGATGGCTTAGGAAGTTTCTATTCTTTGGTAGACAAGAGCTGTCCTATGCTGGGTTGCATTTGTGATTCAGGACTCTAATGATGAGTCTGTATCCCTAGGCAGTGTTTTTGGGGCTTGCTCTGGTTGTGGGGATCTTTGCTTATAACCAAGAGATGAAAGGCACAAATGTCATGGACGGATTTGCTAAATTATTCCTCTCCAAGCTCTTGTCATCTGAGATACAAAGAGAACACAACACCTGCAGAACAGTTGATGGTAATGTACATGATGGAAACTAAGGGAAGAGACCAAATTCCCGTAGATATCAGGTGGCTGACTTTTCAGAGAGGTAGGGTAGATGACTTATCCCTCACTCAGAAGTCTGAGTCCCAGTCCTGCTCCTCTGACTTTACTCACAGCAATATCCTTGAAACAAAGAACACTGGCTTCTCTTCTGCAACCTAGTTAAAAGGCACAGTCACCAACACCGGCAATAAGACCATCACTGGACAGATTGCCTCACTGGCTTCAGGAATTGGAAATAAGATGACATCCATAGCTTCCAAGATTGAGCACTTTGTTTATATTGAGGCAGGAGAGGTCACTTTACCAGCATCCTTTTCTTCATTATGAGAAGTGCCCATGAACTATGACCTGGACTCCATCATCTTCCTCCACTGGTATCATTGTGGCTGATTAACCTGAGGGCCTCAAGTTAACCAAAGGCCTTATCCTGGTTATTGTCACTATCACCTTGTAATGACAAAAAATGGATGTCCAAGAAGAACTTCTTGAAGAATCTGGAAGTATTGGAGACCCTCACTCCACCTCTATCATTTGCTGTGACAAAATTAACACACTCAGATTCACAACAGGACCCACATGCGATCTGACAATCAGATCTACACGGCCAACACAAATGAAGAACTGACACACCAACTCTTTTGCCTGGAGCTCTGGAATCTGAGCTTCCTTGTTCAGGATAATAACACTATGTAACCAAGTTGGGCTCAAACCAGGACAGGAAAATGTTCCCATCATCAAGAAAGTTTTGCTTGGAGATGCCTCAGAAACTACCCTTGGAAATTCTCAGAGATCACTGTAGGTGCTGTGATGGAAATTAGGAAATTAAAACTGTAAAGTGCCTGAAATCTCTTTTGATTCTACCAACATATTTCAGCTAATAGACAACATGGATGGCGCCAGTTATAAATGCTCCCTCATGATGATGTTGGGGCCCCTGAGAAGGTTTTAGAGAGTACAGCACCATCATTATTAATGTCTTAAATTAGCCTCTGGACAAGGCACATCTAAAGACTTACACACAGTATATATGGAGCTAGATGGCCTAGAGGAGACACATTCTTGCTTTCTACTATCTCTATCTTCCAGCAAACAAGTTCTCAGAAACCTACTCCGTTGATGGGTACCATAACCTTTCCCACCTCCAACTTGTGCTTCATGAGCTCTTGTGAACAATCTATCCCCTTCAGCCCACTGTGCCTGATGCATTTACCAAATGCCAAAGTGCTGGGATCAAGGTTGATATGATTACAGGTAACTGTCCCTTCATAGCCAAAGTATTGCCAAAAGTCCATGTAGGTATCATTTCAGCCAATTGTGGGATGGTGGAAGACACCGAAAAATGCCTCAACCCCGGTGTGGAGCAAGTTAGTGAATAGGCTGCTAAAGCCACCATGGTGGCCAGTATGGAGCTGAAGGACATAAGTCATGAGCCTCTGGATGAGCTCTTAACCAACCAGTTGGGAATCATCTTTGCTCAGACATCTCCCCAGCAAAAGCTGATCACAGCGGTAGGCTGTGAGAGACAGGATGCAGGCATTGCTGTGACCAAAGATGCAGTTCATGATTTTCTTAGCATAAAGAAAGCAGATAGGTTGGGATTGTCATGGAGGTGGCAGGTTCCGATGCAGCCAAAAAGGCAGGCTACACAGTCGTACTAAATGGTAATGAAATCTTCGCATCGATAGTCACAGAGTGGAGGAAGGCCACCTAGTCTTTGATAACTTAAAGATCATTGCTTATACTCTGACCTAGAACACTGCTAATCTTTGCCCTTTTGGATTTACATTATTGTTGAGCTCATCCTGCCCATTGGCATCATTACCATCTTGTCCATCAGCTTGGGCACAGACATACTTCCCTGATCACTTTGTCTTATGAGAAAGCTGAAAATGATAATTATGAACCAGAAGCCTCACCGTAGGAAGCTGGGAAGGCTGGTGAATAAGCCACTTGCCATATACTCCTGTCCACACATTGGCCTCATACAAGACTTGGAAGCTGTTGTTGTTAAATGTCACCACATATGTGTGATGCGATTTTGGTCCTATACTCTCATTAACTCTGGGGCAATGGGGAAAGGACAACATGAATGACCGGGAAGACAGCTATGCACAAGACTGGATTGGAGGTATCAGAGGAAATACCTAGAATGGACAGGCTACACAGCTGCTCTTACTGGCATTATTAAGATCCAGCACATAGTGTATCTGATCATGAGGAAGATCTAGAGCAGTTTCATCTTCCAGCAAGATCTTTCCAGAAATAAAGCCACTGAGGAAGGGATTGCCTCATGCTTTATCACTGCACTACTCCTCTCCTGCAGCTTTGGAAGTCCCACAGCCCTGAATTTCACTGTATTTCTGACACAGGATTGGTCTGTGGATATGCCACTTGTCATTCTTCTTTGGCCATATAATCACGTGTGAAAACTTCCCATCAGACTTTACTGTGGAAGCTGTTGGGATAATATATCAGTAAGACCTTCCTGTCTCCCAAGTCTCCCAGCTTCACACTGGTCAGGTCTTCAGATCTCTTGTGCAATAAGAACATCATCAAAGTCACACTAGAGAATGACAAAAACTATATGCAAGGCATTCACTTCATGTTGTGTATTTTACAGCTGAGATTTGACTGCTCATGCATGACTTTCATCTCCACCTCTATCTCCTGTTTTCAAATATGTTAATTTCAAGGTGATACTGTAGGCAAGGAAAGCATGTTTGTACATATCCAGGTTTCCATGACACTAAATAGCCTTGCATTACCCAGATATGATCGGGGGCCTCCCTGCTCTTGGGCTATAGATAGGATTCCCCAAATGCCTATTCTACATCTTGTTAGAGATCCAATGCCCTCCTCAGTATTTCTGTGAATTCCTGGGGAAATTGGTCACTTCGTTCAAAAATTCAGGTTTGTGGGACATGGAGATGGAGGCAGGGTTACATCGAACATGGGCACCCACCTTCATTACTCTCAGGTGTGGCCAGCATGCTTTCCCTGGCCTCATCATCCCTCACCCTCACCCCTCTCCGTCTCACTAGACCATTTTCACATTAGCTTCTCCCATCTCACCTCCTCTCCTCCCTCCCAGATTGCCCTTTTCCCTTACCACTAGAACACAAATTTGGCTTCCTCTAACCCCTGCTCTAAAACTGAACTCCAAATCCACTTTACATATCCTAACTCAAGGGGTCCAACTGAACAAAAAGGTCTTTCATTTACCAGGAAGCCATTGTGGTTTGAAATAGTAATATCTATTTCTTGTAAAACATTTGCAAAGCAATTTCCAGCACTGACATTTTGCCAATCCTGTTTCACGCTTTTGGCTTAGGTGTATTCATGGGTAGAGCACACATCTATGTTGACAGGCCCAGAGAGAACTCATTTTAAAGTAAAAGCCATTTTCTAAAACAAATAAAGATAGAAAGTATTAAGTGACATAAGAAAGGTACAGGGATCAGACCATCGGTAAGTGACTTCCGACATCCCTTCTCAAATTTAACTTTTCATGATTCTAGATCATGCACCATGATGCCTAGTAGGGGCATAGAAGAGGTTTCAAGGGGCAGGTGCATCTGGGCCAGACTTAAAGAGGAGACAGTGTCAAGATAAGGGAGCCAATGTTTAAAGAAAAATTTAACTGAATCCATTTTCCTTTGAATGAATTAGAAGACTTCACAACAAATCAATATTAGGACTTTGATCTTTCTGGGACATTTCCATTATCTCTTACATTGTATTACTTGCAGAAGGTGAAGGTACTACTGCATGTCTTTCCATATTTATTCACTTTTAGCAACATTTCTTGGGAGCCTTCTATGTTTTGGGCTGTGCACTAGGCACTGGAAATACAAAGATGAAGCCCACAGAAGTTCAAGTGGAATGGAAAGGAAACAAATGTAACTCAGCCTCAGACTTTCAGTTCCTGCACCACTGGCAGCCTCTGGCCTCTGTCACTCAAATTTAGGCACAATACCCAACCCTCTCTCTAGCACACCCACCACCCAAGTTCATTCCCACCAACCGTTTGGGTGATTTTAGTAACTTACTATAAACCTTCAAAGGGAGGGGCATCTGGGTGGCTCAGTCAGTTAGGCGTCCAACTCTTGATTTTGGCTCAGGTCATGATCTCATGGTTCGCGAGTTCGAGCCCTAAATCGGGCTCTGTACTGACAGCGTGGAGACTGCTTGGGATTCTCTGTCTCTCCCTCTCTCTGTTCCTCCCCTACTTGTGCTCTCTCTCCCTCTCTGCAAATAAATAAACATAAAAAATTAATAAAAAATAAAATTTAAATTAAAAAAAACCTTCAAAGAGAGTCAGGATCGCTCCCTTTCCATCACTACCACGGTCTCTCCATCTCCTGGCTACCCCCTCACCTCTGTCTCCTTTATTCTCTCCGCGTTAGCCTCTCAGGAGCAGTGCAAATTCCCCTCCTTGTCCTACACATGCAGTTCCAAAGGCATCTTTTGTTACTTGAGCACAGCCTTGGGTGTCACCCTCCACCCACAGTGACTCAAGAGATTTCCTCCAAATAAATACAGCCCTTCCCAAAAAAAGAGTTCGTAGAGAAGGAAAGGGGGTCTCCACCTATGCTCAGAAACTGTAGCTGTGCTCAGAACAGGGTGCATCTTGTCCAGTGTAAGGCAGAAGAGGCAGCCAGTGGGGCAAAGACTAAGGGTATTCTGCTTGATAAACTGTATTTCTAATTCCCAGGAAGGCCATTCCAGAAATGTAGGGAGTTGGCCCGTGGACTCGCCAATGTTTGGGTTATGCTTCAACCTTGATTGGACACCAAAATTGCACATGGTGCCAACTCCCATGTGCTCTGAGCAGGGCTGGGTACATTATGCTTCTCTGTTTTTGTTTTTGGGTCTTTTCCCCATGTGTCTGGGGTGTTTCTTCCATTAAAACCAGGACTTTTCCTCCCTCTGGGCTTCCACACCAACTCCGGCCCAAGCCAATACTCCTGAGATATGCTGAATCCACTTTTGAGCCAAAAAATTGAAATAATTTATTCAAAAACATGCCAGTAACTCCACAGAGAACTTTCACAGGCAGTATCATTTCACTCCAGGTTTCCAGGCAGGAAGGAGTTATTTTGCTTACTAATGACATGGTAATGACAGGCTGTTCTCCAGACATTTCTGCGTAGGAAAGAAAGGCAAGGTCCAGAGCACAAGGTAGGTCCGGACTGCCCCTCCTCTCTCTGCAGCACAGAGTGGAAGTCTCTGCTTGTTCACCTGTGAGTTCTCTCTCCTCCTTTTTTCAAGGTCCTTCTTACGTTCAGGGGCCACATCTCAATTCAGGATTCCAGATTCAATTCCCCAGCAGACATGGAGATTCTTGCTAAGGCAGCCTGGATAGAAGATTTCAGAAAGACATGATCATTGTCCTCAAATAGCTGAAGGCCTGTCACGTAGAAGAGGTGTTTGTTTTACCCAGCTTGGTAACATAGAGGATTGGGGACAATAGACAGACGACTCTAGAAGGCAAAAACACCTTCATTATGAAAAAGAAAGCTTTAGACCAACACCAGAACTGAGCTATCTCAAACATCTGAAGTTAGGTATGCCCCCAGACTCCGCAAACCCCAAATTATTTACAGCACTGACTTGCATGGGGTGTTAGGATGTCCTGGGGAAAGAACTTGAACCATGGCCAAACTTGGGGTTCAGACATAGAAATACGCATGAAGAAATAGGGCGTGTGTGCACAGAATATGACAAGAAAAGAAATTTCAAGGGGAGAAGCAAAGCAGAATCTGCAATGGGGGGCAGAAAAAGTCAGAGTGCTAGACCCAGCCCCAGGGTCTGGACTTCAAAGGTGAGAGTGGGGGCTCCAGGAAGAGCAAGGCAGTGGCCCTGCTTTAATCGGTCCCAGCCCTGGGCATCGTGGTGACACGGGCATAGAGAGGAAAAGGTCTTGCATGAGCATAAAAAGACCCATGATATCTAAGCAACGTTTCGAAGGAAACCACTAAGGGTTAGATCAACAGGACGAGGAAACCGTTTCCGTTTCCGTTCTTCTGGCAGGGAAGAAACTATCAGGTATTGGGAACAGCAAGGAAGCTATCAGCGTCCTAGGGGAAAAGACCTAGTGCAGTTTCAGAGACAGAAACAGGGATAGATGCTGAGACAGAGTGGCAGGAACATCAGAATTACTGGGCCAGAGAGGATAATGACCCAGGTCCCCAAGGCAGCTGGAAGGACTCAGACACCCATCTGAGGCAGCCTTTGCGGAATTCCAGAGGCAGAAGGGTCCCCGCTTACCATCCTTACCATGAGGACCAAAGCTTCTTAGCTATACAGATGGAGACCATGCAACCATCAGTGTGTCTCTATCTTTCTTCATAGTTTTCTAGTTAGAGTTATTGAGGTATAATTTTCTTGCAGTAAAATGAACCCTTTTAAAGTGTGCAGCTGAACAAATTTTCACAAGTGCACATAGTGGTAAAATCACTCCCACAATCAAGATACAGACCATTTCTATCACCCCAAAACATTCCTGCAAGTCTGTTTGTCGTCAGTATCTCCCTTCCGCCCTAGCCTCCAGCAAAACCAATCTATTTTGTTCTTTTTTAAAAATAGTTTATTGTCAAGTTGGTTTCCATATAACACCCAGTGCTCATCCCCACAAGTGCCCTCCTCCATGCCCATCAGTGAGGGCTGATGGGGGTGGGGGAGAGGGGAGGGGGGAGATGGGCATGGAGGAGGGAACTTGTGGGGGTGAGCACTGGGCATTATATGGAAACTAATTTGACAATAAACTATTTGTAAAAGAAAAAAAAAAGAGTCTCTCATGGTTTGCCTCCCTCCCTCTCCCCCACTATTTCCCCCTTCTTCTCCCCCATGGTCCTCTGTTAATTTCCTCCCAACCCTCCTATACGTGCAAACATATGGTATCTGTCCTTCTCTGCCTGACTTATTTCGCTCAGCATTAACACCCTCAAGTTCCATCCATGTTGTTACACATGGGCAGATTTCATTCTTTCTGAATGAATCTGAATGAATTTCATTCATTCCATTGTATAGATGAACCACATCTTTATCCATTCATCTGTTGATGGACACTTAGGCTCTTTCCATGTTTTGGCTATTGTTGAGAATGCTGCTATGAACATTGGGGAAGTTTTGTTCTTAATACAGACAATTGACCCTTGACCAAAGCCAGGGTGAAAGCCACTGACCCCTCAACACAGTTGAACCTTGCCCCAAACTTAGTTCCTAATAGTAGCCTACTGCTGACTAGAAGCCTTACAGATAACAAAAATAGTTGATTCACACATATTTTGTATGTGGCATGTATTATATACTGTATCCTTACAATAAAGTAAGTTAGAGAAAAAGAAAGTGGTATCAAGAAAATCATAAGAAAGATGGGGCACGTGGGTGGCTCAGTTGGTTAAGTGTCCAACTTCAGCTCAGGTCATGGTCTTATGGTTCTGGAGTTCAAGCCCCGCATCAAGCTCTGTGCTGACAGCTCAGAGCCTGGAGCCTGTTTCAGATTCTGTGTCTCTCCATCTCTCTGCCCCTCTCCTGCATGTGCCCTGTCTCTCTCTCAAAAATAAACAAACGTTTAAAAAATTAAACAAAAAAAAGAAAAAGAAAACCATAAGAAAGAAAAACTACATTTACATTACTGTACTGTATTTAGAGGGAAAAAATCTGCATTTTTAAGTGGACCCACTCAGTTCAAACTCATGATGTTTAAGGGTCAACTATATATGTATATAGTATTTATTGCTTCTTCCAGCATGTCATATGAAAGAAATCATAATAGGGGTGCCTAGGTGCTGTCAGTTAAGTCAGTTAAGTGCCTGGATTTGGCTCAGGTCATGATCTTGTGGTTCGTGGGTTTGAGCCCCACATTGGGCTCTGTGCTGACAGTGTGCAGCTTGGAGCCTGCTTCAGATTCTGTGTCTCCCCCTCTCTCTGCTCCTCCCCTATTTGGGTGTGCTCTCATGCTGTCTCTCTCTCTCTCTCTCTCTTTCTCTCTCTCTCTTTCTCTCTCTCTCTCTCTTTCTCTCTCTCTCTCAAAAATGGATACGCATTTTAAAAATTAAAAAAAAAGAAATCATAATAGAGAACAAACTGAAAGTTGCTGGAGGGGAAGTGGGCGGGGTAATGGTTTCAAGTGAGGGATGGGCATTAAGGAAGGCACTTTTAAGGATGAGCACTGAGTGTCATACATAAGAGATAAATCACTGGGTTCTACTCCTGAAGCCAAGACTGCACTGTATGTTAACTAACCTGAATTTGAATTGAAGTAAAAAAAGAAATCATAACTTTATGCAGCCCTTTGAGACTGGTTTCTATGGATAAAGCATTGAAATTTATCCATGATGTGGCACATATCACATATGTTCCTTTTTCTTGCTATACTAGTAGTTTTCCAGGTACCAACACACCGCAATTTGTCCATCCACCAGTTGACTGACTATGGTTGATGTTTGAGTTGTTTCCAGTTTTTGATGATTATGAGTGAAGTATTTGCATCCAACTTTTAGTGTAGACATATCATGTCATTGGGAGAATATCTAAGAGTGGGATCCCTGGACCCCATGGCGACTGTATGTTTAACTTTATAAGAAATGGCCAAACCGTTTTCCAAAGTGGCAGGACCCTATGGCATCTGTGTCAGACTCTTACAGGGACATTGTTCTCACTCATCATATCTCAGGCTAAGAACACTGACCTTCCATTTCCACCGATTCAATATCCAGGAAGTCAGACGTGTCCTGAAGAAGATGGAGAAATTGCAGCTTCTGGAAACTTGGGTTTCCTGGCCCTGTGGGTATCCTGGCCCGGGCTAGGTAACCACTTGTCAGGGATGCAGTGGAGGGCTAGCTGACCTCACCTTCGAGATCTCTCCCCACTCTGCATTCTGTGAGACTATGAACATCCACCCCAGCCAGCATTCTGAGACACCACCCACTTGGCTCACAGACAAAAATACATCTTGATGTTTGACATTTTTATCGGTTTGACTGATATGTTTCCCTGAGTCGATATTTTTCATGCAATCAAATTGGATCTCTTGCAGTTTTTGCAAAAGAGGCAATAAATTAATGGACCACCCACATTCTCTTTCAGGTTTGTCTGTTGACCTATTCGAGACTGTAGATATTTCACTCAACCTCTATGCTTTAGCATCCCCATCTGTGGCTGACAGCACAGAGAATTCTGTAGAACACACTGAGAATGGGAATGGCCGGGTGATGATGATGTTGGTATTTATGGCTAGAAACACTGCTTTTACTCTGTCCTCTTTGCTGTGAGTTCTGGAGTCTGACAGGCCTGCACTGCATTCTGACTGTGTTACTAGCTGTGTGATCCCAACCAAGTCACTTAACATCTCTGAATCTTGCTAAGATTAGTAGGTAAAGCACCTTGCGTAGTGCCTGGTAGAGTCACCCTCTAGGGAACATTATTCTTGTTTGTCCTGTCTCTGAAACCACTCTTTCCATTACCATTAATTAAGGGACTGTGGTCATCTCAAGCAATGGGAAATCTGGGCCTGGGAAGTAGCACTAGACACAGAGCAGAATGTGGAGATTGGTGGTCAGGGCTGGATGAGGGAGCAGGGTGTGTGGTGACCTTGGTGACTCAGGAGAAGCAAGCATTGAGGAGTTGCTTCTTGTGGTGAAGCTGGCTCCAGTTTCTGGATTTGGAAGCATTTCTATCACATCCAAAGATGTCCTTGGCTCCAGACATCTTTCTGGTTAATGGCTTTACATTTCTGTGCCTACCAAGGCTCTTTGACTCCTCCCAGCCATATCGGGCTTATAGGAGCAGAATTCCCCCAAATTATGTGGGGGGGACCTCAGATGTTGAGCAGAAGGGTGGTCACACAGCTCTGAAATGCTTTTCTTCTACAACCAAGATAGTGGGTAGATCTGACAGGATCCTGTTGATCAGCCTTTGCCAGAGAAATAGAGAGGGAGAGACAGAATCCCAAGCACAGTCAGCAGAGTCCAGCATGGGGCTTGAACCCACGATCCATGAGATCACGACATGAGCTGAGATCAAGAGTCAGACTCTCAACCAAAAGAGCCACCCAGGCACCTCTGAATTTTGTTTTTAAAAAGATTTCCCTAGACCAGGTGATTGTCATCTCCAAGAACATGGGGATAATAAAGAGAATATGACCCTCACCTTGAGAAATGCCTATAAACACTTCTCTAGACCAACACAGTTGACTTCTCAGCCCCCATTGCCACTGTGGTTCCTCCCGGTATGTTCCTCCTCATCCCGAACACCCTGCCTCTCCTAGGTTTGGGAGACAAATGAATTCCTTCCCTCTCCCCTGTAGTGAGCCATGACAATGACTTCCAGCCAAGAACTGTGCGGTAAAGGATCAAATTGCTGGCTGGGCAGTGGACATCTTTCCCCGCTGGTTCTGCCCTGGATCTAGGGGAGGATGGGACAGTGGGAGTTTACCCAGGGCACCATGGGGGAGAGAACACTTGATCTGGGGAGAGCACACCACCTGGATTCCAGCACTTCTGACTCATGCAAATGTGGGCAAGGGGGAAGGGCTCCTGGGTGGCTCAGCTGGTTAAGCATCCGACTTGGTCTCACGTCATGATCTCACGGTTCGTAGGTTCGAGCCCCACATCGGGCTCTGTGCTGACAGCTAGCTCAGAGTGTGGAGCCCGTTTCAGATTCTGTGTGTGTCTCTCTCTCTCTGCCCCTCCCCTGCTCATGCTCTGTCTCACTCTGTGTCTCAAAAATAAATAAATGTAAAAAATATTTTTTTGAAAAATGTGGGCAAAGGACAACTTCCCCTAGACTCAGTGTTCAGACTCTCTGCCTGTAAAATGAGGGTGATAATGCTGCTCTTGCAAGATTATTCTGGGGGATTAGAGAGTACACATATAAAGCACCTGGTGCATAATAGGCACTTAATAAACTTAATAAACCTTAGCTGCTCTTGCTACTGTTGTCTTTCTTCTTGCTAGAAGGATTAAATAAGACAATCCATTAGAAATTCTAGCATTGATTTCATCAGCTTCTCAGAGGTACAGCTGGGAAGGAGGGGAAGTATTGGGTTCATGAGCATGGGCTCTCCCATCTCCATTACCTGTGGCCGGAATAGAGGCAGAAACAGTTTCTTTGCTTTTCGTCGACTCCATCCTTAGAGGGAAGCCTGGGAGGGATGGATGAGTTGGAACTGAAATTGTTCAAATGTCACTTTTCAGCTACTT
The DNA here is from genome assembly GCF_008692635.1 of Crocuta crocuta. Lineage (NCBI taxonomy): Eukaryota > Metazoa > Chordata > Mammalia > Carnivora > Hyaenidae > Crocuta > Crocuta crocuta. The sequence continues at coordinate 3,574,192 of NW_027536464.1, forward strand.
AACTTTAGAAACATCTTCTTATGGGAGAGGTTAATGCAGGTGGCTGACTTTTCATAATCATTATTAATTTTTGGTTATGGACATCATTTCTGCAGTGTNAGGTGATACCTGTTTCGGGGACAAACAAAGGGTCTGGTTTCCAAGGCTGTCAATCTGGAAGCCAATCCACTTGCTAAAAAGATTGGAAACGGCGTCTCAGCAGCTTGCAGCTAAGCGTGAAGGCCTCGGCCTCCAGGGAGGTTCTCACATTACAAAACTTGACGGAAGCCATTTGCGTGGGGGGCTTGGAGACACAAGGTCCGGGTCACTTTGTTCCTGGTGCAAGAATCTGGGTGGGAGACAGAGTTGTGACCAGATCCCCACCCCAAATACCACCCCAGCCAGCAAGCTGGCTCAGCAAAATGGACTGCTTCTCCCAAGTCCGCCAGCTCTGTCTCCCCTCTCTCTCCACCCCACCGTGGTTTCCAGTGACCACACAGTGGTGGGAGGCCAGGACTGCTGGGGGCCAGGACCTGCTCTCGCCAACCTGGAAAGCCCACACCAGTGCCTATTCCTGTTTTCGGCAGGACAGCTCTGGCTGCCTTGGAGAACATACCGAAGCGACCCAGACACTAAAATGCCCCATCCTAGGCCTTGAGATCTTCCCCGCCAAAAACAAGCCTTTCTAAACTGTCCAGAAGATTCCAGATCTCAGAACAGAAGTCTCTCCCAGCCCCAGGCTCTGCGTGCTGACTCATTTCTCATGGACAAGTTAAACCCCTCTGGGAGACAGAACTAAGCTACAGGTGCCCCAAACCCAGTTCCGAAAGCCCTCCAGGAAAGGGGGCTCAGACAGAGTCAGCAAAAGTGGGCTGGAGTGGCAGAGCCGGGAAGGAGCCAGCGGACGGGAAATGAGCTTCTGCCCTTCGGTCAGTTTCCAAGTGAGGTTCCTTCCAGCCAGACTGATTGGGATGCATACAGCTGCCTCCCTGATGGGGTTTCAATGTTTGTTTCCTCTCCAAAGCTGCAGCTGGAAAGGACAGTTGTGCAAAAAATGAAAACAGGACTAAGAATCCCTCTTCTGCTTTCCTTCAGCCCCAGTGGAGTAAAAACGCGGTCAACGAAAAATAGCAGAAAATAATATCATGGGCAAATTCGTGACTTAGCACAGGATTAATTGTACAATTGCTTGGGAACTAATTGTTTGCGTTTTGCATTTCTAGAATCCTGGGAAGCTAATCTAGTCTAAAGAGGAGGGAAGATGGAGACTTCGAGATTCTGACGGAGATGTGGGCTGACCACTATTTATGTCTGTGCTCGCTATCTTCATTCCATTTAAATTATTGTGATTTCTTTATTAAAAAAGCAATCTCTGTTTGTTGTAGCAAAAAAATCAAAACTCAGTTAACTAGAAAACCTTTTTTAAGTCCCTCTTAATTTCTTTCCTCTCCTTTATGATGTACATAAGTTCTAGAATTTTTCCATGCACTTATCAATGTTTTGTTTTTATAAAAATGGGATCACACATATTTTGCAATTCTTTAGCCTCTCAATTTTATCAATATGTAACATCTAATCCAGGTCACCATTTTAAATGACTCTGTATCATATCCTCATATTTTGTAATCTATTTAACAAATCCTTATTATTGAATATTTATCATATTTCCAATTTTTGGTATTATAAATATAACATAATGTAATGTAATGTAATATAATATAATATAATATAAACGTCATAAGCTCCCCATCTTGTATGTACAGTTATGTGAATTTGCCTAGTTGTTTATTTAAAATATATTCCTGGATGTTAAATTACCATGTAATATTTTGTTAATTTTGGATACATATGAAAAATCGTCTTCTGGCATGGTTGGACCCAGTTATATTCCCACTGAGTCATGAGTGCTTACCCTCCACACACACACTGTCACTGTTATGAGTATTGTCATTCTTACTTCTTGGCCATGTCCAAGTTTACTGGACAACTGCTTTCATTTGCTTTGAGGAGCACATCCTAAGAATTTTGTCTTTTCTTTTGGTTCCATCTGTAAGATAAGCTCAACCTTGATCACCGTCAGTTAATATAAAAAAAAGTAGGAAGGAGACAAAGTGAAGTCCACTTAGGATTGGAAGTAACATGGAAAGACCAAAAATCCTCTTGGAAAGGAGGCAATGGAAGTGACTTGGTTCAGATCATTTCCTGTGCCTTTGCCAGTCTGCACGTGGGACTAGGAACCCATTTGGTGCCATTCAAACTGGTAGGAGACCCTGTACCACTGGTTAGTTTTGTCACAGCTATTTTTTTTATTTAAAAAGAATTTCTTTTTACATTTATTTTTGAAAGACAAAGAGAGACAGAGCGTAAGCGGAGTAGGGTGGGGCACAGAGAGAGAAGGAGACACAGAATCTGAGGCAGGCTCCAGGCTCTGAGCAAATGTTCAGCACAGAGCCCAATGCAGGGCTCAAACCCACAAACCATGAGATCAGGACCTGAGCCGAAGTCGTAACTGACTGAGCCACCCAGGCGCCCCTGTCACAGCCATTTTTAAGTCAATGCTTCTGGTTCAAGTGATGTATGTATCCAGCTTGTAGGGAGTGCACATTTGAGCAGAGTTGCATTTGCTTGGGGTGCAGAGGACCATCTGAGAAAACCGTGGGAGATTCCCCGAGGAATGGAACTGGGCTGGGTCCCTTCCGTTCATTCGCATCCCTGTTAACAACACGACTAGAACTTCCCAACCGCCAAATACCAAAGACGTGTTGGGACCCACAGGAGAGAAACGATGACATTTTCCGAGTGACTCTCCTGTGCTTACGACTGCCTGTCTTTTATGTGTCGGTGCAAAATCTCTTTAATCCTCATGAAAATTTCAGGTAGATGTCACGGTTTGGTTTCATGGGTTTCCAGGGGAACGAGTTGAAGCACAAACCATGGTGGCAAAGCCAGACCTTGAGTCCAGGCGCTCTAATTTCCAGCTCAGGCCCTTTCTACTCTTGTCGCCTGGTAGATCTGGCAGGAACGCTCCCCACTTCTCATTCAGTTCGAGCAGAGCCTCCAACGAGGGTCCAAAGGTGACCAAATCTCTTGTTTTTGAACCAGATAAGAATGAAAACAGGAGTGGGATGGCAATACCCAAAGTCCCTTTCAAGTTCCGGGCATAGGGAAAGGCTGTCTTCACAGAGGAATAGACTCTAGGCCTTTCAGGACTCCTGAGAGGTGTTACGAAATCGAGACCTTTTAGAGAAGATAAATCTAATTGAATTGCACTCAGTCTGCTTCTCCCAGAAAAGGTCATACCACATGGCTTAGGCTGAGTCGCTTAGGAATCATGGGGATTGGGCGTGTGGGTGGTTCAGTCAGTTAACATCTGACTTTGGCTCAGATCATGATCTTGTGGTTCATGAGTTTGAGTCCCAAATCCAGTGAGCTCAAGTTCTGCTCAGTTAAACATGAGCTCTACTTCGGGAGAGCCCTGTCTCTCTCTGTCTCTCTCTCCTCCTCTCTCTCTGCTCCTTCTCTCTCTCAAAAAAATAAAAACTAAAAGAAATCATGGGGATCATGCAGGGACACAGGATGTGAATGAAGACACCAGTGATTCGGCCTCCTCTCCATTGCAGCTTTCCTCCAGGAGGGCTCTGAGAAGATCCTGGCCACCAGATGTGGCTGAGGGTAGGAAAGCTGGGTGCCTGAGCTTTGCCAGAAGCCTACTCCCCAATCCTGCCACAACCATGGGGCTCCCTCCAGCAGTCACCACGGTGCTCACATCAGACAGGCTTCTCTGGTGTTTCCCATTGCCCACCTGCCTGGTCACCTGGGCTCAGAAGGGGCGTGACAAGGAGACCAGATCATCTGGTGCTAAGTGTTTGTCAAGGCCGAGTTGAGCTTGGTTCGTTGGTTTGAGAGCTGCTGTCAGAAACATCAAAGCAATGAAAAAATTAAACAAATGAGCCACTTTAAGATGCTCTCCAAGGTGGAGGAGCTCTCACGATCAAAAGCTGGTAGAATTCTGTCATCCTTCCCCTTTTACCAGCCCGCATATGGCTCCATTCTCTCTCACTAGCCAAAACCTCTTTCAGCCTAAATTAGACCCTCTACTGATGGAGCTTCAAAGCACTCCAACTCCTGGCCTCCCCCACCTTCTTCAATCTCTTTTAAAGGGCCATAAAACTCTCTCTCTACTCCCACAAAGACAAATGCCCTACGACTCCATTCTCCAGCCTTCCAGTCCTTTCTCAGACCATCCCACATAGCAGAATCTTCCAGTGTCCTACTTCCTAAGGAGCCTGAATTATACCAGATCCGGACTCTGGGGAACCTTCTTTTATGTCACATACCTACACCGATGGCCATCATCACCATGCCTGCACTCAGGCTTGCATTCCAGGGCAGGCGTTGACCACAAATGCCCCAAAGCACATCTGCTAATCCACACATTCACACGTCACATTGCAGGAACGCAATTACTTTGTGACTAAAATCAACCTCAGAAATCTTGCTTTCTCTGCATTCAGTAGATTCTCTCTTCCTCACTCACGAAGCCGCCTCATTCCAGCAGATTCTGACACCCATGTTGTAAGAAGTCCTAGGTCTTCCTTAGATCTATGTAACAACCAGATGAGTTACATATCACTATCCCCGTTTTCCAGGGAGTTGAATCGGGGTTCAGAAAGATGGTGTGATTTTCCCAGGCTCACACAGCTGGCTGGAGCCTGTCTGCTGAGATTTGAACCCAGACCTGTTGAAAGTACAACCCATGCTCTAACAACGGCCTGCCACACCAGGGACTTCCCCCAAGGTCACACAGTTGTTCCGTGGGGTTAGAAAAATAGAAATAAGAGGAATGTAGAGGCCTGGGGAAGGGAGTAGAAGGGATGAGCTAAGAAGATAGCTTTGTTCTTATGACAAATAGATGACCTTTTACATTATAAGCATTTATCCATGGCAGTCTTTAAGCAGAAAAGCAAAACTAGGCAGAAGAAGAAAAAATATTTAAGTAGGGAAAAAAATATCTAAAAATCATTATGCTTAAGCTCCTACCTCCAGAAAAGACTTCCCTTAAGCCACATAGACCAGGTGGCATCATTTCTCAGAAATCAAAGACTCTCCACGCCTGTGTGCTATGAGACCCCATGAAAATGCACTGAACCCTCCCCTGGGACCTCCTGCCCATAGCTCCCCATCTTCAGCTGCCCCAGGACAGTGGGGCTGCAGCAGCGGCTTGGTGGTCAGCCATGGTCTGAAGCACACGCCCAGCACTGGGTGTTGATATGGTTCATGGCCATGGGTTCAGTGGGAAAGTCCGGAACCTCCCCATACCAGGCCTGAAGGGCAGGATCAACTCCACAACACCTCCTACCCTAACCTGCCTTAGGACCGAGATGCTATGCATGTCTCCCCTGGGTGGTCTCCAGCAGAGGCACAACTGGATCTCTGGACACAGATTTTCATGGAACTCCCAGGAGCCCAGACCCTTATGGACGGGAAGCCAGCACTCCCAGCCCCACTGGCCAAGCCAGTACCCTCTTCCCCTGTTGTGGGCAACAGGACATCGTGGTCAAGAGTCGGGAGAACAAGGTTCTTATCCCAGGCTAGTCACCAACCAGCTGTGGAGCCTCGAACAAGTCTCTGACCTTTGACATGTCTCAGCTCCCTCATATCTGGGATACCAGCCCTCCCTATTCTGTGGGGTCGCTGGAAGAACAAATGAGAATGTGATAAAGAAATCATAACCAGCCTCACATCTTTATATACTTTCTGCTTGGTAAGATACTGAAAGAGAGAGACAGAGACAGAGAGACAGAACAGACAGATGATAGAATAGATAGATGATGGATGGATGGATGGATAGATAGATAGATAGAGGCAGATGTTCTCCCTCAGATGCCTCACAAACACATTATACTTTTAACATGGTACATCTTAATTTCTGGTCCAGAGAATGGGGAAGATAATTCAATGCCAAGAAGAGAGTCACAGCCTAAAGGAGTGATTAAGGACATGTGCTTTGGATTCTGAACTCTACCTCTGGTGAGGTATGTGACCTTGGACTAGTTATTCAACCTCTCTGGGCCTCAATTTTCTTCATCTGCAGCACAAGAACATTGATAATACCACCTGGTTGACTTAGTCCTCACTCAAGGGTGGCTGGTAAGGTTGTGAAGGAATTCCAGCTTGCTGCTCTGTCCCTTCCCCGTCCCTGCATCATATACCTCAGGTATGTCTCATAAATTAGCCCCTGGACACGCCTTGGACAGTTTGCCTCTCTTGCTTTGTTGGATGCCCACCTCTTAGAGAAGAGCAGGTCTCCTGAGGCAGCCACAGAAGTGGCTTTGCTACCTTCAAACTGCTGGAGTCGCACATCGCTGCTGGAGAGGTTGAGCCGAGAGAGGGAGACCCTTCAGGGAATATGCTACATCCCCTGGCATCTGACATTGAGCTTCTGAGGGCGGAGCTCCCTTGGGTACAGCGGCTAACTGCTCTCCAAGTTGTCTACAGCACTTGTCAACATGAGGGGCACCCTTGTGTGGTTGTATCAGACTCCCTGAAGCCCTCAGAGACAAAGGTTGCATCCACCACATGGAAACAATGAGCCAAAACATAAAGAGATTGGTCAGACTCCTAATTCAAATTCACTTTGCATCTCTACCGCACGGCCCTTGGAGGTTTGATTCTTTACTTCCAGTAACTAACTTATAACTGGGGGCATGACCCAAACATGGAACCTTGAAAGGGCAGTTTCTAAGCATCTTAGAGACAATCTGCTACAACACCCTCAGCTTCCTGATGAAGAAGGCAAATCCCAGAGTTGGGGAGTGACTTTGCCAAGGCTGTAGAGTTGACCAGAGAGTAGCCCAAGAATCGAAGAGAAGAATGGAGACACCTTGACACACCTCCCTTGGGATAAAAGTACACCCACAAAGAGGGGTATGGCCCATTGGGAAGGGTGGCGGGGGTTCAGGGTTGAATTTCAGGGGCACCATAGAGGGGTGGAATGAACACTGGACCAGGGGGTAGAAGACCAGTGTCTCCCACTTGTCTCTGCCTCTTCCCAGATAAGCCACTTTGCACTGTCACTTCCCCTCTCTGTGGTGCTCAGTTCTCTTTTATAAAATGGAACCCCCTACCCACCTCTCAGAATTGTTGTGAGTAGAGGAGAATGTGTCTTGAAAACCATAAGGATCTGTGTGTGCACAACTGAATCCTTCTGCCCTTCTTCACGGCCATTTTCAGGATTTGGGTCCAGGTTAGGGACCAGGAAACAGGCAAAGAGAAGAGTTGGGCATGCTCTCTGAGGAGATCTCAAGCCAGGGGCTCTCTCAGCAAAGAGGTCCCAGAGCACAAGGCTAAACCCATGTCATATTAGCAGGGCTCAGGTTGTGTGTGTCGAAGCAGCTTTGGTTTGAAAAAGATTAGGAGGCCAGTGGCGTGGAAACAAAAGTTGGTGAGACAGCAGAGTCCTGCCCGCAGTACCACACTGCCCTCTTCAGGCCATCATGGAGAAGGCAGCTCAGCTGGGCCAAGTCAGACAAATTCATACCGCTCAGGGTCATAGGATCTCCATGCCCCTGACTGCGCATGGTGCAAGCCCTCCCTCCACAAGTCGAAATGGGGTCAGGGGACTATCCTCAGCCTCAACACTCCATTCTGCCTTGATTGAATCTTCCTCCTGTGCTGATGCTCCCCATTCTCCAACGCGTCCTCTGCCGGCAGCCTTAGCATTTCTCTCTCTGAAGTCAGGATTTATCCAGGAGCCCCAGCCCCTGCCCTGCTCCCTGTATCCTCTCTGCCCCAGAATAGGATGGCTTCTCCATACCCTGGACATATTCCAGTCCTTGGGGAAAACCCCCTTGAGCAGAGGGAATCACACCCTGCCTAAATAAAGGGACAGGCCAGGGTCCTGTAGGTTTCAGGGAGGAACCAGAAATTCAGCGACTCAAGAACCTCAAGCACAGAACCCACAACTGATCTGTCATATGGAGGGAGACAGCCAGGGCCCAGACCCTGCTCTGTGGCACCATGGGAGTGTCCTCAGTGGCCCTTGCTGTGCCCGACCGTCTCCCACCCCCCAGCCCATTCTCTGTGCTTCTCCTGCTGCTATAGTTCAGAGCAGGGCACTCCGCAGCTGGCTGACTGGCCTCCAGGCGTGGGCTCGGGCCACGCTCCCCTGTGCCCTTGTGCGGACCCGAGGAGCCACATGCAGCCGGCCCAGCCATGTGACGTGAGTCATTCACACATGCAGATGCCCAAACCAGTTCTCCATTCTTCCTCTCCAGGCCATCACAAAAGGCACAGTCTCGGCCGCTCAGGCTGGAAACTGTTCAGGACAGAGCTGCATTGTTCCCAGGGTCAGAAGGGGCTAGAGGCTGAAGGGAATTTAGAAGACAGGGAGCCCAGGCGCACGGTGGTTTTCCATGCAGCATATACCCTCCTGCAGGCCAAGCCCACTTCCTGTCTGGGCTCCAATTCTGAGACTCAAGCTTACATCTCCTCCTTTAAAACTGATTTCGGGTGGGGGTGTTGATTTTTCTTCTTTTCTACTCTTGACACGTGTGCATTTCTTTGAAAAATATGCATGGGCCATTTCTTTTTCCCTCTCCAACACAGACCATTCTTTAGAGACTATTACATAAATTTGGAGCCCAACAACCTTAGTCTTTGGGAGCACACCTTATCCTTTCCTCCTTTGCTCCCTCCTTCCGGGCAAACAGGGCCCCAGCAGGTGGACTGGGGCTTTCAGGGATCTGGGACATTATTCCAGTTCTTCTGCTTCTCAGATTATGAAAATCATCTATTCTGGGTTGTTAAAAATAAGTTCTTAGTAAATAAATACAGTGAAACATTGGTTTGCAAGCCTAATTTGTTCTGGAAACATTCTTGTAATCCAAAGCACTTGTATATCAAAGTGAATTCTCAAGAACCATCAGCTCAGCTGTGATCATGTGACATTAAGTGTCACGTGCTACTCGCATTGCAAGACATCACTCATTCATCAAGTTAAAATTTATTAGAAATGTTTGTTCCTGGGGCGCCTGGGTGGCTCAGTCAGTTAAGCGTCCAACTTCGGCTCAGGTCATGATCTAGCAGTTCGTGAGTTTGAGCTCCGAGTCAGGCTCTGTGTTGACATTTTGGAGCCTGGAACCTGCTTTGTATTCTGTGTATCCCTCTCTCTCTGTCCCTCCCCTGCTCACACTCTGTCTCTCTTTCTCTTTCTCAAAAATGAATAAACGTTAAAAATAAACAGATAAATAGAAAATAAAAAGAAACATTTGCTCATCCTGCAGAACACTCACAGAACTAGTTATTCACAGTCCAAGGATTTACTGTGTTTGGAATCGGAAGGGCTTTTGGAAGCCAGGTGATTCCATTCTGATCACCAGGGAGGTGGTCCTGCCTCTAGAGTAGGCCCCTGGCAGGCTGGTGAGTCTGTCCCACTTCTAAGTTGATCCAACTTGTTAGATGGTGGTTTTAAATATCAAGTCAAAAAATCTGCCTCTCATTCAGTAGACTATGAAAATGGCCACCATTTTCCACCACTCTTTATTTCTACATTGTTTGTATGTGACTTTGCAAGACAGATCTTATGACTTGCTTTGACCCACAGAATGCAGCAAAGTAATATCAGGCCATTTTGGAGTCCAGGCTCCGAGGGGTCTTGCATACTTCCACGATCTTGGAACCCTATCACTGCCATGAGAACAAGATCAGGGTAGCCCGGCAGAGGACGAAACAAATATATGCAGGACAGCTGAGTCATGCCAGCCTGAACAATCCTAGACTGGTCAGGCCACAGCCAGCATGCCAGCTGACCACAGATGCCCCAGCAAGCCCCAGCTGAGATCCACCCAGCTGGCCCAGATCAACAGAACTGCCCTGCTGAGCCCAGCCCAAATTGCATGCCCTCAGAATTTGAAACTGAATAAATAGTTGTTGTTTCAGGTCACTAAGATTTGGGATGTTTTGCTATGCAGAAAATAGAACCTGATGCACCCCCATGTATACAGAATAATAGTGATTCCTTGTCTAGGGGGACAGCCCTTTAAATATTGAAATAGCTACTTAGCATTGCCTCTACACACCAAAATGGCTCTTGGGGGAGGTCCCACCCACCAGCATCTGCCTTAGAGGAAAACCATACCCCGGCGTCTTTCTCACCCAGTACCAGCCCCAGGGGGTGCATTGGGAGCTGCTTTACCATCGGTGTCTGCATCTATATCCTTAGCAGCATCGTGTCCGCTCAGGAGCTCTGAGAGCCCTGCACTCAAACACTCCGGCCTTTCCAGTACATTCAATCGTCAATCAAAAGAAATTGAAAGATGGAGGTGAGGAGGGTGCTAAAAGTACAATGAAAATACTTAAGCCAATTAGGCTTCTTGAAGCCACTTCTGACCCAAATCTAAACTGCCCCAAAGCCTCCAAACCAATGTCCTTGGCAGATTTCCAAAAAAGCCCTGGTTCCATGGGCTTCAACAGTGGGAGGGTGGTGAGAGGCTGCTGGCTTCCGGAATTTGCCACGTGGAGCCAACAGCAAATGCACTGAACTTGATCTTGGGGTCTGATGTGGAAGGTCACCGCAAGAGATAGATCAGGCCAATGGCAGCCCCCATTCTTAACCAGACACGGCGGGAAGTGGAGTTGTGGGAAATGGTTGCCATCTGTGGATTTTCTGGCTGAAATCTTTGCTGCAAGTTTTGCCAGTTCTGAACAAGCCCTTGCAGCTTGGCTTCCTGTTTTTCCTTTGCCCTCCCCGTGTGTCACAGCACAATTATTCTGGGAGACGGTCTCAAAATGGACATGGTCTCCAATTTTCTTTCCCTAATAACAGTGTGGGAAATAGGGGTGAGGGAGGCAGAGAGAGAGAGAGAAACCCCAAACCTCAGAAAAGGATGAAAACACTTCTAAGCTCTATTTCAAAAATGAGGAAGTCACAGTATACAACCCTCTACTCGTTCGATCCAGCCCCCTGCTCTGGGCACGCTACACACGGACAAAGAGACACTTAGGGGAAGTGAGGAGGATGAACCCTGCTGTCATGGCATATGGCGTGAATAAGTCACGGAGATGAAAGGTGCAGCCCTGGGAATGTAATCAATAATATCATAATAACGTTGTAAGGTGACTGTGCTTACCATGGTGAGCACTGAGTGAAACACAGAACTCTTGATTCGCCATGTTCAACACCTGAAATTAACATAACATTGTGTGTTAATTACACTTCATTTTTAAAAAGAATATTTTGAAGTAGTTTGAAATGTCCTTCTCTGAGAGCCTAAAAACCATCAGGGTGGCATCAACGGCAACAAGGTCAAGTGGCAGGCTCCTAGAAGGATGCTGGCCACCAGCAATTATTTTTCAACCACCTAAATGACACTGACCGTGGCTCAAAGCAGAAGAAAGGGCGACTCTCTTCCAACTCTTTTCTCTCTTCCACCAGACAAATGCACCAGTTCCTAAACCTATTCTTACGCATGGCCGTGAAAGGGGTTTGAAGCCTAGAGTATGTGTGTTTTAAAGATCTTGGAGGTGTCTTGCTTATGGATTTTAGATTACGTGATTAGAATATATGAGTGTGTGTGTGTGTGTGTGCGCCTGAGTTTATCCACTCTTTTATCCACGTGCGCATGAACATACATTTGTGCTTGTGAGAGTGGCTGCCAATGTGTGAGTGTAGCTTTATGTAAATACATATCCCCGAAACACTAAAACTTGCTGCAGATGTCTGCATGAGCCGTGAGTTTGTGCACTTGTTGACTGGTATGTGCATGAAGTTGTGCATGTGTGTGTGTGCATGCATACGTGTGTGTGTGTGTGTCTCGCACACGTTTCCCTTCAACAGGTCTGCAGGACTCTGTTTGAGGTGGGTCTGCGCGCCTGTGCATACAAGTCAAGTGCACACCGGCCTCTGAGAGGTGTGCCTGTGCATGTGTGTGTTCTTTGCACACGAAGGACCCCTTGCCGGCCCCATCTCCTCCTCCCTTCCTGCGAACCCACAGCAGCCTTTGTTGGCCTCCCTTTGGGATCTGCCAGCTAATGGCAGGAGTCCCTCGCCCAGGAAACAACACTCCTCCCTCTGCTCATTTGTGTCTCATGAGAGGGCTCCAGGCTCCAGCCCTTAAATGGCAGCCCACGATTGCGACAGACGACTTTCTTAATTGCCCGTGATGCCTGCGGGCACAGGGCAAACACCACGGTGGCTCGCAGGCAGCGTGCTGAACAGGCTGCATTTTGCGCCTGTGTGAATTGAGTGTTCCCGGGAACCCGGAGGCCAGAGAGGGCTGGAGCTGCTGAGAGGCTGTTATTATGGCCTGGCCCGGGCCCACTGGTAGCTTCTAGAGACCCTGAGGCCATTTCACCACACTCTCCAATGGCAACACCCCTAGAATTTCCAAACCAAGATACCCCCTCAGCTGCATCCTCCCCCGCCCCCCTACACACGCTTTCTCTTTCTCTTTCTCTCTGTCTCTCTTTCCCCTTTCTCTTTCTTGTTCTCTCTCCTGGTTTCCTTTTCTGTATCCTTCCCCCCACCTTTCTCAGTTCCTCTGTCTCTCTTCTCCCTTTCCTGTCCTCTCTCTGGGCCTCTCTGCCAGTCCTTAACTCACAGCAGCACGCTTAAAGCTGGACAATGACCAGAGAATCTGCCCCCCCAAACTGGATTGTCCCCACCCCCACCCCCAGAATCTCCCTGTGATCCTAATGCAGCCCATTCCATCAGAGCTCTGGGTCCTGCAGGGTGAATTGTTGTTTATACTCATTTCCAAGGCTTTGGGAAAATCAGGTAGCTTAGCAAAGGGCTGTCTTATTTCCTTATTTCTATCCGGTCTCCCCTCCTCCTAGGTGCCAAAGATAGCCAATGCCCAGCCCTTGATTCCTTTGGTAGCTTTCAGTCACATGGGGGGAAGCAAAGATCCAGAGACAAAGGGAAGATGCAGAGAGACCCAGCAAGCAGGAGAAAAGGCCACAGTTACCCAAACTCAGGGCGCCCAGGTTTGTAACTTAAGGCACAAAACTGACCCTCCCTAGGCACAGATTGGAGGGAGATTTGAAGGATTTTGGCTTGCAGACCTGATTTCCTCCTGAGACCTGGGTGAAGGGGTCAGAGAAGAGGGATATGGCTCTGTTTTAAAAAGGTTCTTTTAAATGTTTATTTATTTTTGAGAGAGAGTCAGAGACAGAGCGTGAGCAGGGGAGGGACAGAGAAAGAGTGAGACACAGAATCCAAATCAGGTTCCAGGCTCTGAGCTGTCAGCACGAAGCCCGACAAGGGGCTCGAACTTGCCAGCCGTGAGATCATGACATGAGCCGAAGTTGGATGCTTAACCGACTGAGCCCCCCAGGCTCCCCAAGGCTCTGTTTCATAAAGGGCTCAAAGTACCCTCATTCAAATAGTTCTTCATAACATTTTGCTTGGCTCAATGTATGTTTATGAGCCAGTGAATGAATGAATGAATAAATGAATGAATGAATGAGAGATTACTGGGTTCCCCTCCCCAGAGACTCCTGGAGACTGCAATGATACCAAATCTAGATCTCTCCACAAAGTATAGGACTGTGTCGCAACATCAGCAAGGCTTTCCAACAAGAGAGGACAACAGCCTGTGGGTCAGTCCCTGGCTGCACTCAACTTTCCTGGTCTATGCAATGAGCCTCCCTTAATGGTCTCAATGATCTTCCCATCAATAAAGTCCTGGAGACGAGAAAGCTGTGGCACCAGGAGAAAGGAGTTTCAGACTCTCTCATGGTTTTCAGACTCATCCCAGGCCCCCAGCACCCTCGCTGGACCCTATCCTAGCCAGGACCCCTGGAGAACCCCGGGGGGCCCCTACACAGACCCCTCAGCACAGCTGGAAGGACATGGGACCAGAAGTGCAGATGCCCCACCCTCTTGCCCTCCCCATTTTGCCCACCTCTCCAGGTGTGGGGGACACCAACCGACTAGCTGGTGAGGCAGGATGAAAGCTTGCACCCTTTACCTCCAGTTGGGATGTGACTCTCACTCCCTCGTCCGCTGGTGGGAACAAGCTGAAGTCTCCTCCATGCGTCATCTTGGCCTGAAACTCTGTGCTTCTCCTCCCCTCCCCTGTCCGGTGTGTCCTGCTCCCTCTCAGTCTTCTCCCCGAGGTCCTTCGTCAACAAATCACTTGTGCGCCAATACTCATCTCAGGGCTGCTTCCAGAGACCTGATCTCTGACAGCAAGTACTCAGACACAAACGCCTCTGATGAGGGTACGTAAGCATGTGGAGCCGTAGCTCCCAACCATCTAAAGGCAGTGTCCACTCTCCAGCTGTTTGTTCCTGGAGGAAATGGAAGCCATGCTACAGCACCATATCCCGATTTTATTTCATCTTTAAAGGAACTCATGCTTTTCATGAGATCCCTTGATTTTTAAGTGTGAGGAACACATGAGAGCATTTTTATTTTTTTAATAGTTTATTGTCAAGTTGGTTTCCATAGAATACCCAGTGCTCACCCCCACAAGTGCCCTCCTCCGTGCCCATCACCCTCTTCCCCTCCCTCACCCCCATCAGCCCTCAGTTTGTTCACTGTACACAAACACAACAAAAGTACAGATGGCATTCAACATTCTGACAACTAGATTCCAATATCTGATCTGCTGGTTCAAAGACTCCAGTGAAGAAATGATTGGGGGTGACTTCTACATCCAACTGAGATAGTATCCAATCAAAAATCACCACCACGCACTCAAAAAGAAGCAGGAAAATATTGCCCATAATGAGAAGATCAACCACCCTGTGAAAACCAGTCTGGAACTGGCACAGGTTAGAATTAGCAGACAAGGGAATTGTGATATGTCAAAGCACCTACTGGAATGACTACACATTAAGCAACTATTAGAATGGCTACAATTTAAGAGATTGACCGCATCAGGTGTTGGTGAGGATGTGGAGGACCTGGAACTTCCATAAACTGCCAGTGGTGTTTTAAAATAGGACAAGCACTTGGGAAAGCAGTTTGGCAATTTTTTTTTTTATTTTAGAGAGAGAGCGCACAAGCAGAGAAGAAGGGGCAGAGGAAGAGAGAGAGAGAGAGAGAGAGAGAGAGAGAATCCCAAGCAGCCTTCATGCTCAGCAGAGAGCCCAATGTGGGGCTTGATCCCACGACTCTAGGATCATGATCTGAACTGAGATCAAGAGTTGGATGCTCAACTGACTGAGCAACCCAGGCGCCCCTTTAGCAAATTCTTAAAAAATTAAATATACACGTACCATATGATCCACTCCTGGGTATTTACCCTAGAGAAATAAAAGCCTATGTTCATACAAAGACATGTACATGGATTTTCACAGTAGCTTTATTCATGACAGCCAGAAACTTGAAACAATCCTTCAACAGGTGACCGGATAAACTGTCATATATACAGACTATGGCCTGCTATGCAACAAGTGCAAGGAATGAACTATCAATATCCACCACATTATGGACGAATCCCAAAAGAAGTATGCTGAGTGAAAGAAGCCAGACAAGGTGATGTAAAGCATATTTTTCCATTTGTGTTAAATTCTAGGAAACGAAAATCAACCTGTGGAGACATAAAGCAGATCGGTGATCTCATGGGGAAGAGCGAGAGAGGACTACAAAGGGCCATAGAGAAACTTTAGGGGATTATGAATGTGTTCATAACTTGATTGTGGTAATGGTTTCATGGGTGCATACATATGTTGAAACTCACCAGATTGTACAGCTTGATACGTGCAATTCATGGCATACCAATTATACTTCAATAATACTATTTTTTTTTTAATATTTTTATTTATTTCTAGGAGAGAGAGAGACAGCGTGAGCAGGGGAGGGTCAGAGAGAGAGGGAGACACAGACTCTGAAACAGGCTCCAGGCTCTGAGCTGGCAGTCAGCACAGAGCCCGACGCGGGGCTCGAACCCACGAACTGCGAGATCATGACCTAAGCGAAAGTCGGACGCTTAACCGACTGAGCCACCCAGGCGCCCCTCAATAATACTATTTTTAAAACCAGGGTCTAGCAGGTAATGAGCACTCAATAAATAATTGTTGAATTAAAAATAAAAATAAAAGCAATGGTTACAAAGGGTACAGTGTTCCCCACCTGGACATCTTGGTGAGGGGTGGGGGACATCACAGCCCACACGCCAGCCCCCTGGTGGTCTCAGGGTTCATTCATGCCTTCTCCACATGCCTCCACAAGCATCAAGCTGACAGTACATTTGCTCCAAGGTCATCTAATTATTATCCATGTGGGAATGAGAATGTATATGAATTTCCACCAAGGACCAGAGCTGTCAGCTCCTTATTTCATATAACCCATATAAAAGTTTGCCTTTTATCAAGGCATAATACCTTACATAGGCTAAGATAAAAGCGTTTACCCTTTACAGTGGCCAAATATGAAACATGAATGGGGTTATTTGCTTTTAACTGCTGTGCACCATGGTCCTACTAGTGTTTACTAAAAACCTAATAATTAGGTTTTAATACATTTCTATTAAGCTGCCTTTTCCTCTAGGTAAGAACTCTCAAAGGACCAAGAGAGGGTCTAATTGTTGACCCTGTAGTCAATGGCTACTTCATTTATGTTCATTTATATATGGCTACTTCATTTATGTTCATTTATATTTGAAGTATTTCCCACTCATCAACATATATTTCTTTTTTTTTTTAATGTTTATTTGTTTCTGAGAGAGAGAGAGAGACAGAGTGCAAGCAAGGGAGGAGCAGAGAGAGAGGGAGACACAGAATCCCAAGCAGGCTCCAGGCTCTGAGTTGTCAGCACAGAGCGCAATGCAGGGCTTGAACTCACAAACCATGAGATCATGACCTGAGCCCAAGTCAATGCTCAACTGACTGAGCCACCCAGGCACCCCATTGACATATGTTCTTATTCTACAAGGATTTTCACAGTGTCCTGTGAGAGTAAGGATAGTGGATACATTATCCTTTCTCCACGGATGAGAAAACGCAGGTGCAAATATGGAGAGACGTGCTCTATATGACCCCGCAATGAAGGTGCAGGCTGACACACCACATGACTGCCCACGTTGCCTCCTCTCTGGGGTCAGAGGGAGATGTTCTGACATCTACAGGAGCCCCAGGGCCCGAAGTGTTCCAAGTCCTATCTGCCACAAAGACTGACCCTCCTGCCTTTACTCACTCATCAGCTGGGAGAGAATATGAATCTGACTACTGAAGGGGCCAGAAGATTCCATCGGTCTGGGAGCAAAAGTGAATGCCTTTTATCCAACTCAGCTCTGTCCCTAGAGCCCACAGCCAGTTTAAACAGATCTCAGACAGCAACCCAAGAACCCCTACCTCCTACATTCCACCACGACAAGGCCCACTGAGTGGGGCTGGGGTCTCAGAGACAGAAGGTAGAAGGGGCCGGGCCTCTCCAAGGAGAAAAGCAGGAGAACGGAGGGCTGGGCTTACAGCACAGGCCCAGGAAACCTCATTCCCCACCTGGCATTCCAGCATTACGGGCTCTCCCCCTGCCATGATGCCACAAGACTAAGCGGCCAGTGAAAATGCCAAAGGCCAGCACATTGTGTGCCAGGCCCCTATCTCCAAATGCCTACAATCAACCATCAAAACAGATGCAGGGATCTGTAGCCTGAGAGGGAGAAGTAATCCAGGAAGCAGGTAGAGAAGGTCCCCAACTGTGATGTCAGACAAACCTTTCAGACCCAGCTCTTCAGTTCTTAGCTGTGCAACCTCAGGCACGTTACTTTGCCTCCCTGAGCCTCAGTTTCCTCATTTAGAGAATGGGGATGATGGAAGTGCCTGTCTCATTGGGTTGCCATGTGGATTAAATGGTCTAGTAAAGTGCAGGGTACACAGGAAGTGCCCACTAAATATTAGTTACTCTTATCATTATAGTTCTGATTAGACACAGAAGAAAGGGAGGGGACAGTCTGGGCTGCTCCAGGTTTGCTAGATGGGTATCCGTGGAGGAGGAGGGTAAAACGGGACAAAGAGAGCCGGGACAGAGCATGCGTCTGCTCGAAGTGGACATGGGAGGCCACCAGATCCCGCATGTCCTTCTTCTGTCATCTAATTATTGTTCTCACTCGACAGATGATGAAATGAGACTCCACTGGCTGCACAGCAGGACCTCCCCCGCCCTCAGCAGCTCCAGTTCCACCACTGGGCCCCTTTCCTGTGGCCTGTCCTCTGCTCTTTGTCACCACTGGGTCTGGGCCCCTTCCCATCTGGAGAGCCACTGGGGACAGGGTGTGCCTTTCGGCACAGTGCAGAAAACAGCTGACCTGCTCAGGATCATCCTGCCCCCCAGCCATGACACCTGTGGACACGAATCTGTGCTGCACCGTGACACTCTGATGAGTCCCCCTGGGCCGTAGGGAGAACCCCCCAGCCCTGCAGCCCACCTGCCCAGCATTAGAAGCACAGGACACAAACCTTCCAGCCTTCATTCCACCTACTGTGTTGCAAGCCAGGCCCAGGCAGCTCTGTGCTGAGTCAGCACTCAGGGGCGGGGGGGGGGGGAGAGTGCAGGAAGATGCACATATATAAATCACTCAGGCCCTACTTCCTGGGAGAACGAGCACCGACCAAGTCACAAGGTTGGCTGCGACAAGTGTCTCAGAGGCAGAGGCACAGATAAAAGGCTCTGGGAATTCCAAGAAGGGAGTCGAGCCTTCCAGCTGGAGGGCAGGGAGCAGGCATTTGACCCAGGTGGTATTTCTCTGCCCCAAACAGCCAAACCCATGGGGATTTATCTCCTGACTTTCCCTGGTGAGACATGGGAACAGGTGACGGAGGCGGCTGGGAGCACTTCTCTGGAGACCTTGAAGGGGAGCCAGAGCCGAAATGTGGGCCTCCCCCTCCTCCAACACTGCTCCAGCCTCAGCCTTGGACTTGCCGTGCCTCCCCGCATGTACACCTCAGGCTCCCCAAGGAGCTTGGCTGTATCTGCATGCAGAGAAGGTCTCTCTCCGGGCCGTGGGTGACTTCAGAGAGAGCTCTGAGATCTCATCTCCTCTGTCCTCAACTCACCCTGTGTTCTGGGGGACTCTTCGTGGACCTCAGCCTTTCAGCAAGCGGGAAACGCCCCCCTCCACTCGCAGCCCATTCAAAAAGTGGTAAGGGATGGAGCACAGAGGCTTCCTGAACCTTTCTTTCCATACCTCATTCACACATCCATTTACTTAACAAATATGTATGAGCCCATGGTCTCTCCCTCCTTTCAAAGTTTGCTCTTTTGCAACAGTGCTTCTCAGATTGAGGTGGGTTCACGAGGAACACGAGGTGCTTGTACGCCAAAGACTTCCAAGAGCTCCTGTCCCACCCACCCCCGCCCCACCCCGCGTAGGGCATCAGAATCTCAGCAGTAAATCGGGAAGCCGAGACACAAGTAACGGCTCCCCCAAGGCCAGCCGCTGCACGTGCAGCCTGTGCAGGCACGTGGGGTCTCTGAGCTCAAAAGCGCCCCATGTTGGATGTGAAGCTCTGCTGTCGCTGTCTTGAAGTTCTTAGTGATTTCCCATTTGTGTCTTATCAGTGAAGCCCAGTGGGACCGGGTGTGCGCATGAGTGGAGCAGAACGAGCATTATTAGCTTGTCCACCATGCTGGGTGTCCCCATCTGCAGACAGCACTTGCAATTCCGAGTTCCAGCGGACTCCCCTTGCATGTCAATTCAGCAAGGCTCAAATTGAGTACACGATGAGCACATTATGTCTGCGACTAAAATGACATGGGAGCTGACGATCTCAGGAAGCTGTTTTCCATTCAGACCAGAACTTTCTTTGAACACGGCAAGAAAGAAATGGCTTCTAGGAAACATACACAACCAAGGGCAGGGGAAAAGACAGAAATGCATGGATCTCATTCTTTTCGGTCTTTGGTTCCTCGCCAGCAAGCCAAGGTGGCAAGAGCTATAGGATGTGCGCGCATCACGAGGTGCAATGCAAACTGTAGAGCGATCTGTTTTGTGAGAGCCCCTACTATTCACGTGTGAACTCTGACATAGGATTGTGTCATTCCGGTGGTCCCACTAGGCAAACACTCTTACGTTTTCATCCAAGACTGGCATTACACAATGTAACAGTAAAATTCATGCTAATAATTCAATTTCTAAATTTTCATTTATGTAGAACTACATTAAACAGCAGAATTAAAACACCCTGAAAGATCGTGCAGAAAAAGAAGGAGTTTCACATTTTAGTAGCTTTAATGGCACTTCCCCCTGCTGCTTGAACAAGGGATGTGCATTTTCATTTTGCATGGGGGCCCACAAATTAAGTAGCCAGCCACCTGCTGAGGTGCGGGGCAGATGATTCTTAGATAACGTTCAGCTGGGTGATGGTGGCAGAGCTTTGCAGGCCCCAGAGTCAGGAGCAGCGATGTATTGGTCTGGCTCTTGTGGCTCATGCCAGCTCCCATCAGTCAGCAAGCCTCTCTCCCCAGGTCCGCATGTGATAACACAACATCATAGCTTGCAGTCTATCACGGTGGGGACATTTGCACCACAGAAATGAGCAGACACTACAGACCTGGCCTTTTTTCCAGACAGCTACTGTTAAACTCTGACCAGCCATGTATCTGGCTCAACCTCCTCAGGGCACCAAAAGTGAGGGGGTTGTGATCAGTGAAGGTCCCACCATTCCTAAGGAGAGACCTGTCATATTCGGTTTCCAAGGTCTTACTGTGGAAAAGACTGGTCCCAGAGAGACCACTGAAAACGAAGCAGATCGCTGTGTCCCAGGGATGATGCAGGCTCTCCTGGGATAATCTAGGGGTTAACTGGACTGTGTCCCTCCCTGGGTTGTCCTGTCACCAGGAAGGAAGGGTAACCTTTGCTTATAAATGTTGGGTCTCGCCCCAGAACATGCCTCCTGGCCCATAATTGCTTTCAGAACATGCTGTTTCCACTTAGGGAAACCTGAGCTTCCTTCCAAATGGCACCGGGCACGACCTGAAATTACATGTTTGCCTTCTGAAATGGACACACAAGTCAAGCCCGCTGCCCTAGAGTCCCAGCAGACCGGGCCGCAGGAGGCACTGGTGAGAGCTGGCCAGTGCACGAGAAGCCATGGTACCCGCTGAGGCTCCAACTGGAAGTAGGGCCTCCTGCAGACTCAGCTGCAATGCAGAAGCTGCATCTGTGCCATCACTACCCCTGCCTGGATGGGACCCACCAGGGGTACTGCCCTGCACCCCGTGCCTGGACCCACCCACAGTACCACCCTGCACCCCCTGCCTGGACCCACCCACAGTACCGCCCTGCACCCCGCGCCTGGACCCACCCACAGTACCGCCCTGCACCCCGCGCCTGGACCCACCCACAGTACCGCCCTGCACCCCGCGCCTGGACCCACCCACAGTACCGCCCTGCACCCCGCGCCTGGACCCACCCGGGGTATCACCCTGCACCTCGTGCCTGGACCCACCCAGGGCATTGCCCTGCAGCTTGGGCCATTGGGGGCTGATCTGTGCCCCACTCTGCCTAAAGTCTTCATTCATCAACATAAAACATGATGCCAACTCCCCATCAAGCAGCAGGCATTGAAGATGCAAACCCGAATGAAAAGTTTATCTGTCCTTATGGGGCTCACAGCCTGGTGAACGAAATGGAGGTAGAAACAAATAATTATAATGTAAAGGAGACTGCGGTGTGGTCCGGAGAGAAGAAGGAAACATAACGTGATTATTTCTGGCCTAGCAGGGAAGGGTGGGATCTAGGGTGGCATGACTGAAGAGATGATACTCGATCTTGATGTTGAAGCATGAGTAGAATCGAACATTTTATGGATTCAAAGTACTTGCATGAGCATCAGTTAATTTGATTGTAATAACTGTGCTATCAAACAGAATAAGAGAGATAGTGTTAGCTCCACTTCCGAGCTGTGAAAATTCAGGCCCAAGGTGACTTGCCCGTGATCATATAACTAGGGAAGGAAGAAAAGGGTTGAACATAGAATAGATGGGAAAAGAAGGGAAACACTAGTTGCTACCTAACAGGAAACGAAGCTTGTCTTAGAAATCGATGTGGGATCCCCAAAAGCAAGGGAATCAAGAGCAGAAATGAACTATTGGAACCTAATCAAGATAAAAAGCTTCTGCACAGCAAAGGAAACAATCAATAAACTAATAGGCAACTGATGGAATGGGAAAAGATAGTTGCAAATGACATATCAGATAAAGGGCTAGTATCCAAAATCTATAAGGAACTCACCAAACTCCACACCCAAAAAACAAACAATCCAGTGAAGAAATGGGCAGAAGATATGAACAGACATTTCTCCAAAGAGGACTTCCAGATGGGCAACAGACACATGAAACGATGCTCAGCATCCCTCCTCATCAGGGAAATACAAATCAAAACCACACTGAGGTACCACCTCAGGTCAGAGTGGCTAAAATGAACAAATCAGGAGACTCTAGATGCTGGCAAGGATGTGGAGAAACGGGCACCCTCCTACACTGTTGGTGGGAATGTAAACTGGTGCAGCCCCTCTGGAAAACAGTGTGGAGGTTCCTCCAAAAATTAACAGTAGAACTCTGCTGTGACCCAGCAATAGCACTGCTAGGAATTTACCCAAGGGATACAGGAGTGCTAATGCATAGGGGCACAGGCACCCCAATGTTCATTGCAGCACTCTCAATAATAGCCAAAACATGGAAAGAGCCTAAGTGTCCATCAACTGACGAATGGATCAAGAAGATGTGGTTCATCTATACAATGGAACACTACATGGCAATGAGAAAGAATGAAATCTGGCCATGGGTAGCAATGTGGATGGAACTCGAGGGTGTTATGTTGAGCGAAATAAGTCAGGTAGAGGACAGATACCATATGTTTGCACGTATAGGCAAATTAAGAAGAACTTAATGAGGATCATGGGGGAGAAGAAGGGGAAAAATAGTTGGGGAGAGGGAGGGAGGCAAACCAGGAGAGACTCTTGAATTTTGAGAACAAACGGAGGGCTGATGGGGGTGGGGGAGAGGGGAAGGGGGGTGATGGGCATGGAGGAGGGCACTTGTGGGGATGAGTACTGGGTATTATATGGAAACCAACTTGACAATAAACTATTTAAGAAAAAAAAATTGATGTGGGAGAGAGCTGGTTCTCATTTCCCCAGATCCTGATACAAGGGCATCCTCCATCTTCTTCCCACTGGGAGATACCATCTCTGGCCTCTGCCTTCTCTCTTCTCCAGCATCTGGCCACCAGCAGCCCCTGATTTCTGAGCCCCCTCAACTCCGGCTGCACCCCTGGCTCCACCTGGTCTCCCGAGGCAGCACCAGCAGGCTGGACAGCAAGCCATGCGCAGCTGGCTCTGAAGAGAAAACCTGGGGGCCCTCAGATGCAATCCCTGCAGCCTCGTTGGCTCCATCCATGGGTGCACCCTCCCCCTCTGGCTGCACAGAACTGCCTGGAGAGCCTGAGAAATACAGAGTCCTGGGGCCCCCCCCATGATGATTCTGGTTCAGTGTCTGTGATCAGGCTGGGAAATCTATTGGACTTTTAAAGTTCCCAAGCTAAAACTGAGAAGCATACAGGGGTGCTTGTGAGTCTACCTGTACAGTTTAATCTCAGCCATACCCGTAGGTACAAGGATGTTCGTGGTAGTGTTTTGCATTTTCATTAACATAAAAGGGGTAGGGGGATGGAAAATGTTAAAGCTCTCCAGGTAACCTGACATACCCAGATTGGGGAATGAGTCTTCAAGGCCCCCGGGAGTCATTTCACTGGTCAGTTCTGTCTTCAAGCAGAACTGCCTTTTAGTCAAGCCTCGGAGACTGTGGCTCACTTCCCACCCAGGTCTCTGGGAAAGAAGAGGTGACAGCCTCTTTCCCATCCTTCCCCCTCATCTCACCCCGCCCCCAACAGATGGCCCTCCCAGTGGCACACCTGCATCCCTATTGACCCTTGACTCCTACAAAGAGATATTTTCCTTTTATACTCAAGCGGGACAGAAGCTTGTGGAGTTCAAGATGTTAAGTGCAACAGTAAGTTTTTTCAAGTTTATCTAGAGTGGGGGAGAGGCAGAGAGACAGAGAGAGAACCCGCACTGTCAGCACGGAGTCAGATGCGGGACTCAAACTTGCAAACTGTGAGATCATGACCTGAGCGGAAACCAAGAGTCCGACGCTTAACTGACCAAGCCACCCAAGCGCCCCGACAATCAATTCTTTAGATGGAAGTAATACAGAGCTTTGAAGGGGGTGTGTGTCAGAGTGAGGAGTGAGTGTAGGGCAGGAAGAGGAGTGTGGGAAAAGAGGAACAGTGATTCTCCTGACACGTCCACACCAAGAAGACACGGGAGGCATTCATCTGCTTGGGCTGGAGGCTACAAGTCTCAAATCAAGAAGTTGTCCCGGCCAGTTCCTTCTGAGAGCTGTGAGGGCAGAATCCATTCTTCCTCTCCCCTCAGCTTGCAGGCAGCTGTCTTCACATAGTCTTTTGTGCATGTCTGTGCCCAAATGCTTACAAGAACACCACTCATATTGGATTAGGACTCACCCCAATGACCTCACTTTAACTTCATTACCTCTACAAAGACCCTCTCTCCAAATAAGGTCATATTCTGAGGTTCTGGGAGTTAAGACTTCAGCACATTGGGGGCGCCTGGGTGGCTCAGTCAGTTGAGCTCCAACTTCGGCTCAGGTCATGATCTCGAGGTCTGTGAGTTTAAGCCCCCCGTCAGGCTGTGTACTGACAGCTCAGAGCCTGGAGCCAGCTTGGGATTATGTGTCTCCCTCTCTCTCTAACCCTCCTCCACTCGCTCTGTGTCTCTTTCTCTCAAAAATAAATAAAAACATTAAAAAAAATTTAAGACTTCAGGACATTAATTTGGGGGGAGACACAATTCAACCCGGAAAACTGAGCTAACATGTCACCTGTGGCCACAATACCCAATGACCCCAGGCCCTCTGCCTGTTTCACAGAAAGGCAAAACTGATGCGCGGCCGCCGCAGGCCGCCCATTCACTGGAACTGCTGTGACTCAGTGGCAGGAGCCAGAAGCTGACCCAGCAACCCGGACGCCCAGCCTGGAGTGGTCACCACAGGCTCCTGTAAAGCCAGAAAGCAGAGGCCTCAGAACTGGAATCTGAGTCCATCCAACACCATGTGGTTTGCTTGAAGAGCCTTTTATTTACTTTAAAATACAGACGTATAGAGAGCTGCATGCCCTCCAACATATGGGAAACAACCTCTGCTCAGATGATCTGCAAAACCCCAAATTGTCTCCATTGGGTTCCCAGGAACCTCTCTGTGTGCAGAGCCGGACCTCAAACCCCACCGCCTGGACGAGCTCTAGCTAGTCATTCTGGACACTCTGGAGTCTGAAAAGCCCTCACGTGACCCCGTCGCCTCTCACTTGCCTTTGCCACATCATCAGATTTCACCAAGTCCACACTCAGTTCCAATTCAAAAAGAATTTTTCCTTTTCCTTTTCTCCAATATCCCGAATTACCTTCTAGATGACATGGGCCAATCACGCCCCAGGTCCCCCAAGGCTAATCTGACCGTTCAGAGAAAGGAACTTAGATTGAACCCTGGGGAGAACTTCCGGATGCGCGCGGCCCAGTGCAGACGGCTCTGGTCAGCCTCTGAGGTGGGACTCAGTGGACCCTTGCTGAGGCCCTGCTGGGGGATTAGTCTGAAGCTGTACCTGGTTCTCTGTGGCTCAGCTGAGTCCCTAAGTAATGAACTCAGCCTCCTGTGAGTGTAAAGGCACTGAATCATGTACGGGGAGAATTCATCCATTTCTCCAAGGGAGCAGAACTTCTCAGGGATGGCCCACATCATTGCTGTCATCACCAGCCCCGTGGGAGGAACTTCTGGGGGACAGCACAGTGCTTAACCTGCACACACGGACTCTCTGGGCTTCACAGTCAAAGGCAGACACAGTAGAATATATGGACTCATTGAGCACCCGTGTGTCAATCTGTGTGACTCTCTGCCTCCTCTCTTCCCTGCACTACATTGTGGGAAACTGCAGCCCCCAGGCCACCTTACCCCTTTACTTGGGCGCAGCTCTGATACGGGGGCATGATGGGAGGCTGAGGGGCAGAAGGAAGACTACATTATTTCTGTCCCTCTCTTTCTGCTTTGGGCAACATCTCTAACAGTGGCCACTTCTGCCCCATGGCTCTAGCCCCCACCACACAGGCCACCCATGGTCTCAGCCTCTGCCAGGTGGCCCCCAGCCTGGTTGCCAATAAGGCCGCCCCCTTCCTCCAGCCCCAGAGGTGTTAGAATCTTCCTGGTGTGATGAATTCCTCTCTGGTTTCTCTGCTATGCCATCCCTGTGTTCGACTTTCCGCAAGGAAAATCCTCCAAGCGGTTTCTGTTTTCTGGCTGGGCCCTGACTAACGCAGCAAATGACAGAAACCCAATTCAGACTCGCCAGGAAAGAGGAGGAACATGTTGCCTCACAGAAGGAAACTGCGGGCAAGACAGGGAAGCAGCTGGGACTTAGGAGTAGCTTGATCCAGAATTCTCTCGTTGCTCATCTCTGCTTCTCTCTGCAGGCCAGCTTCCGGCCCCCAGGTAAGTTTCCCCCACAGCCCTCCTCCGCGTGGCCCCCAGCAGCTCCCAGACACATCTGCAAGTTCAATGCCAAAGGGGAGCAACAGGTGCTCCTTCAGTTCCAGTTAAAAAGACCTCAGGCTGGGGCACCTGGGTGGCTCAGTCGGCTGAGCATCTGACTTCGGCTCAGGTCATGATCTTATAGTTCATGGGTTGGAACCCCACATCGGGCTCTGTGTTGGCAGCTCAGAGCCTGGAGCCTGCTTGAGATTCTGTGTCTCCCTCTCTCTGTCCCTCCCCTGCTTGCACTCTGTATCTCCAAAATAAATAAATGTTAAAAAAAATTAAAAATAAAAAGACCCCAGGTGAGGACTAGCTGGGGCTATGTGCCCACATCCACAGCCAAGAAACTGGGAACTGGCTGACAGAGCCCACTGGAATCATGTGGCCTCACCTAAGAAAATGAGGCCGGAGTCACCTCAGCTTGCGTGATTGGGCCTGTCGGGAGGTGCAACCCCAAGGCAGAGAGAGTACAGGAAAGGGTAGCTGGGCCGGAAGAAAAGGACGCAAATGCAAGCAGTGTATTACCGCGTGGGGCACGGCTTCCAAAGTCTATGGCCAGCCGTGGGCATGATCACTGCACTCAAGAACGCCCTGTCACATGAAGGAAGGGAGGAACATTGACCTGATGGACCCCTCCTATCGGCCATCTATCTTCGGTCAAAATGGTCCACAAGAGGTGTTCATTCCCGCACGATTATGGATTACTGCATCCCTCGGCATCTCGAGGGAGCAGCTGTGAAGTCACTGCCACACTCCATCAGAGACCAAGATGGGGAGAAATCAGGGCCTCTGGGGACCAGGTTGGGTCAGGCTCCCATGGCAACAGCAATGGAGGCTACAGTGGTACCCAGACGCTCCCTGGGGGAGGGAAGCCCAGGGAGGAGCTGTGGCCGTGGCTGTGGGAGGTGAGGATCTCCATGATTAGGCGGTGAGTGCC
Source organism: Crocuta crocuta (assembly GCF_008692635.1). Taxonomy (NCBI): domain Eukaryota; kingdom Metazoa; phylum Chordata; class Mammalia; order Carnivora; family Hyaenidae; genus Crocuta; species Crocuta crocuta. The sequence goes on from NW_027536464.1 coordinate 3,601,656, forward strand.
CAGGAGAGAGGAAAGGCCAAGCAAATCTGAGGTGAAGCAGACGTCGATGTGACAGGGCTGAGGGGAACGGGCCCCAGATGATAGAAGCAGTGTCCCAGAAGGAAGGGGTCCTATGGGACAAAATGAGAGCTTTAGGGGACAGTTGGTGCCAGGCTGAGTGACATAAGGATGAAGTGACATAAGGTCTCCTCATTATGCACATAAAAGGAGCACATAAAAGAAATGTAGGGAATGCCAAGGGACTCAGAGGTGGGCTTTCCGGTGCCATGTCTGTGTTCTCTCTCTCCTTCCTTCCCTTTTCTGAGCGTCTGTCCTTGCCACCTGCCATTGCAGGTGACTAACACATGGTCTGGCCCTCACTCACATGCCCTGAATGCAAGCGCTTCAGTGGCCTCCATGCTGGCCAGCCATCAGCCTCCCCACCCTGGGTTCCCTAACCAGTCCCCACGCTTTTCTAGACTTCTTTGCATCAGGCTCTACCATACACAGCAGCCAGATGGACCTAATAAAACCCAGACCACACCTTCTATGTTCTGTCCTCTTCTTCAAACCACCGCCCTCAAAGTCTTCCCATCACACTTCAGATGAAAGCCATGTGCTCCTATGGGATCTGGCCTCTAGGCCTCTGGCTTCCTACCATTCGCTCTCTGCTCACTTAACTGCCTCAGTCACACTGACCATTTTCCTGATACTGGAGCCCAGCCTGCATGTTCCCACCTCAAGGCCTTTTTTCCTGCTGTTTTCTCTCCATGAACCAACCATTCCTCCCCTGGATATCATCTTGGCCATGCCTTCACCTCTTTTGTGTCTCTGCACTGAGTCACCTTCGTGGAAAGTCCCCCTACCCAATCACCCGAGCTACAATAGCACTTCCGCTTCCCAGTATATCCTCCTTGTTCTCTATTCCTCACGCACTTACCACTTGTTGACATCACAGTGTGTGTGTGTGTGTGTGTGTGTGTACGCGCACACGTGTGCGTCTGCGTCTTCTCTTTCCCCATTGGAATGTACGCCCCATCACTTAGGGGCTTGTTCTATTTCCTGCTAAAACAGTGCCCGGAACTATAGGTCCTCCATAAATANTCTTCTCCTTCCCCATTGGAATGTACGCCCCATGCACTTAGGGGCTTGTTCTATTTCCTGCTAAAACAGTGCCCGGAACTATAGGTCCTCCATAAATACTTGTGTGATGAATGGATCGATCTGGTGGGGGATGGATGGTGCATGATGAGTGCTTAACAGATGTGAGCACAAGCGATCCTCATGAAAGCCTCGGGCTGGGCTCTGCAGCCAGAGTGGTCTGGGAAGTCCCAGAGGCCATCAGCAGCTAAGATACATCCGGCCCACAGTTTCCAAAGCAGCTCAAGGATGATAGAAGACTGTGATCTGAGGCAAAGAGGCTGCCTGCCGGAGGCCAGACTACTTCTGGTGCAGGACAGGTCCAGGTGGCCATCAGGCTGAGCACAGTGAAGCCCCTTAGGGCCGATGCTGAAAACTGCCCATTGTCTGTTTTAAAAATGTTTGTCACAGAACATCAGGAGAAGGAGAGATTGGGAATCACCTGGGCCAGCTGTCCTGCAGCAGAGCCTAGGACACTGAGTCTCAGAGAGAGCAAATGACTTTTCTTCCTTATGACACAGTAAGTTGGTGGACATGCCCATTGCGGCAGATTTTTTTTTTATTTTTGAGAGAGGGAGGCAGCAGGAGCAGGGGAGGGGCAGAGAGAGAGACACACACAGAATCCAGAGACAAGCTCCAGGCTCTGAGCTGTCAGCACAGAGCCCAACTCAGGGCTCGAACCCATGAACCGGGAGATCATGACCTGAGCCAAAGTCAGACGCTTAACAGACTGAGCCACCCAGGTGTCCCCCATTGTGGAGGATTTTTAGACACTTGTGAACTCTCAATTGCTTAAGGATTAGGTCCTAGGGACACACCTCTTTTCTGACGAAGACTCTGAAAAACTTTCATACCGCTTGTTGCCGAGAGGAACCGTGGCTGTTAGAGAAGCTTCGTCATATTTAAATTTAAAGCAATTGAGAGATTTGTCAGGAGACGGAGGACTTTCTGACTCTTTAAAAAAGAGGGTTTGCAAATATCATGAGGTTGGGACCACGCTGGTGTGATTCACGTGGCTTTCCAGGTGCCTAGTACATGGTCAGTCTGTGTACATAGTCACACAGTCATTAGGGGTTGCCTAAATGGTTCGGAAGACTGGGAAGTCATTCCTCTGCCGGAAAAGGGCTGGGCAGTTTCTCCATTTTGCATCCATATGTGGGGAAGACGCGGGGAGGAATTTCAGACTAGTCATGGCGGCATTAGGAGGAGAAACCAAGGGATCTCCCCGACTCAAATATTTCAGTGACCGATTAAAACACAACTTCCACCACTCAGCACTTACGATGTTTGTCTGGGTTTAGAGAATAAGAATTGCTGGTGCAAAACCTGGGAATTATTCATACCCTTGTAGAGTTTGACCGAAGTGGGCCTGTCACAAGAATTGGCCTAGGAAAGCTTCAATTATTATGAAACTATCGGCATTTTCCAACTGCCATCAGTGGTATCGAGAAAGCTACCTTACTGTTCTTAAGAGTTTGCCTCTCTTTAAACTTGCTTCTTAAGACTTCAATTTACTTATAAATGGTTTTAATAAAGAATTCTGTTCCCTTCCAACATGTGGGCGTCGGTCCTGTGTAACAAAGGGCCGCCATTGCCACATGGCCTAATACAGTTCACTTCTCCTAGGATGTGAACTTCCTCCGAGCTGAGTCAGCAAATCTAAATATAGAACCAGACAGTGAATATCCCAGTGGAAACTGAGGACAACATCACCCTCAGAGCCAGGCCAGACGGACCTCCTCCCTGGATCATTCCTAAAGGTTCCAATAGGCTCTTCCTCTGGCCTTGATGTTCTCCACCAGGCAAGGACTTGAGGGGCAAAAGGAATACGCAGGCCTGAAGCCCAGCGGTCCTCTCTGAACCACACTCTGGGCACCTGTGTGGGCCTCTGACCAGTGTGCCTTCTCCCAAGACCAGCCCAAACCTCTCCACTGGCTTGAGGGGTGGCCAGGCTTGGCTGCAGGGGTTGGGCACAGCCCCAGGCATGCACACAGAAGCTCCAGGCTCAGCCACAGAGCCTGGTATGGTAGGGGGTATGGTAGGGGGTACTGAGGACAGTTTTCCCCATTCCAGTATATTCTGGCACAGAACTCTGAAGAGTCTAAAGTTCTACGTTAAGGGGACCATGGGTGGCTGAGTCGGTTAGGCGTCCAACTGCAGCTCAGGTCATGATCTCACTGCTCGTGAGTTCAATCTCCGCATCCAGCTCTGTGCTGACAGTTCAGAGCCTGGAGCCTACTTCAGATTCTGTCTCCGTCTGTCTGCTCCTCCCCTGCTCACACTCTGTCTCTCTGTCTCTTTCTCTCTCTCAAATATAAAATAAAAAAACATTAAAAAAATTTTTTAGTTCTAAGTTAAAAGCTGATCTTCCAGGTTGTTATAAAGGTGTTTGTGTGTGTGTGTGTGTGTGTGTGTGTGTGTGTGTGTTTCCTTTGGGTCAAAGGAAAGAACACACAGTTTGCAACTCTCTTTGTAGTTTTGTGTTTTGGGTTTGTTGTTGGTTTGTTTTTTATAACTTTTGAATACACTAGATGGACCTCGCCCCCCACCAACCCCGGGTCCCAGTGATATAAAGGCTGGGCTTGGATCGGAAATCACTTCTCCCCAAAAAGTTCTTGGGGCCAGGGCTTTGGGGTACAAAGCCTGCAAAGGCTGGGGGTGGGATTGGAGTGCCCAAATCCCAGAGCAGCAACCCCATTGCCACAGGATTCACCCCAGGTGAGGCTTTCCCAAATTCGAGCTTCCAACCTACCCCTGTCAGAAGGAAAAAGAGTTTCCCAGGAAATACAGTGAGTTGTCGAGGTCCCCATGCTTAAGTCAGACATTCCCAAAGGGGGAAAAGAAGAAGGCTCCATGAGAGAATTTGGGTGGGGAGAAGGGAGGGTGACTGTGGGGACTTGAGAAGGGCCCTGACAGGTTACTTTCTTTGGAGTGTGATTCTCTGAAAGGCTTGCAAGACTTCTGAGAGATGGGGAAGGAAGAAGCAGAGACCATTCGAGTTTTCTGGAAACTTAGAGCCAGTGCTTGAAGGAGTGGGGTTTGGCTCTACGTCAGGCAACAGCAGGGGCGTCGGGATCCAAGGGAGCTCTCAGAGCTATAGAGACAGACAAGGAGGGAGGGCACTCACAGCACATGAAGCCAGCTTCTCCAGTGGACGCTGTGCCCAGGGCCCATGCCATTTGGGGGACCCCGCAAAAGTGCTTTTATTTTTCATTTCCTTAGAAATCGTAACACAGGGGCACCTGGGTGGCTCAGTCGGTTCAGCATCCAACTTTGGCTACAGCCATGATCTCATGGTTCATGGGTTCGAGCCCCGTGGCAGGCTCTGTGCTGACAGCTCAGAGCCTGGAGCCTGCTTCCGATTCTGTGTCTCCCTCTGTCTCTGTCCCTCCCCAGCTCATGCTCTCTCTGTCTCTCAAAAATAAATAAATGTTAAAAAAAATTTTTTTTAATAAAAAAATTTGTAACACAAAAATCAGTATAGTAAGAATGAATATGCAATCATGAATCCAGCCTGAATTATATTTGTCTTTATACCAATGTGGTCATATAATTTTTAATATTTTTCTACAGAGGAAGGAGCCCTCTAGGGCAAGGGGCCTCAGGCCCATAGGAATCAAAGTGGGGCCCCCCACAGCAAAAGGCCTTGAGGGGGCTGCATCCCCTTGGGGAGACGTGGTCCGGTGTGAGGACTTCCTCAGCGTCGGCCTACAGCACCGAAGCTGGGAGCGGAGCAGAGAAGGGTGGAATGAGGGAGCGCAGAGCACTGGGCCAGCAGACAGGCACACAGTGAGGCTCACCAATCCCAGGGAATTCCTGACTGTTCGTGTCCGCTGGTGCCCAAGAAGAGATGGCTGACTAGGCTAGTTAAGACCATAGGCTTGAAATGACAAATCTGGATGCCAGTCCCTGCTTTGTATCTCACCCCAAGTGTGACTTTGGGCAAGAACCTTGGTTTCCCAAACTGTCAAATGTGAATAACACCTTCAGAGCAGGGTACAGAGCCCCATGCATAGCAGCTGCTCAGTGAGCGCTAGTGCAGAACACTGGCATTTTCAGGGCCCCATGAGAGGCAGTTCCCTAGAGTGTAAATGACATGTCTCTCTGCCCGCGCCCCCCCCTCCCCCCCCCCCCCCACCCCTNTGAAAATGTAGACTAGAATCTCAAGGGCAAAGTAAGACAGTGGGCTCAGGGCAAGTGGTGTAAGGACACTAATGACAAGGCCTCCCATGCCTATGAGCTCAGCATCTGCGAGGTATGAAAAGCGCAGAGGGAGGTGTATCAAATCAATACATTGAACGCCTTAAAGTACACCTTGCTCTATGTCGATGATACTTCAGTTTCTTAAAAGCACACTGAGTAAGGGTCTCTGGAATCATCTAGATGGCTTCCACCCCAGGGTTGGAGAGGAAAGAGAAGGAAAGGGTTGAGACCCACTCTAGCAACCTGGTGGTCGTAATTCTGTGCCCTCGGCCAGATGGTTGGCTCTTCACCCTGCTTGCCATCCCCCATCTCCAGGTGAGACTAGTGAGAAGGCCCGGTGACACCAGGAGATCTTCTTGCTTTTGTGGTTTCTGGGAAGGGGGACTTTGCAGCCCCTTTCTCTCTCCCTGAACAACTTAGGCAATTTACAAATATGTCCCAGAAATGGTGTCGAAGCCACAGAACTTTCTAGAGCTCTGAAAAATCCCATATTGGCCTCTGTCCTTCTCCACTCATCTGACTTGCACTGCAAGGTTCCTTCCTACTGACGACTCTCATAGCAGGAAATTAATTCAGAGAGACCATTTCTCAAATCTTTTTTTTTTTTTATAAAGGTTGATTTTATTTTTTAAAGGTGTTTACTCTTTTTATGCTAGGGTAAAAACAAAAATCAGCTACGTCCAGACCAACAACCTGTCTTTCTTAAAAAAAATTTTTTTTTTTGCTTTATTGGACTAAAATCAACCAAATGCTTTGTTTTTAATTTCCCAAACCAAACAACATGTGCAGATCTAGGATCTAAGTTTCATACCCTTCTTCCCAACTAACTCATCCCTGACGCAGAACACAAGTAAAACCAAACAAACAGGAGAGAAGGGTGGGCAGAGCAAGGCTCATTCCTTCCGGGCCAGCTGCCTGATTTCCATCAGGCCAAGCCTGAGACTTCTGTGGTCCAGCCACGGTTGATTATGATTCGGAGGCTGACAAGGGCACACAGGCATCTGCAGAAGCTAGAAATTTCTGATGGCTGCCCCGAATCATTTCAGAGAGAAGTCAGGCCATGAAGGTATTAAAGCATCCGCCAGCCAGCATCAGGGCTATGTGTAAAGAACCTTCAAAATTATGTATACAGAAGATCTCAGCCTTAGAAATCAGCAAATCAGGTTGAAGAGTTAAAGCCCCTCGACCAGCAGATCAGCAGGGCTGGAATCAAGGGGTCCAGCCTCGCCCCCACTACTTCCCTGCATCACCCCAGCTGAGACCCCCTAGCAGCCAAGGGGAAAGTGCTGGGTCTCACGGTGCTCCTATGTGAAATATCAGAAATCGGCAAGACCGCACGGGCTCCCCCGCCCACCCTCTCCCACCCCACAATCTCTAAATGAACTCAGCTGAAAGTTTCCAAAGAATTTCACTTTGGGGCCAAGCCCAGAGATGGAAACTTTTAGCCTGGGAAGGGAATTTAGCAGGAAGCAGAGCAAGTGAAAACAGAAGGGCAGAGAGAGGAGGTAATGAGAGAGGCATCACCGCGTCTGCACATGTGGCTTGCGAGGACTGGCACCACGCCCGCCCGACCTGCAACTTTCCCCCACGTGGGAAGGGTGCCTTGGCAGGTAGGTCGCTGGCCTCCTGTCCCTGGGGCCGATATAATGGAGGGGGTCTCTGGTCTTTGTCCTCTGTACCTGGCCAACCCATCCTCCCCCTGCACCCTGTTTTCAGAGACGTCGTTGAGAGCTCTGAGCTGGGCTTGCTCTGGGGACTCACCATGCGCGACCTAATGTGGAGGCCATCGGAGGCTGCAGGAGAGGGAGCCAAGGGGCCTACGGGGTCTCTCGCTGGCCCCAGAGGAGGCACTCACATGAGCAAGGCAAGAAGCCCCTGTCTAAGTGGGGAAGGTGGAGACAGGAGGGCAATCTCTCATTATGGGGGCCTCCAAGCCTCCCATTTAGCATCTCCAAATAGACTTAGGCACCTCCCCATTGCAAAAATGCTTCTCTGAATGGGGGGTGGGGAGGGGGGGCCTGCACCACCTGCCAGGGCCACTGGCAGAGTTAAGCAGAAGAATGCACGTGAAGCTCTCAGCTGGGTCCTGACCCCTACAACTGACCACTGACCGCCGAGTGACAGCTCCCTGAAGGAAGGGCGCCATCTGGCTCCCAGTGCCCCGCACTCTACCAAGCATACAGTGGTGCCTAATTAATACTAGATGGATGTACAGTCACACATTGGGACTGAGCGGAGTGCTGCAGGAACCAGGAGGGACACACACACACACACACACACGCACATCACCAGCAGCCAGACCCCTGGTTCCCTACCAAAGCTGGAGAGCCCAGTGGGCTGAGGGGTCCCCCAGAGAGGCTGGCCAGGGAAGAGGGTTAAAAGCAATAAGGTGGGCCAGTTCAGAGTTCACTGTCAAGCCCAGTTCTAGAAGCCAGGCTGAAGTCAGGAGCCCCTCTTCCTATCGCTTCTTGGCCTTTTGGCTAAGATCAAGGGTAGGAGCACCTCTTCCAGGCACACTCTGATGTGCATCACGAGAGGAAGCTTAGAAATAAATACCCCAGTGGGAGAGTCCGCTGGGGCCATTGCAGGTACAGCCCGTCCGGTGGCCAGGACACAATGGGCAGAGGTTGTCATCATCAGTATGGCCATCTGGCCATTGGATACAAGTATGGTCTCCGTTTTATATACAGGGAAACTGAAGCACACAAGTGCAGTCCCTTACCCAAGTTCCTGTGGCTGATGAGAAGTGGTTTGGATTTGAGCCCGCCCCACCTCTCTGGCCCCAGAGTTAAAGGCTCCTATTACCACACTCTTCTGCCCTAAGACATAGAGCTTAGTTCAATGGGAGTTAGATGGATTCAGTTGTCTGCCACAGCTTGAGCCCAGGAGGGCATCCTGGAGGAGGCAGGCCCTGATGAGTCATGAGAAAGCAGAGGCAGAGGCCACTAAGGAATTCAGGAAGGAACAAGCTTCCCAGAACAGGACTCTCAGAGTGGCCAAGCAGGGATCAGGCAGCCCACGAGCACCTTTGAGGTGACAGGTAACAAACACCACGACGTCCCCCAGATATCACCCACACTCTTGTCCTGGTGCCTGGAATCATCACTTTTAAAAACAAACACAAAAGGAAACTTAGATTCCTTTCACAGTACTCTGGGATCTGAGAAGAGAGGAGAGGTTTGCACTTAGCCAGCAGTCTGGGCCACAGACCTTCAGAGGCGTCAGCTCCCCTGGTCGGGCCCCCTGAGTCCTCACACTCTGGCCCCAACCTGCCTGTCCTCATCATGGCCACTGCCTCCCGCAGCTTCCCACAGGCCAGTGACCCGCATGAGGGTGAACCCATGGGCCTCAGCTCCACGACTTCCAAGCCTTTACTGTCTGCCCCATTAGCCTGAGCTGAAAACTCTTATGCATCCTGCAAAGCCCAGCTCAAATGTCACTATCCAGCTTCAGGCAGATTTTCTAACCTCCCCTGGGCTCCACCCTAATTTCAGTTCTCAGGACAAGAACAAGTCTTTAATGGGATGCACTACAGATCTTGTTTATGTGTCAGTCCCTTGCCCTAAAGTCCCTCCGGGAAGACCAAGCCACCCTCGTGCCCCACAGTGGGTCTGGAAAGGCAAATCTACTGTTATTAGTAGTGATGCATATATATTTTTTTAATTTTTTAATGTTTTATTTATTTCTGAGAGAGAGAGAGACACTGTGAGCAGGGGAGGGTCAGAGAGAGAGGGAGACAGAGGATCTGAAACAGGCTCCAGGCTCTGAGCTAGCTGTCAGCACAGAGCCCAAAGCGGGGCTCGAACCCAAGAACCATGAGATCATGACCTGAGCCAAAGTTGGATGCTTAACCGATTGAGCCACCCAGGCACCCTGTGATGCATATATTTTTATTTCTGCCTTTTTGATTGTGGTAAAATATACAAAACATAGAATTTACCACTTTAACCATTTGTAAGTGGAGTGTTCATTGGTATCAAGCACATTCACACTATTGTGCAACCACCACCACTAGGCGTCTCCAGAACTTTCTCGTCATCACAAATTAAAACAATAAGCCCCTCCTCCTGCCCGTGCTGAGCCCTTGATAACCACCATTCTACTTTCTGTCTCTGAATCTGTCTACCCTGGGGACCACATGTAATGGGACCACAAGGTGTGTCCTTTTGAGTCTGGCTTGTTTCAGTTAATAAAACGTCATTGAGGGTCATCCACATTGTAGCATGTGTCAGAATGTCATTCTTCTCAAGGCTGAATAATGTTGATTTGTATGGACTGTTACCTGAAAATTGTTCCCTATAATATTTATCAATATGATACGTTTGCTCGTCTGCTGACGACACTTGCTCCCGCCTCCAGCCATGGTGAGCAGAGACGCCCGCTACGGACACGGGCGTGCAAACAGAAAGGCGATTTTTGAGGGGATGAGAAAGGACTCTGCGNAGGGATGGAGAGGAATGAGGAGGGATAGGGAAGGACGGAGAGGGAGAAGAGGGATGAGGAATGGTAGAGGGATGAGAACAGATGAGAAGCGACAAGGAGGAATGAAGAGGGCTGGGAAGAGATATGGAGGGGGGAGGAGGGATGAGAAGGGATGGAGAGTAGCACAGGGGAGGAATAAAGATAGATGAGGAGGAATGGAGAAAGATGAGGAAGGCTGTGGAAGGCTAAAGAGGGATGAGAAGGTCTGGGAGTTATGGGGGGTGAGGAGTGATGGGGAGGGGTGAGGAGGGTTGGAGAGAGAGCAGGGGTGAGGAGGGCTGGGGAGTGATGGGGAGGGGTGAGGAGGGCTGGGGTGTGATGGGGAGGAATAAGGAGGACTGGGGAGTGATGGGGAGGGGTGAGGAGGGCTGACAAGTGATGGGGAGGGGTGAGGAGGGACTGCGAGGGCTAGTACAAGACAGCCAGACATGGGGTGAGGCGCCCAGACCCGGAGGCCTGCTGGCCCCTCTTCTAAGACCTCCTTACCTCCCCTCAGAAGACTCAAGAGTCACATGTCACACACGGAAGGGGGGTTGGCAGCTGGACGGGGATGGTGGAGCTACAGACAGCATAAGCTTCGGACCGGGTGCAGGGGTCCAGTGCCATGGGCACCAACAGTGGCACAGTGGGGTTAAGGTGAAGGCTGGGTCACAGGGCCGCAGACTGGATGGTCAGGGAAGAGCAGGCTAGAGATGGCAGGGGTGCCAAGGAAGGACATCTTCGTGAGGGGCTGCAGATGACCAGCATCGCTCCATGGAAACCGTGAAGGTGGACACGGGAGGGTGCAGGACAGTGTAACTGTGGACAGTCACTTCGCTTTCCCGGGCCTCGCTCCATCTCCCCAGTAAGACAATGGGTACACTCTGACTTCCAACAGCCCTTCCATACAATCCCATATTTGATGGGGAGATAATTAGTGGGGGAAGATTTACAGAATCGGGGGCCTGGAGGATGGGCACTCGAGAGCTAAGAGAACTTGGAACAGCCAAGAGTCCATTTGCACCGCAAACCAGACCTAGGGGGACTCTCCTGATTGCCAGTGGTCCGGGTTATGGACAGTCTGATGGCTCCAGCCTTCTGAGCACTGGCCTGGAATTGGTCTAGCACAGGAGCCATACCGAGTCGGGGTTTCCAGGTTTCCACTCTGCCCAGGGGCGGCCTCAAAGTCTATGGCCGCACCATTTATGAAGCACTTCGCTGATGACAAGCCCCCTGCCTCTCCTACCTCATTGGACCCTCACAGGGATGAATCCTCACTCCCATTTGACATATGAGGAAACTGAGGCTCAGACCAGCCACATGCCTATCAGAGTCAGGAATGGGCCCATGGCTCCTGCCCCCTTCCCAGAAAAGGTGGGCTTGTGGCAGGGGGTGGGGGTGTCACTGTCCCAAGTGGTACAGCAGCAAGGGGTATGATGCCACGGGCAGAGACCCATCCTATCATCTGCGAATCTCCCAACTCTTCCCCAGGCCCACTGAAAGGTGCCGGACACGGGAGACTCTGTGGCCAGAACACCTGACCGGGGCCCAGAGACCCACTTCCAAGGCTTCTCGCCCGAGGGCAAGTCACTTGGCCAGCCTGAGCCTCGGTTTCCTCATCGACAAAACCAGAAATGGCACCCGATTAGCAGTTTGTGATATTTTAGAGTCAGATCCTGGCTTCTGCCCAGATGAATCTTACTTTAAACCCCAACCTAAAAACAGAAAAGGCAGGACCATGAGTCAGACCAGAGGCCTGGCAGGGCTAGCTGCTTATCAACCCCCATCCATCCACTGAGTCCCCTCCGCTGGACCACAAACAATGCCGTACACAGTTGGAAACCCACCTTGTCCTTCTCCACAGAGCCCCTAAGGGACAGAACTTGAAGCTCAGTCTGGATCTCTTCTCTCATGTTATGTTTTCCTAAATGGCTCAACTACCATCAAAATGCTGTCAACTCCCAAAATTTATTTTTATTTTATTTTAGAGAGAGAGAGAGAGAAAGTACACATGTGTGAGTGGGGGAGAGGGGAAAAGGGAGAGAGAGAGAGAGAGAGAGAGAGAGGAGAGAGAGAGAGAGAGAGAGAGAGAGAGAGAATCTCAAGCAGGCTGCACACTCAGCAACGAGCCCAACACGAAGCTCGATCCCAGAACCCTGGGATCATGACCTGAGCCAAAAATGAAGAGTCAAATGCTCAACCAACTGAGCCACGCAGGTGCCCCTCAACTCCCAAATTTTAATGCCAAGCCACAATAAATGCCTACCCAACACCTACCCTTGGCTGTCTGTATTAATTGTCTATTGCTATATGATCTCACAAGTTTCTGCAAGGCAGGAATCCAAGAGCAGTATGGCTGAGAGGTTCTGGCTCGGGGTCTCTTGTGAAGTGGCAGTCAAGATGTCAGCGGGTCTGCATCCTCTAAAGACTTGACTGGAGCTGGGACACCCGCTTCCAATATGGCGCACTCACACGGCTATTGCCTGGAGGCCTCATTCCTTGCCACACAGACCTTCATGACATGGCGGTGATTCCCCCACACCGAGTGACCCAAGGGAGGGTGATAAGATGGAAGCCACAATGCTTGTTATGACCCGGTCTTGGAAGCCATAGAACATCACCATCACTGAGGTCTGTTTATTAGAAGCAGGTTACTGATTCTTGCCCACAATTAGGGGCGTGCTCCTGGTTTGCTTAGTGGGCACCGGTTGCTCTACTAGGAGCCAGGCCAGTGGGACCAGGTTTGGGGAGGAGTGCACAAGTCTGTTCTTGGACAGTGTAGTGGTTTTAATAGGTCCGCAAATTCTCTGACAATCCTCTCTTCAAGTGGTGGGGATAGATGCCCCCTTAGAACACACCTCTCAGTCTGATTACTTAATCAGCCCTTCTCTCTCCCACTTGACGCTAAGCTCTGTTCAAGCAGAGAGTAAAGGCACCTGCCTTTACTTGCCACTGTTTACACGACTCCTGAGCCAGTGCCTGGCAGAGGGGTGGTTTTCAGTGTTTGTAGAACCAATACCCGAAATGTTCTCTCAGGTACTTGTGGCGAGGGTCCAAGACCCAGTGACTAGCTGACAGAAAAGAGTCTGCCCTCCACAGCTTGCTTCGTCCTTCCTCGGCCACCCTGAAGGTGCTGACTCTCATCAAGTGGCCTCCTTGGGTGGACCACCCCTCACAGCCTGTGTAAGCGTAAACAGATACTGGATCCCTCGTGGGAGCCCCAGAAGGGGGGCCTACTGGCCTCACTCTGGGGCGGACTGGGCCTCTCCACATCTCTGAGAAAGTGATGATGGGTTTCATCTCTGGCTTCCCCAGGTGCCTGGGAAAGGCATATATTTGTCTGGCTTGCTCAAGGTTAGAGCTCCGGGTGGTCCAAACCCCTGGCCTTCTCCTCAATTGCCCTCCCTGAAATTGGGATCGACCTTCACTATTCTCTCTGCTTTTTCCCCTAGTTATAGGCCTCAATTTGTTCTCTACAGTGGGATGACCCAACATCTTCCCAAAGATATCCCTCACAAGCATTTTTAGGATCCTAGAGTAGATTTGAAAGACATTTTTAGTTCTTTCCCTAGAATATAATCCTTCTCTCCTTATATCCCTGTGAAATTACTTGTGAAATTACTTATTCATTCAACAAACTTTATTTTTTTTGAGAACCGAATCTGTGCTTGCCTCTATTTTATACACTGAGGTTGAAGCAATGAACAAAGCAGACAGGAACACCTGCTCTCTGGGGTTTCCATCCCAGTGAAAGCCCAGCAGAGATGGGGCCAAAGTCCAGAGATTTCCCTTTGCCTGATTCTGAGGCCTCTCCACTTCCCAAGTGGAGTCAATCTTTCTAGTGCCGCCATCTTGAATCCCAAAGCAGCTCGCCCATCACTGTCTCCCTTCAAGTTCAGTTCCTATTCTAGCTATTGTTCTCTGTGGCTTCCCTCCTGGGAAGAGGCAACGGTGCCCCCTCGGGCTTTTCTAATATCTCCATTGTTTTTCTTTCCCCTTTCCTGTCCCCTCCCCGTCTTCAGAAGTCAGATTCACTACTCAGCACTTCTAGCCTTTTACCCCAGAGAAACAGCTGTCCATCCCCTCTCTGGTCACCCACCCCCCTTGTTTTGTCTCATCAGCATGGCTAGCCTGCGCTGCCCTCCACAAGGATTTTCTCCTCCCCAGAGGCTGCTTCTTGAGTCCACAATGACAGGGGAGCAGAGCAGTTCCCAGGCCGCTGCCAGCCCTCAGCAGAGCCTGGCCTGGGGCCTGTGCAAGCATCTCAGGAGACAAAAATCAACTTTCCTGGACCCAGCCCCTGGCTTCCCAGCGAGAGCCCACAATCTCCACAAGCCGCTGGCATACCCTCTGGAAGGACATATGGGATGGTAAACAGGACTGTGTATGTCCCCATAGCCTGCAGGCTCCACAGGGCACAGCCTGGCCCTTCCCATAGGAGTGGACCTGCACACTCATTGTACCTCTGCTGGCCACAGGAACATGGTGCGTGCCTGAGCTGGACCAAGGTATGGCCTTTGGGACCCCTGACTCCAAGGGCAGCTACAATATCACAACAATATCACATACCATGATGACATGTTCCATTCGTTCTTCCCTCCCCAGCAGGGAACTGTCCTGTAAGGCCTGAACCCTCAAGATCACATGGCCACAGTGTGGACAGGAAGATATTATTCATCCCCCCCCCCCACCTCTTTCTCTCTCATGCACACTCAAAAAAGAATCATCTACACTCGTGGGCCAGCAACCAGGCAGATGCCAACTTCCAGGTGAATGGACAGCTATGGACAGCCTCGCCTGAGTCTGGACTCTCCTAGGCCTCTGCACTATGTTCGGGGCCCTCCAAACTTCATTTTGGACCATCACCGGCATCTAGCCACCCTCTGCAGAGGCTGATACCCCATTTGGGTAGAGAGGACAGGCTGGGCAGAGAAGGGTGGCTCTCCCAGTCAGTCACAAGAATGCCCTGCAAGCGAACAAATTAGGACAAGATGAAGAAGGGCTACAGAGATCTCAGTGGGCCTCTGATGCTGGGCTGGTAAACCTGACCCTTTGCAAGTGGATGCTTGCAAAAAGCAAGGCTGTGGAGGATTGTATCTTCCCTCAGCAAGCATCTCCTTCCCCAGTTAGAAGAGCTTTTAACAAGGGAACATGGGTTAGCTCTGGTGCAAACCAGCTCTGCGCTCCACCCCAGGATGATCCAGAAATGGAAGCTAAGGAGAGAACAATGACTTTAGGAGACCAGTCACGCTGAGAGGAGAAAGGGGCCAGTAAGTAGTGATGTCGCATTGAACTTGGGAGCCCGAGAAGCCTCCGAGTTGAAGCTGTAGGGATCGAAATCACGAGGAAATGACAGTGGCTAGAGCACGAGAGGTGCTTCCCAAGGAGACAGAGTGGGATTTAAGAGGAGCTGGTGGTCCTGGAGATCGGGACCGAAGAGGGCAAGCACCCACACAGAGACAGAGTGACGCCAGCCCCCAGATTCCAGACAGAGGGCAGGGGTGGTAGCGTCCTGTTCTGCCCAGAGCAGAGAAGGTTCCACCATGGAAATGCCAGGAAGGGGTGAAGACTAGCAAAGGAGAAGAGACTGTCCAGCCAGTCCCTCTGCTTTCACCCATACCGTGTAAGGCTTGAGCCTCAGCAGCCCTCAACCCCCCATAGACAGGCCCCGTGGTACCTCCTAGAATAGGAGCCATTACAATGAGCAGAGGCAAGTGGAAAGGATCTGGGGACATGACTCGGAATGACCTCCCTCATCCATAACTGTGAGGGTGGAACAAGATCACACTCTTCCGGCCTCCCCACGTGTATTTCAGCCAGAATGCTTTACTTCTTGTGTCTCCTACTGGGGTTCTGTTTCAACTTTCATTTAAAGAAAACATAATCCAGCTAATGCAAATCTCTGGACCCAGTGGTGCCCAAGGACCCTTCCAGCTCTGAAATGTGCCATCTCCCCTCTGCTGCCCCCACCTGAACATTCCCAGGTCTTGCAAAAAGCTGATGAGACAAGCTCCTCCAAGGTCAGAGCCAGAGCCGGGGCACTCCTACAAGGGGACCACCAGCCAGCCAGGCGGGTCTTTCAAGACACCCCAGAGAGATGCTGGCCGCTGAGGCTCTTGGGAGCACAACTGGGTGCCCTTGGCACAATCCTGGGGTCAGGTTCAGCCTGCTCCCCAGCTGGAGTGGATGCCCCTGAACATGAGCCCCAGCTGGTCCCCAGTGACTGGGGGAAGGCAGCTCCCATTTCTCTTTGGACTGTCAGAGTGAGGGGCTGGGTTAGCAGGAACCCTCATTCCATTAGATGCCTCATGGAAAGAGATTTTTCTGGGCAAATAATTTCTGGAAATGCTCCCACTGTACCAAGTCTCTTGGAACTGCCATCTCCCCTCTGGCCCTCTTCCCATCTGCCCATCTCCCCTGTGACTGCCTCCTGCTCACCACGTGACCCTCACTAAGGCTGCACAGATATGGAGAAAATGCACAAAAAGCCCCTTGGAAGACAAATAACCCAGACAAGGGTGGAGGTGCGAATCCAAAGATGGAGAAGAAAGAGTCTGCCTTCAGGGACTCCTGTCTGCCTGCCCTGAGCTATAGGTCTCGGTGGCCAGTGGTCTGGGCTGCAGCCAGAGGCGGGGCTCAGTGGCCAGAAGGGGCAGATGCCTGGGCATTTGGGGGGTAAAGGTTTCTTGAGGGGAATGAGCATATTTATGGTCAGGCTGGGTCTCCTTGGTGAGCAGCGTGGACTCCCTTCACTCCTTCAGTTCTGGCCTCATTCACCCTTTTCTAAGCCTCCGAGTCCAGAAGCTCCCCCCCCCCTCCCCCAGGCAGGCAGCAGAACTTCCCAGGCTCCCGTTACAGCGTCCTCCTCACCCAGGCCAAGCCACTCACATGAAGCAAGAGGGAGATGATGCTGGTGAACCTGTTTCCTCTGTGAGGACTCCTCCTTCACTAGGCAAGGGCGCCTGCCATCCTCAATTTGTGGCTCAAAACACACACCGCAGATGGGTTTTTGGGCCACCCCAGCCAGGTGGGAGAGCGCTCCCTCCTGTCACCTCCTCTTCACTTCCCGGAACACTACTTCATGTGATAATACTTGCCTCTTGATGATGGTGGCACCCCCTGCCCCCTTCTCTCTCCCTCTCCATCTCTCAGTGTCTCTGTCTCTCTCTCACTTTAATTCAGTGGCGCCCTCTCACGGTGAGGCAAGCATCTAAGAGGTCCTCTTGTCCATGGTGCTAAAGCTGTGTTCCAGGATGTTAACAAGTGCTTCGTGACAAGTGTCCCAGGTCCTAGCCTGATGTTTGGGACCTCTGGGCCGAGAGGAGCTGAGCAGAGCCGCGCAGTGGTTGTGCGTGTGGGCTCTGCAGACAGATGCTGGGCTCCATGCTCTGCACCTTTATGTCGTTAGTCTTGTAAAATGGAAATGGTAAGTCTGTCATGCACATTAAGTAAGATGCGTAGAAAGTCACTTAGCACAGAGCATTCACTATTAGCTCTTACTGTCCTTCTGATTTGAGGCAAGGGGAGGCCTCCAGGCTCCTTAGAAAAATGACAGTACCAGAGACAGAAAGCCCGCCTTTGTGATCTGGCAAAGACAGTGGGGCATGGTGGGAACTTTGTGCAGGAGAGAGGAGAGCGCGGCCCTGTCACCAGGCTGAAGGGACACACCCCGAGGCAGATCCCTCACCACCCCATTTTATAGATGAGGAAACTGAGAGAAAGAACCAAGGCTTTTTGCTAGCTGGGCTCTGAGCCCCAAGCCCAGTGACCTTGCCACTTTGACAAAACAGCATAGATCCTCCAGAGGGGGCCACTGGGGAGTGGTGACTGGAGAAGGAAGCAGGAGGGATGGGAGGACACCCCCTCCACCCACCTGACCCCCAGCGACTCTCTGTCTGGGTGCCCAGCCTCCAGGCTGACCGGTCCTGAGATTCCCCTGGCTTCGGGTTTTTCCAAATTCTGCCTCTCCCCTCTCCCTCCGCCTGGAAAGCCATCTCAGGCAGGCCTCTCCCAAGCCTCTGTTCACAAAATTATAAGCTTCCTTTGTCCCTAGCCTCCTCTGGTTACAATAATATTCATCGGCTCTCTGGAGCTTTCGGGGACATGGAAAATGTGACTTCACTCCTCAAGGATTTTCTGCTTGAACAAAATGGCATTGGGGAAAGAAAAGGAACAAGAACATCTCTGTCCATCCCTGATGGAAAAGGCACCAGGGCTCCCGCTGCCCAGACCAGAGTTGGGACCAGAAGCCCCCAGAGGGTCCGGCAGAGACAGACAGACGACTGACCCTCGCTCTCCCCCACAGGCTGGGTGGCCTGCAAGAGGAACAGGGACACAAAGGCTCACCGCAGAGAAGTGTGGAACGCAGGAAATAAACTCAGCCTGCCTGCACTCCTTATCCATCTAATTTATTATTTCTGCCCTTCTTTATTTGTTCAGTCAGCCTACTTCCTTGTGTTAGGTGATTCAAGTGAGGGGCTCTGGGCTCTGGCCACCCAGGTTAGGGTCCTGGCCCTGCCACTTGCTAGCTTTTTTACTTTGGGTAAGGGACTTCACCTCTCCCAGCCTCAGTTTCCTCATCTGTAAAAATGAGACAATATAACAACGCTGCCCGTTGCACAGACTAATGAGACAATATGCTCGAAGGGCTTAGAAGCAGGCCCCGCAGACTGTAAATCCTCAGTGATGGGTGGCTATTTGTGTGCTCATTCATTTCTGCACCTTTCCCAAGAAGATGGGTGTGCCGGTGCTGGGCTGCGCAGTACCTCCTCCAGGTACCTGCAGCCTGGAGACCTGGCCTTGGCCTCTTGAAGCCGTGGCCATGGTATTGGGCCTTGAGCCATGGGGAGGTGTGGACAGGGAGGCTCACAGCTAAGGAGAAGGGCTCAGGGCTCGTTTGCTGTGGACAAGTCATGTGGGAGACCTGCAAGATTCAGAACTAGCAATTACAAATTGTTTCCACAATTTGAGGTATGCAAGACATGTCATTTTTAAAAATGCCTTGGAATCAAGGTCGAGCTGTCTCGGAGCCCCCATCCCACCTGGAGGCAGGGAATTCAGTCTCAGTGACACCCTTGCCCAGCCCCTCTCTCAGCACCATCATGGAAAGGGAAGCATAAGGGGTCACTGGCCACTTGTCCCCAACAAGGCCCCGTTCCAAGGCCATACTGTCCCCAGGATCCCAGGCCTCTGAGGCTTCTGAGCCACCAAGTGCCAGAGAAGCCTGATCCCCAACACATCAGGCCGTCCACCAGAGCTCCTACCCCCCCATCCCCCGGGCACAGCCAGGGCAGAGGGCACAGGGCCACGGGGATGCTGCCCTCAGAGAGACACCTCTCAAGGAACTCAAGCCTCCAGAAAATAGAATAGAATAGAATAGAATAGAATAGAATAGAATAGAATAGAATAGAATAGAATAGGTTAAATTAAATTAAATTTAAAAGTGCCAGAAAAGACAAGTGTGTGTAAGCAGCCTCTCCACTCGGCCGGCAGCAGAGGCTCCCACGGGAGCAGGCTATCGATATGGGAGTTGGGGACACTGTAGGGAAAACTACAAGGAAAACAGAGCCCCCACTCCCCGCCTTCTCACACAGGTAGATGATGCAAAGAGGTGGCTTCCGGGACACGCCCTCTGCACCGCTGCAAGCCCCGCCCCGCCCCGCCCCGCCCCTTGCTGCGGCCGAGAGCAGCCAGCCACAGAGGTGATGCTTCAGAAGCGACAAAAGCTCCCCCGAGCTGTCCTGATGCCTGCACTCTCGCCGTCCCCTACACGCAGCTGTCCTGGAAAAAATCCGCCACATGGGGTCGTTGGCTAGAACACTCAACCAGGATTTAACAGCAATAATAGTAACACCGTGACTTGTGTGGAATATTCCCTATTCCCATTTTACAGACGAGATGCGAGCGCACAGCAGTCAAATGACCAGTGAGGATCAGGAAGGCTGGCCCTGATGCCATCACTCACTTCATGTCATTTTTCTCTACCCGATAAGGCACGATCGCTTGGAAAGTCCCGGCGGCTCTGAGAATTGGCGCTGGGACCAGATTCCGGCAGGTGAGCAGAGAAGCGTCACCCGGGGACACTGGTGCCTTTGCACAGGCCTTACAAACTCAGATTATTTCCAAAGAAAACCATCGCTGAAATGAAAATTCTGATTTTTAAAAATTCAGTTAAAGTGTTGCTTCTGGTAGCAGGAAATAAAACCTCTCCATTTCGCCCCAAAGGGCCCCCACCTCAAATCACTAGCCTGGAATGTATTTGTTAGTTTGTTTAGTTTTATTTATTTTTGAGAGAGAAGGGGAACGGGAGCGAAACAAGGAGGGGCAGAGAGAGAGGGACAGAGAGAACCCCAACAAGGCTCGGCACTGTCACCACAGAGCCTGACCCTGGCTCATCTCAGAAGGGTGAGATCACCACCTGAGCCGAGATCAAGAGTTTCACGCTCACCTGACTGAGCCACCCACGCACCCCGTGGCCCGGAATTTTTAGTTCTTTCAAACAAGCAGGGAAATGTCTAAAGAGATGACCCAACAGTGCCGAGCCACGAAGGAACACAGACTGTCAAAACGGAAAGGCCCTTCATGGGACAGATGAGAAAACTGAGGTCCAGGTGACGGGAATGACCTGCCCAGGGTCGAGGACCTGAGCGCACACCTGGCCGCACGCGCGCGTGCGCACAGACGCGAGCCGTGCACGCCCCTGCTCGGGCCTGCACAGTGCGCACGTGCACTCCCGCACGTACACACGCAGGGCCGGCTCCTGGAGCCCACCCCTCACCCTCCCAGGGCTGCAGCTCGGCTCACGAGTGGGTAAAGACTGCCCCCTGGTGGGCATCGGAGTCATTTCACAATCTGCAGGGCGGCATCCAGAGCTCTTTTCGGGTCCTCCTAAAGAAAGCCCAAGTTTGCTCTGGGAACCCGACTTGCACCCGTGTGGCCCGGGGTCTGGGGACCAGGGAAAGAATAAGGCAGAGACTTGGTGCTGCAGGTCAGGTTCCCAGGAGGCTGACTCTGGGGTGGAGACGGGCAAGCGGGAAGTTCGTGGGGAGCGTTCTGGGGGCCAGCATAAGTGCTAGCGAAGGGTGCCACAGGGCGGGTGACCCATAGGGGCTGACCCCACAGGAGCGCTGAAGCTGGAATGGCCCTCATCCAGATTTTACCAGATTTAGCAAATAAATATATAGGCTGCTCAGTTAAACTGGAATTGCAGATAAACGGCGAATAATTTTTAGTGTAAATATGTCACATGCAAGATGAGGAGCGTATCTGGGCAAGAGGGGTGCAGATTGAGGGTAGGAGTGAAGCAGTTTGGTTCCGCAGACAGAGGGCACAAATAGGGAATGTACTGAGAATAATGGGAGCCAAGTTTCTCACGAGGAAATATGGAAAAGGAGAAAATGGGAATAAATCCTGGGGAAGTAGATACATTAGCACGGCCTCAGCTTTCAGGATAAGAAGATACAAAAGTACATGTCGATGTAAATGTGTGTGTGTTTGGCTGTAGAGGTAATGTGTGAATATATACACACGTGTAGACGTGCACATACATAGCTTGCATATTGTAAACTATTTCTGTAGGGAAGAGGCTGGAAGACTGACAGCTGCGTTTCCCAGGTTCCCTTACAGCTGGCATCTTTGATGCAATTTACAATCTGTCAACCCGGCGCATCGCACTCAAGGTTTTTGAAGGCAGAGTTGGGGTTGTTACTGCCCGTGCTGCTTCGGGCTGGTGTGCACACAGCAGTGGAAGTGCCGGGTTTGCTCAGCAGGAGCCGGAGATCAACGACAAGCTTCAGGAGCCTGAGGCAGGGCTGGGAGCTGCCCTCCTCCCACTGGGGGGTTCTGAGCAGCTCTGCGTGGTTCTAGAACCACTGACAGCCTCAGCTTCCCTATGGAGCCTGCTTCCTCCTCCTCGCTACAGGAATTGACTCGTGTGGTTCTGGGGTCGGCAGTTCCCTGACTGTGGAAGTCACACATCCCCCGAGGACGGTTTCTAAAGCAGTTCCTGACATTTTAACCTAGAGTCTGTGTTTCCAGCCTTCCAACATTCAAATGAATGTTGAATTCATTGAGTAAACTCTTCCCCACTCACGCTGCCTAGAGTGGCTTGCGTCCTGCATCAAACCCTGACCATACAATTGTGTCCATGTCAACCGTGGGCGTGGACTTACAGCTTTAGAATCAACTTATGAAGAAGCCGCTGGAGAGAATAGAAAGACCACGAGCTTGGTGATATACAGGGGACAAAGTTATCAACCACAATTCACTGCTTTGTTTTCCTCTTCTTCCTGGGCAGTTAAGCAGAATGCATCTCCCAAACGCCCTTGCGGTCAAGTGTGTCCGCGGGGCTGCGTTCAAGCCAATGGCATGTGAGGGACTTGACACGTGCCACTTCCATGCCTGACCCCTACTCATCGCCCGGGTTCTCTTGTCCACACTCGTTATTCTGTCCAGCTGGCTGAGAGGCAGGTGATTACTATGGAAATCCCCGTGATTTGTCGTTGAGGTCATAAAGCTTCCATCAGACCAAGCCAATGAACTGACTGCCAACCTAGTCATCTCCCCAGTGCTGCTCTGTGAGTGGTAAGTAAACCTCTACCACGTTCAAGACATATTTGTCTCAGCATCTTTTATTTCCCCAAGAAATGTAGTAAGTAAAAGCACACGTGAGAACAGATGAACGTGAAAGGGGAAATCTTGTTGAAAGAAATGGGCCCAACAGTCCTCAATTTACAAAATGAGGGGATCAAGGTACATGTTTACAACTCACATCACAAGAAATCAAGATACATCTTCTAGAAAGTTCCAAAATAGTCAAAGGAAGGACTAATGGAACTGATACTGGTGAGAGGTGGAAGGCAAAGGGAAGGGATTATACGAGTTGGCTCTCAGCGTATCGCTGTAGAAAATGACTGGATAATCTCTAAAACAATAGTCAAGATGAGGAATATATTACAGAAGAGGAAACCACAAGCAATATTTTAAAACAGAAATGTAGGGACACCTGGGTGGCTCCATTGGTTAAGCATCCGACTCTTGATTTCAGCTCAGGTCATGATCTCGCGGTTCCTAGGATCAAGCCCCATGTGGGGCTCTGTGCTGACATTGCAGAGCCTACCTGGGATTCTCTCTCCCTCTCTCTCTCTGCTCCCCGCCTCAAAAAAGTAAAATTTAAAAATAAAAACCTTAAAAAATAAAAAGTTAAACAGAAATGTAAAGTTCCATCTGGATAACGAGCTTGGGATTAGGAAGAATGGAGCAGGGCTCCTGGGCCAGCTTCATGGGTGTGTGAACCAGCACTGGGGCAGAGCCCCGTGCTTGTTCCCACGTTCTGCCATCAATGTCATGAATTCTCAATTCATGATAAGCTGGTCTTTGAACTTGTATTTTATAAGTGAAGTCCAACGAGCCTATGGAGCATGCCTGTGAGCAGAGAAAATGCAGCAATAAACTTGTCCACTGACCTCTGATGCCCATAAACACAGCTGTGGGCAACACCGAATAGGCCCAGATTCCAGTGGCCGCACTCTGCACCGGAATTCAGCAGGAGTCAACGTGAGTACAAGGCCGGCATGTTGTATGTACCACTGGGTGAGCCCGGCACTGAGAGCCCTGAGAGGCCACGCCTTCCATTTGAACCAGAGAAGAGGAACTAGTGTTCTAAGAAACACACACAACCAACAAACTGACCACATTCTTTCTCATTCCTGTTACTCTCCTGTACTCAGCCCACCATTCATGCTGAAAATTATGATATAGAAGAAAAGAGAGATGAATGCATTGAAAGCATTCTTCATGTCTGTTACTGAGTCTTCTATTTCTGGCATTTACATTTGATTTTTCCTATAGCTTCTATCTCACTTTTGAAATTACCCATCTGTTCATCCGTGCAACAAGTTGGATGGATCTCAAAAACATATTGCTAAGTGAAAGTCGCCAAACTCAAAAGGCCACTTACTTTACGCTTCCATTTACACAGCCTTCTGGAAGAGGCAAAACTACAAAGACAGAAAAGAGATCTGTGGTTGCTGGGCACTGGGGGTAACAGAGGGACGGACCGAAAAAAGGAGCAGGGACCTTTGGGGGGGTGATGGAAATCGTATGTATTTTTATTACAAAAATGTATAGGTCAGTGAAAATTCATAGATCTGTAGACTTACATTAGTGAATTTTGCTACATACAAATTATATGTCAATAAACCTTATTTTTAAAAAAAATTCTTGCCATTACAGATATTCCGGGAGTGCTAACATTTAAGAAGGTGTCAGTATGAAGTGTTGGTGAAAATGGACAGCAGTGGGAACTCTCTGGCACTAGTGGTAGGAGTGTGGATTCCCACAGGAACTTAGGGAAATTGTTTGACGATACCAATTGAACTTGAACATACGCATACCCCATGGCCATGCCCTTCTGTTAACAGATTTATACCCAAAAAGAGATTCAGAAGATTGAGCCCAAGAGACAAGTATAAAAGTGCTTACAGACCTTTATTTATGGTAGTCAAAGGTGGGAAAAGCACCATATGATTGATAATTTATTGAGCTCTGCATTTATACACATTTGTGTTTTGTACACTTTTCTGAATGTATTTTGTGCGTCTGTATACTTTATGAAGTTGAACTCCATAGCAAGGCCTTCCATGCCCAGCCCCACCCACCTCCGCAGCCTAATCTCCCTGCCTCAAATGTTCTCATGCACCCTGCACTCATTCCCCACACAGATGCACCAGCCTCTCTGCCTCCATGACTTCATCCACTCTGTTCCCGATGCCTGGATATTCCTCCCATGTCTGACTTTGACCCCCTCATCTGCATGGAAATTTCCGATTAATATTTCACCCAAGTCGGATAGTAAGTACCTCCTTCCCGAAGCCTTCTTGGNCCCCCCCACTATTGACATTGGGACTGAATAATTTTTGTTCAAAGGGTCAATCTTGAGTATGTTAGGATTTTTTCCTTTATAGCATCCCTTGCCTCTACCCACTAGATACTGGGAGAAGGGTGTCACCCTCAGCTGTGACAACAGTCACCGAGGCAGGCAGGACACCACTGGCTGAGAATCATAGCTCTCAGGCTCTAGAGAAATCATAAATAACATCCTCTTCCCACACATGAATTCAGAAACAACCGACTGACCCAAAGTCGGGAAGACGAAGACCAAAATGTTACTGATACACCTGATTGGAGAATGTGACTTTAGGGCTCTGGCCCCCATAACTTGTTCATATGTCACTCGAAATGAGATCATCCTGTCCCAGAGCTGAGCAGTATTGAACCACCACAGGGCCCCTGCCCACAGTCACCCAGAGCCACATGGGAGAGGAGGCTAGATATCAACACCCTAGCAGCATGCTGGCCCCGAGGGGGCAGAGAGGGTACAAGGAGTTTCTCCTCCCAAACTCCCCAACTCGGTGAGTCCTTCCTCCTGACATGAAAAAGACAGAGAAGGGTGAGAAGAGAGGCCAGGGTATTACTCGGCCCCATAGCGGAAATGGTTATGCCCCTAACCATGGAGGGTTATATCCCTGGCTCAGGCCGACAGCTCACTCATTACATGCCCTGTTCTTCTGATTCCTGCCACTCCTGCAGGAGTTATAATAACTCCGTTATAATAACGGGCCTGGGCCCCTGAGAGTCCCAGTTTCCCTCCGGAGAAAACCACTTACAGCCTCGACGCCTGAAAGCCGACACTGTCTCCCATGCATCCTGCTCCTGGACACCTCTCACAAAGGAAGCCTGACACATAGGAGGAACTCAGTTTCCACCTTGACATCCCGCTGGCTGCCTGGGGCTCCTCCTCCAGCCTCGGCCTTGTAGTACCACCATCATGGCCACAAGGGGACGACATCCCCCTTCCAATGCCTCTACAGCCGCTATTCCTAAAACCAACCCTTTCCCCAGGACCAGGGGAGGCAGGAATGAGACAGAATGCCCACTTCCCCTTCTAAAGGAGAGAGGGAACTCTGGACCAGGTGACTGACCTTGTGGCCACAGCTGTATGTCCAGCGGACTGTCCTTGGCCATGAGCTGCCTCTCTGTGGCTTCTGTCTCTCTCTGTCCCTGGATTGCCCTGAAGTTCTCTCCTATCAAGCCCAGGAGCATGCCCAGCCCCTCCGGAGCCAGGGGAGGTGACCCCTCCAGTGCTGTCTCGGGGCCCTCCCAGCTCTGGCTGGATAGGAAGGCACCATGTTGACCCTCAGCCCTCTCACCATGCCCGCCTCTTCCAGGGCATCATTGCTGCCCTCTGCAGTTTCCCTGTGCTGCCCATGCCCTGGCCCTGGATTTCCATCCCCCCCCACCCCACCCCCAAACACATCCTCAGACTACATCTGGCCTTCTCAGCCTCTCAGAGATGGGTCTAGGTTCTCAGTCACTGGAACTTTGGACCAGCCATGCTCTAAGAGGTCAAGTGACCTATGGAAAGTCCCTTCGTCTCTCTGAGCTCAGCTGTCATGCTTACAAAGGGCACAGTGAGATGAGGGATCGCCAGCTCTCACGAGCCCTGAGAGCCCTCTTCCCTCTATGGCCTGTCCCTTGCTGCTTCCCTCGCTACTTCCATGTCTCCTGTCTTCTTCTCTGGTCTCACAAGGACTTCTGCCTTCTCAGGACCCTACCCTCAGTAGGCTCCTGCCTCCACCCCATCTATACCTTCCTGGATAAGTCTTTGAAAGCAGATAGATGTGAGTTCAAATCCTTAGATCGGCTCTTAACTGAATTGTCACTTCTCTGAGCCTTGGTTTGTGAAATGGGGGCAGTAGTGACCACCTGACTGAGTTTACTTGAGTTTACTGTAAATGAAATCCTTCAAATTTATTGAAGTCAATAAATGTGACTTCCCTCCCAGTATTCCACGTCAACACCAAGCTAGACATCCTACATAAAGGACCCTTAATATGTATGTAACTTTATCATTACTGTCCTGTGTTACAAGCAAGGAAACCGAAGCACAGACAGGTGCAGTAACTGGCCTGGAATCAGGGGCCAGGAAGTAGCAGAGCAGACTGGAAGGACATTCAGGCTCCCCCTCCCCCCCCCATGTGCTCTGCCTCCATGTTCCACGTGCAGGTTGTTGAAACTGTTGTCTCATCTTTGTTTCTCAAGCTGGGGTATCAGAATTTCAGTCCTGCCTCTGAGGCATATTCAACTTATTTATTTTTATTTTTTGTCAGACTTAGCTTCTCTTTCATAAAGACCTGGGGAGACCGGTGGCCTGGGAATCTCTGAGGGAAACGTGGATGTTCACGCTCTCTCTCGTGGGGGTCACTGACTCTGAGGAGGGAATGAAGATGCCTGCATTCCTGGTTCCTAGACCCAAGGCCTGAGAGCGGGAAGCAGCTGTTTTCCGCCTCTGTAGGGGCTGGACCCTGCAGAAACCTGCTTGCATTGGAGGCCGAGGCACAAGGGGGAGCAGAAAAGAATCCACGGCATGCCGGGTCATTCCAAAGGGCAAGTGGAACCGAACTGTGCAGTGCTTGGCCAAGAGAGGCACTGGCCTGCCCTGCAGCTTGGGATGGGTGTGGGCAGCCCGGCCTTGCACACCCAGGCAGTTAGGCAGGTCGTGTAGGGCTGGAAGAAGGCACCCAGAGACATCATGTGGCCCAGAGACCCATGTTAGAGGGTCACAGAGCTTTTAAGGGGGTCTCTCCTGGCCAGCCCTCAGTGTCCCCAAATCCCCTGGCCGCTAGTTCAGTGCTCCTGCACTGAGCCACACACTGTGGCCAGAGCCTCATTAGCTCCTGCTACCACTGGCCACCTGCAGGGTCTCGGGCCCCATCCCCAAGCAGGTCCTTAAGAAGATCTGGGGGGCGTCTGGGGGGCTCAGGGGCAAATGGATGGCTAAGTCTGACTTCAGCTCAGGTCATGATCTCAGTTTGTGAGTTTGATCCCTGCATCGGGCTCTGTGCTGACAGCTTGGAGCCTGCTTCTGGTTCTGTGTCTTCCTTTCTCTCTGCCCCACCCCTGATCACAGATCTCTCTCTCCCTCCCTCCCTCAAAAATAAATAAACATTAAAAAAATTTAATGAATAAATAAAAATATCTAGACCAGCTCTGGTCTTCCAGGAAGGGTGNCGAGGGGAGGCTGCCTGGGGGAGGCTCTTTCTCTGTAGAATGAGAAGAGGAATGAGATGGGAAGTGAAGGGAACGGTAGCGGGAAGGCAGCAAGAAAGAGCAGCAAGGAAGGGGAGAAATAAGAAAGGGAGAGAGGGCCCCGAGGAAGGGGCGGGGGACTTGAGATGAAACATCTCCCTGGGCCTCCTGGGGCCTGGCCCTGCAGAGGCTGGACACCCTCCTCTGGGGTCCCCTCGTGCACCTGTACCAGCCTCCTCAATACCAATCCAGGCTCTGGGTTATCAGCGCTCCGGGAGCCGGGAGTGGAGAGGAGGAAGTGCGGGGAGAGGCTGTAATGTATCGCCAAGACACACAAAGGCAGCCGGCTCTCACCTGATTTTCACCTCCCTTATCTCCACTTGGGATAGAGTCCGGCTGGGTCTAGTCCTCTGAAGGAGCATATTCAGAGAAGGCTTCTCCCTCCCCAGCCACAGCTGCTGATACTGCTGCAGGACAGATGGAGGTCAGGTGTCCGCGCCTTCTGCAAGGCCACCCCAAGGGGCCCTCGGATTTCCAGGACAGATCACCTTCCTTCCTGGCCTCTGCCCTGTGCTAAGCGGTAGACCCTAGGCCAACCTGAAAGCAGGCTGCCCACCTGAGAGCAGAGAGCAAAGCTGGGGACCAGAAGTGAGCTACGGTGGGGAGGAGTCAGGGCTATTGAGCTGCCCACACCTGCTGTCTCTCTCCACCTCCCGTTCACCCATGGAGTCACCAATTCTGGAATTATCATGAGCCTTTTTGAGTCGGACACTGTGCTAAGCCACTTGCTCAACCCTAGCCCCCACCGTCTGCGGTCACTCTTTCCCCAAAGGAAGAAACAAGGCCTCATGGTCAAATTCAGTGACCTTCCAGGGCTCATTGACTTGACCCGAAGGGGGATGGGCGGACAGTTGGTCAGCCGTTTCTCCCTAGGAACTCTCGCCCCTTTGCCTACTAACGCATGAGCTCTTCCTCCCTTTCTGACACCTTCTCCGTCTTCTTCACAGGACCCTCTTCCTCTACTTCCTCTCTGCACACCCACGTGCTCCGGTCCCACTCATGACCCTCCTCTCTCTACTATGCCCTTAGATCAGCATGAATCTCAACCCATAAACTCACAGCAATCCTCCTGTGACTCAGCTTATCTTCTCCATCACATAACCCCATCCACTAAAGTAGCGAGGAACTTCAGGGAGTCCAGGACTTGAACCTTAGGTGGGGCCGAGGCATCATCTGGGCCGTGTGGCCCAGGTGAGGCCGCTCTCTGCAGTTTCTGGACCACACCTGAAACGCAGGGACCTCTATCCTGCTGTTCTGGTCCTTGGCCTCTGTGCTGAGACCCAGGACCATCCTTCTGCATCTTGTCACCTCTCTGGAGAAACTGTTGGGAAGTTCATACAGTCACACACCCCAGACCCGGGCCCTTTCTTTTCTCCTTTCTCCAGTTCAAGGAAGAGCTTGGACTGTCCCACCTTAAGTCTGACACTCATCCCTGGACCGGCCTGCTATATAACTGGGAGGAAGCGGTCAGGGTACCCCAATGCACAGACATGACTACTGGGGGTCACCCCCGTACCTCAGGTGCTTCCCGTGAAAGAGGACCACTGAGCTGTGCAGCTACCCCACACTTGAATTCAGGACCTTGACTCTTCACTTCTAAGTGCCCAGGGACTTCCCATGTCCACCCGGAAGTCCCACGGCTACTTCCCTCAACGTGTCCAGCCCCAAACTCCTCACCTGTCACTTGCCTCTGTGTTATCAGCATACGTGGTCCTTCTAAACCATACTTCCACTGCCCCTGCATCGGATCAGTGGTTCTAGCCACTGAGCATGCCCAGTGTGGCCCCAGAAAGCAGCAGAGCGTAGGCCCTCACCTCCTGCTTCGGGAGCCACAGAGGGGCTCTCCTTCCCACTGGCACTGGAGCACGAGTCAGAAACCAGCAGCTACTCCCAATACCCACTCTCCTCTTCTTCCTTTACTAATGAGTCCCGGAACTCAGTGGGCTTTGGCGGCAGAGCATAAAAGTATTACTTCCCAGCAGCTCCTGAGGCCATGTGATAGTCTGGGCCATTGCAGTCTGAGCAGAAACAATGTATACAATGTCAGCAATGGACTGTGATTGCTCACAGAGAAGGGCACCCCACTAACTGGAATACAGCTGCAATGGCAGGAGCTGGAGCCACCTTTCTGGGCCACAGATTGAGGATGGCCAAGCAACAAAACTGAAGGGCCTGTAGTTCCTTGGCAACGTCATCAGCAGAGCTCTGGTATGAGCTGGAGCCTTTACCTGAGGCAGAAAGAGACTCCTAGCACCTTTAAACGTCTGGTAATGTAGAATCTGTTATAGAAGCTGAGTCGATGTCCCAAATGACACAGAGTTAAGGGATCTTAAGTCCGGTTCTGTGGCATTTTCCAGCTTTGAGATCTTGGGCAAACTACTTAATCTTCCAAGCCTTAGTTTCCTTAGCCATGTAACCTGTTTCCCGGGGTTGTTTTATAAGTAAATGAGATAACATCGACTACATCACCTAACCTACAGCTGGCATTCAACAGATGTTGGAACAGACATGCCCAGTCATCTCTGCAAAATGCTACTCTGTTCCCACCACTTTCGCGATTGAGAATTTTCAAAAACGTCCACTGTTCTTACAACAAACACCAAACCCTTCACATGACCAAATGCGCCCTGCCAAACTCACCCACCTTCTTCTAGTCCAACCTCCTGACGCTCCCAGGCCCGTCAGCTCCCTTTGGCTACGCTGACCTGTGGTTACCTCAGTCCTTCCACAAACATGGAGAGAGGGCCTCTCACATCCCAGACACTGTGCCGGGGCTGGGATGGAACAGAGCTGTGTTCTTGCTCTTAAGGACTTAATAGTCTAGTTTGGGGGAGGGGGGAGCAGGGAGAGAATCAAATAAGTAGATAATAAACAGAGCTGACATTATTGAGCATTTACTATTTGCCTGCCGAGTGCTGTCCCAAAATGTTTATACAGGTGGACACTCTCAATTCCTATGTAAGGAATAAACCCCTAAGTCGGATACCACCATTCCCATCCCACACTGGCAGATGTGGAAACAGAGGCATAGAAAAGTCAAGCAATGTGCGCAGGGTCCCACCACTAATAGGAATGGGGCGGAATCTGAACCTTGACACCACAGCCTGTGCACTTAACCACTTTCCTATCTGGCCTTCAATCGAACATGAAATTAAAACGCGCTGCCCAGAGGAGGCACATGAGATTCAGGCAGGCTATGTCCCTCCTACCCCTGGACCTTGGCACGTGCTGTTGCCTTTGCCTGAAATACCCTTTCTCTCCTTTTTATACAATCAGCTCCTGTTCACTCCGTGGACCCTAACATCACTTCCTAGGGGACACCTTCTTTGCTCTCCCCAAACCATCAGGATCCATTTACAAACTCTTGCTGCATCATGTACCTGTCTTCTGGGGCACGTATCACATTGTGATTATATATTAGCTGCTTCTTTATGTTTCCCCCACTCTCCTTCCCGTGCTGTCCGTAGACCCAGGATGCTACAAGAGAAACAAACACACCAATATCCCTCAGTGCCTCACACAATGCCTGCACATAGTAGATACTCCATAAATATCTGGTGAGTTCATTGAGGATTGACTTGCCCCGAGGTCTAGGGCTCCGTGTCTGCGAGGTTTCCTCCTTCTCTCCCGTGGTCTCCTGCCCTCCTCAAGGACCCCTGCCTCACGCAGCCTCTGCCCCTGAAGTCCCCCAACCAGCCCGAGTCCCCTGAGGAAGGGGTGATGGTGCTCCAGGTCAGATTCTACTCATGCAGGACATGAAGCTGAGGGAATGCCAGGGGCTAGTGACCTCGCGGGCACCCCCTGGTTTCCCAGGACCAATCCAGGAGTCGGGGAACAGAACAGGGGCCGAGAGGAGGGGTCCAGAGCCCAGACATCCTGTCTCGATGGCCAGAGATGATCTTTAAACCCCATAAAAGCTGGAGCCGCGGAGGCGGCCGTGCCACCCCCACCGCAAGCGTGTGGTCAGGAGTCAGGAGCCAGCGAGATCAATATCGTGAGGGAGGCTTTCAGCTACGAGGCCTTTCTGCTGCCAAGTCTGCCCTGAGGCCTGAGGAATGGTGTGGAGGAAGCAAGAGACACAAGAAAAGGAACGGAGGTGCATATTCCTTAAAGCCCTACAGCCCAGCACTAGACTGTAGTCTGTCTGCACACCCCCCGTGCGGAGGTAGGCACTCTCCCATTTTATAGACGAGGAAACTGGGGCCCAGAGAGGGGAAATACTTGCCTGAGGTCCTAGCAAAGCCAGAACCAAGGCCAGCCGTGCCTGGTTCAGAGGCCAGCGCTCCCTTAGACAGGTCACACTTGACGAGGCTCATCTCTGGTCCCAACGCCTGGCCTGGCTGGTCTGCACTCCTGGCTCAGGCTGGAAGAGAGGCCTTTCCTAGGCTGTGCCTGCGGCCACACCCAGAATGGAAGCGGGCCACACCCCAGCACTTGCGGGGGCAGGAGCTCACCTGTCCCAGAGCATGCTTCCCAGTATCTCCTCTCCCCTCTGGGCTCCCGGCAGCCCCCCCACCTGTGACAGTGCGGGCTCCCTTGTCCACGGGAGGCCACAGGACACGGCACAGCCAGCATCCCGGCCTCCCCAGGCCTCTGCTTCTCCAAGCCAAGCTGTCCCAGTCCCTAGGCTCCTCGAGGCTGCTGCCCACTGGCCCTTCCCCACCGACTCCCGCTTGCCCACCCCCTGCGTCCACTGTGCACCAGGCCCCTGACCTGACCTGAGGAACTCAGGGGGGTGCTGGCCCTCTCCTCTGACTGTGCCACTCTGCTAATCAGCACAGCCAGGGGTCAGCTCGCTGTGGGAGCAGCGCTGCCACCTTGCTGGCCTGATACCCCCAGGACCGGGTCTCCACACCAGAATGTGGGCGGGAAGGGGGTAGAAGGGAGATGCCTACGTGGAGACACTGCACAGCCCAACAGTCTAGGTCTGCATGTGCGTGTGTGCGCTGTGTGTACGTGTGTGTGCAGGCACCCCCCCAACACACAGGTGCATTTCGTCTCCTACCTACTGTTGGTTGTTTAGAACCAGCTGTATCCGTTCCCTACTTTGAGTTGCTTAGAAACCCCTGAGACTAGTAGTCATTTTTGCCAGTGAATGAGGAAGCCCCAGGTCTTAAGAATAGGAAGGCAGAAGTTTATGCCCATGAGGAGAAATTGCAGAGCCGCTCAACCGGATTTCCCAGGCCCTTCCCTTCCCAGCCCCTCCAGGGGGCCTGGGCACAGCCCTAGAGAGACCCACCCCGCTCCTCCCTCCTCAGAGAGCTCTGCCTCAGACTGGTCGGTGGGGCTAGAGCTGGACGAGGGACACTTGGGCTCGGCTCCCGAGGGGAGAAGGGGGCACACGGGGAAGGGACCATGGGGACATCCAAGCCAACCCAGAAAGGACTTCTTCCTACGCTGGCCCTCCTCCAGGCCGTTCTCCAGGGCAGGTGCGTCTGTGTGTCTGTGGGCACACACCCCTGCCAGGGAGGATTCCACGTGAAGAAAGATCTTCCACAGTCGTTCCGGGGAGAGGGGAGCAATTCCAGTGCCCCGCAGGACCTCAGATGGATTCACTAGTAATCTCAGGGTGCGACCCAGGCTTCAGGACTTGCCAGCCAAGTGTGAGACCAAAGGAGAGACTCCTCGCCTCTGTCCCCCAACCCCACCCCTCTGCCCCTCCTGCCCCTTCCACGGCTAGACTCTGTCCACACTCGGAACACCGCGTGCCGGGGTCAGGCCCTGCCCCTTCCTGGCCCTGGTCAGCACCGGGCTGCGGGGCAAAGCCTGGGACCGCTGGTCTTCCCTGGAGACCCAGACAGGAGCAGTCACAGCCCTAACGGCTCAGCTGGTGCTGAGGCAAGCCGCGCGTGGAGCATCACGGGCCCTGGGTTTGAGTCCCAGCGGTGTGACTCTCAGTCAGGCTGCTGAGACTTGGGCACCTGTGCGCATTTACTGAGGGTCCCGCTAACATGCAGGTTCTGATCTGCAGGTCTGGGGTGGTGACCGAGGTTCTGCCTTTCCAACAGTGCCCGGGTGATGCGGATGCTGACGGCGCAGGGACCACATTTGCAGAAAGAATGAAGAGAGTCATCAGGGTAAGAAGGTGGATCCGGAGCGCTCACCTCCCCACCCCAGAGCCCTCCTGCGGCTGCCAGTCCAGTTCCTCCTCCCCAGGGGTGGCCCCCACCCTGCCTCCCTGGTTTGTCCCCTCAAAGCCAGGCTGCCCCAGCCTGCTACTCTCCTCTGCCTCTCGCATCCCCTGCCCCAGGCCCAGCCCGAAGAGGCCACGTGCCCCCACAGGTGGGTGGCATCGGAGGGGGCCCGCTGCCCGCTTCCACATCTGGAGCACTGGTCCACTCCCTGGAAGCCAGCCAGACTGTCTGACCGATGCCATCAGTTTGGTCTCCTGCCTACCCATCCCTCACCTGAGTCTGTCTTTCCCTCCTAAACAAAACCCTAGCAGCAAAGGAAGAGAGATGTGAGCTAAGAAATGCATGGACCTTCTAGGGTTCTCAGCCTGGCTCTGCCAATTACCAGCTTTGTGATTTTGCGCAATCTCTCGCTTCTCTTTGAAGCTCGGTTTCTTTCTCTGTGACATGAGGACAAGGACAGCCCTTATCTCCCTGGGGGCAGGTGCATGAGAAAATAGGCACACGCGCTCGACACAGTCTCGGGCACTTAGGTTGCTAACTGCCAGCTTGTCACCATTGGTGACGAGTACCAGTTCTGCCTGTCAGAAGCTACGTGACCTCTCACAGCCTTGATCTCCTTGTCACTCGGATGTCATGACACCTACCTGCTGTCCCCGCGGTCCAGAATGTTCCAGAGGCAGTCATGTGAACCAGCTCCAGATAAACTGCTTCTTTTTTTTTTTTTTTTTTTTTAAAAAANGTATGCCAGAGGCATCCCTGAAGCCCACCACACCCCCGGAGCCTGGGGGAGGCCCCCTTCATGCTCGCCGAGGAGCCGCAGACCCCTTCCCCAAAAACACAGCTAGATAAAGGCACAGATTTTTCTTTCGCTTTATCATTTATAAAGCCATACAATGGGTTGCAAAGAAACAAAGCAGCTGTACAGGAGCAGGCCAGCATGGGTGTACAATACATTCATATCCAGGGCAAGTAGCAGAGGTCAGGGTTTATACAAGGTGGCAGAGGTTATAGGCACGATGATACAAAATAGAAAGGATATTTCCATCTATATAAATACATAGCCAGGGGACGGGGAGGACGCCGGGTTACTCTGTTTCTCCTGCAGAGGACCTGGGAGGCAGGGAGGTGGTGGCAAGGAATCTCTTACATTTGTTTCGAATGGCTTGTCAGAGGGGGGAGAGAAACTGGGGAAACACGGCATGCACGCACAGACGTGCTCACTCTCACACACAAACCGAACATGGACACATAAGAGAGTCTCCAACTGTTTAACACTGATTAGAAACCAAACTCGGGACACCCCTGTACAGTTGCCTCGCTGCTGGGAAGAGCCCAGGTGTGGGAAATGCATGCAAGTCCTCCAACCTCTTGGACATCTGAGGACACGGGAGTCAGGAGGGGGCAGATCTGCCAGAGCCCCACCCAGCGTATAGCCAGTTCTTACCAACAATACTGAGAATCTACCAGCTGGGGGTCCTCCTGATTCCTTTCACAGCTGGGTAATATTGACCTTGATATCCCATTGCTCACTCAGTACCTTTGACCCTAACCCCATGTTCCCTAGAGACCAGGAAAATATGTACACATAAACACCCACACTTGCACACGCACGCGTATGCATCCGCTCTGTGTTATGCCAGCCAGGAGCTCCAGTCTGAGGATCCTGGGGCCTACGCCTGGGTGAAGAGTGGCTCTGGGACTCTGCCCCCAACCTCCCCAAGGACCCCGAGTATGGGGAGATGTAGGGGCAGGAGGCAGCCCTCGGACAGGGCATGGACCTCCCCCAATCCTGAAGTTGAGAGATTCTGAAGAAGGGGGGATGACCCAGGAGGCAGGGACGGTGGGCAAATGCCCAGGGCCTATATATCCTGTTCTGCTTACAGACGCCTCCGCACACCCTAGATGGCAGGAGGAACCTCCCCGACCTCGGCTAGGGCGCATCAGAGTACCCTCCCCCCTCCTCCTCGGTGCCCCTTTACACAGATCACACTTGTCCAGCTGGCTGCTGCCGCTTACAGGTCACCCGGCCACCAGGCCCCACCACCCCTCTCTGCCAGTCTCTGACACACCCAGGGATTCCTCAAAACCTAAGGAAGAAGGAATCCACAAGTTTTCAGAGTTGCTAGGGAGAGACTCCGACAAAGATGAGGGCCAAAGGCCCTTCCCCAGCCTGGGACACAGTGTACTGGCCCACAAGCACCTGACTAGATGAGGGGACCAGGCCGCTAAGACTACACCCCTGGAGGTTGACCAGACAGCTCACTTCCTTCCTATTTCCCCTCTGGGGTCGCCTCTCCATTGTTCCCATGCCCTGCCCTGCCCTCCTGTTCCACGGGCGGCGGGGAGCCACCTGGGCCTCTGTCCCTGAATCGGGCAGATGTCAATTCCCTGCCCCCAGGCCGGCCGCAGACACCTGGCTGGAGCAGGGCGCTGGGGCCTGAGCCCGCCTGGCCTCTCTGTCCCTGTTTCGCCGCCTCTCCCGTCCATCCTTGCCAACTCCCCCCAGACCCTTGCCCTGCCAGCCTATTTTTAAGACCAGACAGTGTTCTCCTGGCTGACAGACAGACTCAACAACAACAGCAAAAAGGGTTGAGGGGAAAGGAAGAGAGAAAAGGATAGACATTTACACAATAACAATAATTCTTAAAAGTGCTTTCTCTTAAAGGAAATCTTTGGCAAGAATATACTGCAGTGCTGTGGTGTGTGTGTGTGTGTGTGCACGCGCATGTGCACGTGGGTGCAGAGACCTAACCTGTGAGACACGGGAGTGCCACAGTGTCCTCCCAACCAGTGTCTGACCCAAAGTTAGGGCCACTTGGAGACTGGGGTACCCTTCCTTCTCATTCTTCTGGAAACCCACTCCTTCCAGAGGGATGCGAAGGGGTGAGCAGATCAGCTTCCCAGGGTGCCCGGTCCTTCCCGGGGTCACCCTAGGCTCAGGCCTGAGTGGGGCAGGCTGGCCATGCCTGGGAGGTGGGGGCTGCCGGTGGGCAGTGGGCAAGCATGCGTGACGGCCCAGGGCTGGCCGCCGAAGGGTCTGCCACCCCACCTGGCCTCATGTGGAGAGAGGACACCCGGGCCAGGCGGGGAGAGTCCCATGGCCAGGGCCTGCAGGACATCAGGATATTTACAAAGGAAGTGGGCAGGGACTGTCTCCTATCTGGGAAGAGAGCTGGGGTATGTCGGGAATGAGGACGGGGGAAATCTGGGCATCTGGCTTGAATGCCTCAGAAGGAAGAGCACTTTGGAGGAAGCTTGGTCACCAAGTACAAGGCTGCAATCTTTAGGAAGCGAGGCCCTGCTCCCTACCTTCAGACACTCTCCATCTCCCTGAAACAGAACGTCCACACAGATACAGCTTCTTGGAGGAGAAAAAATGCAAAAGACACAGACGTCACCCACATCTGCCACACACCCTTGTCCCCCACAGGCTCATACACTTGCTCAGGCCCACAGCGAGGGGGCGGCTCCCCTCATCTCTGGTAGCCGACCGCTGTGCCCCGGACTTGCCAGAAAATAAGGGGGCCCAGGGAATGGAAATATGCACCCCCTCCTCACTGAGCCCCACACAGAATCTAGGGAAGGCCAAGGTCAAGAGACCCCTGATGGCTCCAAGGATAAAGGCCCCCTGCACTTCAGACCTCACTTATACACAAAAAAAGGGATGGGAATTGGTTTATGCCTGGGAAGGCAATAAAGCAATATGGGAAAACAATAAATACTTCTTGTCGATTTACCTATTCTTTTTTTTTAACCTTTTCTTATATTTTATTAGCTTACAGATTCTGTCAGTATGTCTCACATATATATTATATATATTTATATATCAGTACAATGCCTCTCAATAGAGACCTTGTCGGCTTAAGAAGCCATTCAACAATGGAGTCCTGGTAAATTTTTTACTCTGGCTTAGAGTGCTTGGTGGTGGTCTGGGGAGTTCCCAATTGCCTGGATGGACTCTCGGCCCTCCAACCTAAGTGCATGCCCTCACCCCTCCCGTCTGTTTCATGGGCAGCTTGGCTGTGCCAGGGTAGCCTTGGCAGGAGTGGGGGGCAGCAAGCTTTGGCGCCATGGGCGGGCCAGGTAGGTGCACAGGAAGTAGCCCCACAAGCTCTGCCAAGGATACCCGGGGCAGCCCAGTAACAGTAAGACCCAGACACACCCGGAGAGGGGGGCAAAAGGCCATCAGGTGTCTCCCCTGGGCCCCACTGAGCAGGTTCCCCAGGACAAGCTCCAACATAGAGACCCTGAGGGACAGACCGGGGCAGGAAGGCTCGATCCCCAACACCCAAAAAGGCATCAAGCAGATAAAGAAATCTGAAGAAAGGCCGGTCTGAGGCACAAAACCCAAGAATGGGCTGAGGGCTCAGAGCTGGCAGCAGCGACCTGCCCATACCTGCTGCTGGGCCATATGCCTCCGAGAAGATGCCCAGAGCTCAACCAGCACTCCTCTTGAGGGGTCTCTTCCCCAAGACAATGCACACATGCATCTACACCTCCTGAACCAAGGCTCCAGACTCCCTGTGGGGGCAGATCAGGGCTAAGGTTGGAGGGCAGCGAGCCTCACTCCTGTGGCACTCTTTGCTGAGAAGGTGCTGACAGCACCCAGAGCCGCTAAAAAAGCAAGTGCGGGGACCAAGAGAGAGTCTGCGACCCCATAATCTTGGGTACTCTGTTGCCCTGTCGCCCCCAACTCACACCTTCTTTGGACAGTATACACATGTGTGTGCAGATACACGGAGCACGCACAAGTGCATGTGTTTGTAACTGTGGCTGAGAGGCACATGGAAATCAGTATGTGAAGCTGTGGATGTGGACATAGTATATACCCCGTATAGACACCCACACAGACTATACGTCGGAGGCAGAGTCCAGAGACCTTAGGGACCTCAGGTCTAAGGTACTCTCAAAGGCAAAAGTTCTTCCACTTGATGCCCCGTGCTTGCTCTTTTTGGTTTGCCAATCTACCCCAGAGGTGGCCAGAAAAGGATTCTCTCCATCTGATTTCTCCTTGCAAAGCAGTTGGGTTAGGGAGACAGAGCTTTTCCATTTACTCCCAAAATATAGATCCCCAAGGAGTTGGTCTGTGTTTTCTGAGGAGCCCCAGCCTCTTGGAAGGGGGAAGGGGGGAGGGGGACCTGGTTAGCGGTAGAGTCTTTGGGGGCTCCGCGGTACCCATCCACCCAGGGGAATCCAAGTTATTCTCCTCCATCTTTTTCTTTCTCTAGCTCTCTCCCTCACCCCTTCCCCTCTGCAATTCACTTCCCCCTCCCCACATTGCACTTTCTTCTCTCCTTCTCGAAAATTGGCCCAAAGTCCTCCTTCTGGATTCAAGGGTGGTCAGGATTCATGAGTCCCCTCCCCACATGCCCCGTCCCCATGCCACGGCCCCGGGCGAGCGCTGGCGCTCATCTCTTCTGGCCGGCACTCAGCATGACCTTGGAGACGAAGTTGACAATAGCGGAGGCGGGCTGGTTGGGGTCAAGCTCAGCGAAGAGGTGGCAGGCGTTGTCGGTGGTGCTGCCCTGCTTCCGAGCCACGAAGCCAAAGAGCCTGATGGGGCAGGAGAAGCGGGTGAGGGGCGTGAAGGGGACCCCAGGCCTCAGAGAACTGCCCACGTGAGCGAGCTGTCCTCAGGCTGAAGTCTCTCCCCACTCTTCCCACCTCTCCCTGCACGGGAGGACTGGGACACAGAGCACAGGGGAAAGGATTCCTCTCTCCCCTCTACCCCGCGCCCCACAGCCAGGTCCTGGAGATAACAAGTGATTGGTTTCAGGCAGACAGAGGGGCAGGGGCAGGAAAAGCTGGAGGCCAATGACAGAGACTGGACACTAAGAGGTAGAGGGAGGAGAGTGAAAATAAAATGGGGACATTCCTCTTTCTCAGCCCTGCCCCTCCCTGACTCTTCTTCACATAACACAGAAGCACATGGATAAAATGCTCTCTGCCTGTCAAAGCAGTTGGCCTCAGACACCAGGAGAGGGTCAGGGAGACAAGGACAAGGGGTCACCCCCACCCCCCGTGCACGCGCACACACACACACACACACACACACACACACACACACACTTTCCTGGACTCAAGAGAATGGGAGGGGACAGGGGACCCCACACCTGTTCCTCCCTACCCCCACTAGGGCTGGAGTGACCCNTAAGGACAAGGGGTCACCCCCACCCCCCGTGCACACACACACACACACACACACACACTTTCCTGGACTCAAGAGAATGGGAGGGGACAGGGGACCCCACACCTGTTCCTCCCTACCCCCACTAGGGCTGGAGTGACCCGGCATTCTCTGTGCAAA
Organism: Crocuta crocuta; assembly: GCF_008692635.1. NCBI lineage: Eukaryota > Metazoa > Chordata > Mammalia > Carnivora > Hyaenidae > Crocuta > Crocuta crocuta. Next base: position 3,642,027 of record NW_027536464.1, read on the forward strand.
ACAGAGTTAAAAATACGAGCAGAGAACAGAATGTGAGCCCAGGTCCCCTCCCAGTCGGCACGTTGCTAATTAGAGCGAGATGGGGAAATCGGGACAGCTGGAGATTCCGACAGAAACCCCTCTCCCCAGGACTGGACCACAACAGCTAAAATTAGCAAAGCCGGGTCCCGCTTGCTACCACCCGCATGTATGTGTGCACACACGCACACGCAAACACACACCGGGCTTCCTACGGCTTTGCTCTCCCCAACTTTGTTTGAGGGTGTGGGAACAGCCGGACCAGAGTCCGGAGTAATGACCTGCCCATGTGCAGGGGTAGCCTGGGTCTGTGCACCAATCCCCAGGACCCCCCTGTCCCAGCTTGCCGGGTCTCCAGGGCGCACTGGAAGGCAGTCAGGGTTGGGGGGAGGGGGTGGCTCCAAGCTGCCGCATTGACAGCGAGCCAGCCCTGGCTGCCTGGTTCTGCCAAGGTGGGGAGCCAACCGGCCTCACCCGCCTAAACCCGCCCGCCTGTCCTCCCCTACTGTTTATTTCAGCCCAGGTTCAACAACTGCCAAGTCGGTTCTCCGCTTGGGGAAACAGATCCAGGCAAGAACCCTCAGCCCCAGGGCAGGGAGGAGAGCTGGCGAGAACCTGAGAACAAGTGTCTCCTTAACTGTGGGGCCTGAGGCGCTTTGCACGCCCCTCCTTCACCTGAGACCCGCTCTCCTGGGCCTCGGCCTGGCCTGTGGGAGGCTCAGCACAAAACCAGCCCCCCAATGAAGAGAATGATTTCCAGGCTAGGGCCCAGGCCATTTCTGTCCCTGAACCATCTTCCCTCTCCATGATGGGCCAGTGCCGAGTGACCCTTACACACCAGGTTCCCACCTGCCTGGCTGGGGTCAGGGACTGAGAGACCTTAACCACCCTGGGAACCCAAAGAAGGCTGAAGGAGGTACAAGGCGAGCTTCAAGAAGGCTGGACCCTTGTGTGCTCCTCTCAGCTAATTCTTCATGTGACCTTGGTCAAGGCGAGGTCCCCTGCATCCCGCCCAGCCCTTCTGGCTGCTCCCAAGGGCGTTCATGGTGCTGACTGCCTACTGCTCAGCTCCATTAATTCCTGACCTGGGTGGCCTCACTGTGCCTCCTCCTCCTCACTCTCCCCCTGCCTGCCTCCATCCTTGAATTCCTTCATTCAGCAAATATTTATCACCCCTCCCATGTCTTAGACACAGTCCTACCCTCAGGGGCTGGGCGACGGGGTAGCCATGCCTCCCCATCCCGGGGAAATTGTCTCCTACCCCCACACCCATTTCTACCTGTGCAAAGTGTACTGCTTTTAAGACTCATTTGAAACTATGAGATCTTCCCCCAAACCTGCCCCAATCTCTCCTTGCCTCGATGCGCTCTCCTTCGTTACCCCCCGGCCATATGCTTTGTACCCTACTTTATGTGCCTCTACAGCAGCAGTTTTCTTTTTCTTTTAACAGGGAAAGTTTTCCTCTTCTACAGCAATCTTGCACCAAGTCCAAACACATAAAGGCAACAGCAGGATTTAAGGCTATGAATGTATCGGTTCAATAGCAAAACATTTGCCTATTATAAAGTCAATGAGGGAGAAAAATTGGGGCTGTTTGGATGAACCGTGCAAAGTCAGATGTGGAATTGCTAACCACAGGTCAGCCTCAGTACTCGATTATTCCTATGCTCTGCGTAGGTTTCGTGAGACTGAGAAAACCCTGGTCCACACTGGTAAATAACTGCCTACCAGGCCAGGGTTTCTCCTTCCTCCATAATGGCTCAGTTGTAAGCAGGGAACCCTAGGGTTCCTGGGAACATGGTTTGAAAACCATTGCAACATGTTAGTGCTGTGTATGCACTTGTCTTATACGCTGTGGCAATGTCAGGCCTCCTGAGGGCAGAGGCAGCCTCCAGGCCTGTCTGAATTATCCTGGGGCTGAGCTCCCTGAGGGCACATGGGAAATGTTGAAGGGGGTGGAGGAAGAATCAGCCAGAAGGTCCTAGGTGCATTCCCGAAGAAATTTGACTTTCTGGGCTCCTGAGTTCTGATGAAGAGATGGAGCCCAACCACAGGATTCATAGAAACCCACCAAAACAGTGAGGATAGCAATCAAAGAAGCCAGGAGTTGGGTGGAAAGATCATTTAAACAAGCCCAGGGGTGCCTGGGTGGCTCAGTCGGTTAAGCATCTGACTTCGGCTCAGGTCATGATCTTACAGTCTGTGAATTCAAGCCCCGCGTCGGGCTCTGTGCTGACAGCTCTGAACATGGAGCCTGCTTTGGACTCTGAGTCTCCCTCTCTGTCTCTGCCCCTCTCCAGCTCTCATTCTCTCTCTCTTTCAAAAATAAATAAATAAACATATAGGGGCGCCTGGGTGGCTCAGTTGGTTAAGCATCTGACTTCGGCTCAGGTCATGATCTCACGGTTCATGGGTTCCAGCCTTGCGTTGGGCTCTGTGCTGACAGTCGGTTCAGAGCCTGGAGCCTGTTTCAAATTCTGTATCTCCCTCTCTCTCTCTCTCTCTCTCTCTCTCTGACCTTCCCATGCTCATGCTGTCTCTCTCTCTCAGAAATAAATAAAAACATTAAAAATAAATAAGTAAATATTTTAAAAATCTTTAAAAAAAATAAACAAGCACTTCCCCATGTCTGCTGCCTCCATTAGAACCCCCAGCTTTCTGTCCGCTTTCTCAGACCCCTGCTGGTTTGGTCCTGGAAGAGGGAGGGTGATAAGGCTGGAGGCTGGGCCTCTGGCTTTGAGGCAGGAGAAGGCAAAAGACCTGGCTGTCTGGGCAAGCTCTTCTCCAAAGCTGAGTGACCTGAGCACAAAGGCCCTCGCTGCCCTATGCCTACCCCTGGTCCCAGATTCTAAACCTCCCCAAGGAGCAGCCAGCTGGGGTCAGAGGAAGAGCCACACTTACTTAGCAGGGGCACCTCCTTCTGTCTTCATCCACCTGTGGAGAGAAAGATACCACAGTGTAAATCACTACAACTTCTCCCCCCAGAACCCAGCCCGGCGCACGCCCAGACCTGCTGGGGGAAGGCAAGGGAGACCCCGTTCCAGGGGCATGGGAGCCTCCAAAGATCACGCAGCGGGAGGCATTCAAGGTGAAGACAACACTGCAGCCTGCCTCCCAAGGAGCGCTCCCCAGTGCGGAGAGGAGAGGCGGATTCAAGGTCAAGGATACGGCATGGGGCATGGAAGCAAGCATCTGAGTCCCCATGTGGGGCTCCAAACTTGCGGTGGGAAAAACTCAAAAAGGTACCCGACATAATTACTCACAGTCTCATAGACACAGGCGTATCTTCAAGTTGAACTGAGAATACACACCCCCACGCACACCCACGCCCACACACGCACCCACACAGACCTCAGTGCTGTGGAGATGGTGCGAGAGAAGGTGTCTACAAGACACTTACTTTCTCTCCTGCGGATCCAGGTCACAGAAGGTGACAGTGTTGAGGGGGTAGTGTCGTCTGAAGAAGAGCCTGTGGCACAGATAGCAGATAAACAGAGAATNGGCATTCAAGGTGAAGACAACACTGCAGCCTGCCTCCCAAGGAGCGCTCCCCAGTGCGGAGAGGAGAGGCGGATTCAAGGTCAAGGATACGGCATGGGGCATGGAAGCAAGCATCTGAGTCCCCACGTGGGGCTCCAAACTTGTGGTGGGAAAAACTCAAAAAGGTACCCGACATAATTACTCAGTCTCACAGACACAGGCGGATCTTCAAGTTGAACTGAGAATACACACCCCCACGCCCACCCACGCCCACACACGCACCCACACAGACCTCAGTGCTGTGGAGATGGTGCGAGAGAAGGTGTCTACAAGACACTTACTTTCTCTCCTGCGGATCCAGGTCACAGAAGGTGACAGTGTTGAGGGGGTAGTGTCGTCTGAAGAAGAGCCTGCGGCACAGATAGCAGATAAACAGAGAATGAGTGCCCGAGTGACCACCCTTTCCCACTTTCTACTTGCAAGTGTCAGGCTACCCTCTGCGGCCGTCATGGGTCCCGCAGCTGCCCTCCGCCGCCCCACCTCATGAGCAAGATGGTCTGGGCTGCTCATCTAAGCAGTGCACAGGGACTCAAATGTGTCACTGAAACATGTCCCAATTGCTAGTGACTAGGAAAAGAAAGAAGAAACTGGTGCTGAAGAATGAGCATTGAGGGGACCTGAGGGAGGAAGGAAAGAAGCTGGAGGGAGGGCATGAGAGGAAGGGCTCTAGAAATCAGGCACTTCTAGGAGTTGTATTTATGGCTGTATACTCCATGCAGGCCTATTTGTAGAAAGAAAGATGGATGGATGAATGGATGGATGGGTGGATGAATGAATGTAGAAATAAATGGGTAGATGGATAAATGGGTGGGGGAGGATGAATGGATGATGAATGGATACAGTAATGAAATCACCTGGTGAGTAGATGAGCAAGTGGATGGGTGGGTGGGTGGATGAGTGGACAGGTCAGTGGATGAGTGGGCAGGTGGATAGATGGGGGCACAGGTTGGTAGATGGACAGGTGGGCAGGTGGATGGATGAGTACAAGGTACAAATGGTAAGTGGGTGGGTAAGTAGATAGATGGGGCACAGGGAGGGAGCCCAGTATGGAAACAAGGAGAAGAGTCTTACTTTCTCTGGTTGTCAGTCAGTGTGATTCCCTGGGCAGAAACTTTGAAGTGAACGATGGTGGCAGCTGGTGTGGGGTCAGCAGCCAGAGTCTCAGAAGTGGCTTTGGAGATGGCCTGTGGCCCAGTGAGCGACTCCATGTCCACAGAGTTGACGAAGAGCACGTTGCAGGCTGGAATAAACCCACCCAAAGAGAAGTCACGGGGACTGGAGTGGGTGGGGATGACATCCCAGCTCAGCTCTTCAGGGGAGAAGGAGTAGATGAATTTTGGGCCAGCCTCAGGCCAAGGCACAGAGAGTCACAGACCGCCCAGAGAAGACTGGGTCTGCAGGAAGGGACAGGGCAGGCAGGAGGAAAGGGCTGGGCAGGCATCCCGTCTGGGGTGGCCACTCACCTGCCCCTTGCTTCAGCAAGTCAGTGGTTGAGCTGGCAGGGCCCGAGCTATCTTTCGATTCATCTGTGGGGTCTGAGACAAAAATTTAATTCAGCTGGTAATTAAAACTCTAGAGCTGGAAAGAAGCACAGGTCTGGCTGGGCCCCAGGCAAGCTCTGCAAATACTGTTTTGAAATGGATACTGCTTTTCATAATAGGCCCTGGCAGTGGGCACGTGTGTGTCTGGTCTGAACATTCAATGAGGACTGTCAATAGTCAGCACATGGGTTGAGAGCCCTGGAATCCAACAGTGTGGGGTTCAGAGCTTCACCCCAGCACTTGCCAAGTACCTATAAAATGGAGATCGTGATGATAGTACTGATTGGGCTGAGTTTTTGAGATATTCCATGTACAGTGTTAGCCCAGCGCTTGGCAGAAAGCAAACCTTCAAGTGGCAACTGACATCGCTTTTGTTGTTTTGCATTGATGTAGATCGATGAAAGTCCTGATTCACCAAAGCACTAATGCAGCACAACCGTGATTTCGATATTACGAAGAATGGAGTATTGTCTGTACCAGTGTTTCTCAGACTTTGGAGAGCAGGCTTATTAAAACAGATTGCTGAGCCCCCACCGCAGTTTGTGACTCGGTGGGGCTTGAGAATGTTTGCATTTTTAACAAGTTCCCAGGGTGCCAGTGCCCCCGGTCTGGGAACCGTACTTTGAGAATCAACTGGTTTACACAATGTCAGTGTCAAACAGTTCTGTAATTGCTAAACTATTTTCATAAATTTCGTATAACTATAATTTAGTTAGGGTCTCAACTGTGTGGTTCATAATGCTACTTAAGTTGTACTTAAACTTTTACACTAATAACGTTGGTTAATTATTATTAATAAATAATTCAATGAGTTGAGTTGGATTCATAGAAATTGTGAAATAACATTAGGGGTTTTGTGTGGGCATAGCCCCAGGAGCTCCAAGGGAAATTGGAAGAAAGTCCCAGAGACACTTCTGAATATCTTGTTTGTAAACAGAGAGGATGGGGACAAAGTACCCAGTTTCCAGCTCCTAGACCTCAAGGTCAGGGTCGAGCATAATTTCCCCCAGGTGGGCCCTATACTTCCCACAACCAGGAAGACTTGCTCTTCCCAACAGCTCTACGTCTCCTCAGTCAGAGAACAGCCTTTCAGCCAAGCAGACTAGAAACTCCAGGGACACCTTGGCCCTGTTTTCTTCCCACGCCATGAAGAACTCAGTCACCTCTTCCTCTGAGTGTGCTCCCTCCTCTTTATTCACACCAACCTCCAACACCTGGGTACCCCCATGACCTAAATCTGCCTTCCCCTCCCCCTTCCTTCAGCCCTGCCCACCAATGCCCATCTCATCCTCCACAGTCCTCCCCATAACTGACTCCTACTTCTAGTGCCACCCCCCTGGGCTTATTCTGAGGATTCTCGAAAGAATTTCTTAAAGCCACCAGAGAATTTTCCAGAACAATCTGGAAAGTCAATTATGTGTGTTTCTGGAGTTAAGTTTTTTAAAGAACTTTTCCTTCTTTTTTAATAGGAGTTTTTTTTTTTTTTTAAAGGAAAGTAGTTTTGAATTTCCCCAGATTGGCAAAATGACCCATGTCCTCCGATGCTGGCCCACGTTCTGGAGCGGCTGGCAGCACTGACACAAACAGCAGCCCGGCTCAAAGATGTACTTGGAGAGCAAGGAGTCTCACGTTCCTACCTCGGTTTGGAATGACCAGCTTGCAGGGTAGAGCCAGGGGGATGATGGAATGCTGGTAGACCAGGGCAGAGAGAGACCCTGCAGGGGGAGAAAGCATGTCAGGAGCAAGCAGTGTCACTGGGAGCAGGCCCCGGCTATGAGGAGCCCGACCACCCCACCCCACTAGCCGCCATCTTCAGCTTCCTTATTACCTACCTCTCCCTCATCCCACCAATAAAGCTGAAAATCCACTCCCTCTTTGTTAGCGAGATCTAAGGGAGAAGGTTCCAGCAGCTTGCTCTAGCAGCCATAAGGTTTCCTTTCTAGAAAATTCCTCCCAACATCTCTCCTAAGTCCCTCCAGCTGCTGGGGCCCCTCTCAGGACAGTGCAGCAGAAGTATCAGGGAAAACGTGGGATCAAATCCCACCTCAGTCACTTATTAGCTATGTGTTCTTGGGTAAGCCTAACTTCTATGAACCCCAGTTTCCTCATGTGTAAATGTGACCATAACACCTCCCATGCAGGATTATTATGAGACCAGGAGTAACATAAGGTTCCCAGATGGTGACTTTCACATAGTAGGTGGTCAATGAACACAGTTGTTACAGCTATTATTCAAATTCTAATGACAGTGCACTTCAGTGGGATGAGACAAATGCAGAAAGAATTTGGCAGAGTGAATCAGCCACGGCACAGAGGACGGGAGGCCACTGTTCATTTCCTCTGCTGCGTCTATGGCAAGGGGGACCTGGGAGAGACACTCTAGGCCGACAGGCTGTGGAGACAGGGATGAGGGACAGCTCACCGAAGTTTGGCTCGTTGGGGCAGCCCTTGAGCTTGACTCCTCTGGGGCCAGTCTCTATCAGGAAATGTCTCACCAGCTCGTGGGTCATGTCCCCTGGGATAAAGAGAATGATGTGAGGTTTGAGCGCTTCTCATGGGGCCCTCCCACCACCGGCTAACACCGCTTCCTCACTTCCCCATAGGTGGCTCTGTGACGGGAGGAAGGGTCGGAAAGATAATACAGCCAGAGCCCAGAAGTAGATACACCATCGCTCAAGGAGATACAGCCAGAGTCCCAATAATCCTGCTTCCCTGTCCTCTGACCCCAACCATTGGCCAGGCCCAAGACTTGTTCTCCTGAAGAGTCTGACTTGGCAGGGACCAGCTCCCCCAGGAACTAGAGGTCTGTCCAGCCCCGGTCCTTCTGGCGCCTCGGGCTCCGAGGAGGCTGTGCAGACCACCTGGCCGAGAAGCCCGGCTCGAGGGGAGGGTGTTACCTTTCTTATTCTGCTGCACGATGGTCGGAGGAGGCGACGACACCTTCATGGCCAAGCCGTAGGCCCCTCGGAAGGAGTGGCTGTCGCGGATGATGAAGGCCCCTGGCTCTTGGTCCTTAAGAAGAGCGATGGCTGGGATTGGGAGGGATAGGAAGGCCAGAGCAAATGAGAAATTGATGGCACTGGGCCTTGCTTAAGACTCCTCAGGTCTACCGAATCAGGTCTACTGAATCTTATCTTCAGATAGAATTTAAACACCCCCAAGGGTCCTCCTATGCTCTACTAAAGTTGGCAAACGTCTTCTATAAATAGCCAGGGAGTAAATATTTCAGGCTTCGCAGGCCGTGGCATCTCGAGTGCAAACTTCTCAGCTCTACCACTGCAGCACAAAAGTAGCCACAAACAATATGTAGGCAAGTAGAAACGGAGCGTTCCACCAAAACTGCATTTACAGAAAAAGGTCGGGCCCTGGGCCACAGTCGCCAACACCTGTCTTACATCCACACAGACCTTCCCTGGGAGCCCAGTGGGCCTCACTCCATCCCCACACCCTAAAACTTTGTTCTTTCTGTAAAATGTGTAAGACTCTCCACATCATGTAGAGAGTTAAGATTTGCTATTATCTCGGCCGGCCTTTTACCTTGCTTGGAAAATCAAGACTTTGCTACCTTTTTTTTTTTAATGTTTTATTTTTGAGACAGAGAGAAACAGAGCTTGAGCAGGGGAGGGGCAGAGAGAGAGAGGGAGACACGGAATCTGAAGCAGGCTCCAGTCTCTGAGCTGGCTGTCAGCACAGAGCCCGACGCTGGGCTTGAACCCACGAACCGCGAGATTGTGACCTGAGCTTAAGTCAGACGCTTAACCAACTGAGCCACCCAGGCGTCCCAAGATTTTGTTGCTTTTAAACACCCTTCATAGGTCTACAAACCCTGCTTCCACTCCTCCCAGTTCACCGTGGGGAGATGCCTCTTGCTCTCTGAATTTGATCCCAGCCCCACTCCGTGTTCACCCTGTACTGCAAAAAGGAGTAAGTCTGCCCGGGAAGACGTGGTGGGCTACAGCCAGCTGTGAGCTCTAATGGACCACAGGACCCTCGGTACCACCCAGGACTCACCCTGCTCCCTGGAGATCTCCGGCTTGTACCAATACTTGGAAGTGTCCTGGACGAACTTCACTTTAGCCCGGGTCTCAGGGCTGTTGTCTAAGAGAGATGGAGACAGAAAAAAACAGTGTTATGGGTTGAATTGTGTCTTCCAAAGAGGGTAGGTCAGAGCCCTAAGCCCAGGTACCTGTGAACGTGACCTTCTTTGGAAAGAGGGTCTCTGCAGACAGAAGCAAGTTAAGATGAGGTCATGCTGGATTACAGGGGACCCCAATCCAATATGACCGGTGTTCACATCAGAAGTGGAGGAAAGACATAGAAACTGTGGGGGGAGTCGTGAGGATGGAGGCAGAAGCTGGAGGGACACATCCACCAGCCAGGGGACACCAAGCATTTGTCAGCAGCCGCAAGAAGCTAAGAGGCAAGCCTAGAACACATTCTCCCTCAAGCCTCCAGAAGGAGCCTGCCAACACCTTGATTTTGGACTTCTAGCCTCCAACTCATGAGAAATTAACTGCTGTCTTAGTCACCAAGTTTGTGGCACTTTGTTGTAGCTGCGGTAGGAAACTAACACAAAAAGGCAATGTCCTCAAACGCCATCAGAGCCCTGCAGGAAGGGGCCTCGAGCGCCTTGCCCATCTCGTCTCCTGCCAACTGTTGTGCATCACAGGGCTGCTCTCCTATGGAAAAGCCTGGCACAGCGTTCTCACTGAGCTGAGGAAAGCCCTTTCTCCCCCATCCCCTTCTCTCTCCAAAAGATCCGGGCCAAACCCTTCCTGCAGCTTCTCTCTCACAGGCTAAGGCACCCTACCTTCTAGCCTCTTTCTCCACTGGATGAATTTCCCAACTTTGTCATAGCAACCTTGACGTTGCGGGAAGAAAGCTACATTTCCATCACTTCTCCCAAGCCCTTCCTCATGCCCTATAGGGAGAGCCCGTGTTCTCTGTCATACACATACACAAAAACAGTCCTGCCCTGGAACAGAGGAGGGGGTGGCTTAGAAGCTATCTCCTGTGAGTTACATACCCCACTTCCCTGGCAAATGACCCCCGCTCAGACTCTCGGCAGACCAGAGATGCTTTTATAGAGCATCAGGTTCTGGAAGATATTCAGCATCCAATCTAACCACTCAACTTTACAAATGAGGGATGTGAGGTTCAGAGAGGGAGAGGGACCTGCCCAAATCACACAGGTAGTTCACAGAAAGGCTCCAGTTAGGATCTTCCCAGGTAAGGAAACACAGCCACCCATTTAGTGCCTGCTACACCTGATCTCCCTTGTCTGGGTGTTAGGATGTACAGCCCTCGCTCTCCAAGCCCTTCCTTCAGTTTCTGGAAGCAAAGAAACAAAAAGGGGAAGGGGGCGCCTGGGTGGCTCAGCCGGTTGAGCGTCCGACTTCAGCTCAGGTCATGATCTCACAGTTCATGAGTTTGAGCCCCGCGTCGGGCTCTGTGATGACAGCTCAGAGCCTGGAGCCTGCTTCAGATTCTGTGTCTCCCTCTCTCTCTGCTTTTCCCCCGCTCATGTTCTGTCTATATCTCCTTCAAAAATAAATAAACATTAAAAAAAAATTTTTTTTAAAGAAACAAAAAGAGGGGGTCGGGAGAAGAGGAAGAAAGGAATATTCCAATTCCACAGGTTTCCTCCCCTTTCTTCAGAGAGAAGCCAGAACAGAGGACGCCTGTGCTAATGACGCTATAAAGTTGAAGGCGTAGAGCCGAGATACGGGTTACATTGTGTGTCTGGTGCTCAGTCTGTTTTGACTTGTCGGTCACCCTGAGCTAGGCCCTTGGGATCAGCCTCTGGAGGACAGCAATGGGGCAGGAAGCTCCCTTTCTTGGCAGCTGTGCACTGAGGGGGGCCCTCAGGCAAAGCCGCTGGGCCAAGCAACTGCTGCAAGCTGCCTCCCTCTCTGCTTTGAAGCCCCGGGCCCGCGGCTGCGGGGCCTAATGAGCTGTGAGAGGCGGCTGCAGCCCCCTGCGCCTTCCTGTGTTGACTCCAGTGGCTATTTTAAGCAGGGAAGATGGTGGGAAACAGGAAACGTCCCAACTACTAGAAGTTTTCCATCCTCCAAGAAGAGGGGCTGGGAACCAGACATCTCTGGTAGGCAGCAGGAAGCAGGCGCGTGAGGGGTCACTGTCAATGCCCCTGCCTGGCAGGCCCCGGGCCGGGGCAGGACCTGGGAACAACACACTGAGAATCTAGGTGGCAGGGGCCCACCAGGGCCTGCCTGAAACCTTCTAACTCTTCCTCGAATGCCCCAGAGCTCTGGGGCCATTCTGCAACAGGCACATGAGAGGTCTGGCTGAGAAGCTGCAGATCAGCTGAGGCCTTGACCTTGGTGTTTAGATACCAAGCCCTCTACGTGGAGGCCAAAGATGCCGAGTTCTGGCGATGAGGGAAGAGTTCAGTGTGTGAACAGGCATAAGCTTTGGTGAAGCCAGCTCTGTAGAAAACAGACTCCAGTGAAAATGCCCAACCCTAGGCCTCAGCCCACGGCGCATCTGGCAGCCTGACCCGTTTGTTATTAGTGATGTACACACAGTGGGATCCAAAGGTGGGGACAGAGTGCTGTGGGCAGGCCAAAGGGATGGCGGTGCGGGTCAAGGGCAGATTTTCCAAGTTATGCCACATCACAAATATGAAATCACGAGAAGACAACTCGATTAATGCTTTGCGGGCATGAGCGTCAGGGCATATGGGCCTAGATCGGAAGCCATGTACCAACTGTGTGACCCTGAACACATGACCGAGTATCTCTAAGCCTCATTTTGCTCATGCATAAGATGAGGGTAATCATACCTAGTTTGCCAGGTGGCCGTGAGCATTAAAGGGCTGGTGCGTGGCTCAGAGCCTGGCACATAGCGTGCGCCCCGCGAGTGGCAGGAGCTACGCTCATGGTGATGACAATCATCACAGTAACACCATCATTATTCTCCTCCTCCTCCTCCTCCTCTTCATCATCACCATCATCGCACCCTCAGCCTCCTCGCTACCCCTGCACCCAGTCCACTTACATTGAGGACATCTCCAACTCCCATTATACAGACAAGGAAACTGAGGCCAAGAAGTCAGTGAGCTGCCCTGGGTTGTGTGCCAAGGAGCCGTCAGCACAGAGATGGAGATAGACATCCTAACCAGTGGGCCGTCTGCCACAGCACAGGTGGGGGCGGGACGGGGCCTCACCTGGCATGGAGTACTTGGAGAAGTCGGGCAGCGTGTGGGAGAAGGAGACGGTGCTGCCCCCACTGGGACTGGACATGCCGCTGGCCACGGGTGAGGAGGACACTTTCCCGTTGACGGTGGCGTAGTTGGGGAGGCTGCCCGCCCGGTCTCCCACGGACATCCTTCGCTTCTCGGGCAGGGCTGGCGTCGGGCTCCCTTGCCGGAAGGCTGCCGAGTCCGGCGACGGGGAGGTGACGGGGCTGCTGAGGCCCGGGTAGTAGGCAGGGGACACGGGGAAGGAGGGAGTCGAGGGAGCCTGGTAACCAGAGGCGCTGCTCTGCCGGGACAGTGTGGGTCTCCGGTCCTCGGGGGTGGAATAGCCCCCGTAGGCCGCGTGCCGGTCCAAGCTGGGGCTGCCGGGAATCACAGATCCAGGCCCTCCCGGGTGCCGGCCCAGGCTGGGGCTTCCCGGGGTGGTGGCCACACTGCCATGGAGGCCTGAAACCTGGTGGGCCCCAGGGTGCCGGCCCAGGCTGGGGCTTCCCGGAGTGGTCGCTGCGCTGCTCTGGGGGCTGGAGACCGCGCTGCCATGGTAACCAGTTCCCGCGGGACCCATCACCTGGCGGTGGCTCAAACTGGGGCTACTGGGGGCAGCCATGCTGGGGTTGATGGCCCGGCGGCCGAAGCCAGGGCTGTGGGGGGTGTTGGTGCCCACTGTCCTGTGGCGTGCCTGAGGGCTCCCAGGAACCGTGTGGACACCGGCCACAGTGAACTGAGCCCGCGCTTGGCTGTCTGGGGAGCTGAACTGCTGTAGTGAGTAGTCGGGGCTGCTGTAGCTGCTGCCCACGGTCGGGAGGGGAGAAGAGCTCTGGTAGCTTCTCTGAGCCGAAGGGCTAGGCTGTCCCAGGCTGCCGGAACGGAAGCCCGAATCCAGCAAAGGCTGCGTAGGTGTCCGGGGGCCGTGGTCGCTGCTTTCCCCTGATGGGAAACTCCCCACTGAAGTGCTGGAAAGAGAGAGGTTGAGATGTCAAGGTGGCATTTAGTGCAGGCCAGGCTTTCAGTGAGCCCTCCCCCTCCCCCAACCACTAGTGACAACAGTCAGAGCCCCACTGGCATGCACCAGAATGTCAAGACTTTTGCACATCACCCTATGGAACCATCAGAAGAAGAGACAGAGGCTCAGAGAGGTTGGGCAATCAGCTTGCAACCACATAGCTTGTAAAAGACCAGCGTTCCAATGCAGTTGCACCTGATTCCGAAGCCCATGTTTTCCCCACAGTCCCTTGTTGACGCCTGAGCCACAAGTCAAAGCAAGGGGGTGTCCCCTATGGAAACTGAAGATGGCTGTCCCCATGTCACCTCCAGCACCACGGACACTGAACATCAGGGTGGGGTCAAACCCCCCGGCTCCTGTTCCTACTGGGAGTATCCCTGCCTTGACTCGCTGCTCCCAGGATGCCATTAGCGACTTTGAACACTGTGAGTGCTAGAACTGGGCTTTCATTCCTGGATGGCCGCAAAAGGCAAAGACACCAAGTCTCAGTGCGGGAGATTTCAGCTTATGTAAGGTCTGCTTTCCAGCTGTTGGATCTGGCCACTGATAGCAAGCTGTCTTGCATAGTAATGAGACTCCCGTCATTTGCAGCATTTAAGCAGAAAATGACCAACCTCTTGACCTGAATGTTGTGGTGGGAATTTCCTCCGTCGGGAGGTTAGAGTAGATGAGCACAAAGGTCGCTCCCAATTCTAAAACTCTGATAAAATTCAGTTCAGACGGGACTGTGCCTGGGGAACAGCCACAATCACAGGCCCTCCTCCGAAGTTAGGTACAACCTGGATCGTGCTTGTTAAAGTTTCCTCATGTAGGAAACAAGGGGGCTGGATCAGACAACCCTGATTTCTTCCAGACCCAAACTCCTATCCATTGATGGTATGGTGGGAGAGAGGTCGACAGGGACCCTGCATAAGCTAAGGCTGCAGAGAGGTGGCAGGTAGGCTCTGCACAGGCCCCTGGGTGGGGGCAGGGGTGTCCTTCTACAAGACAATGGGCCAACCTGGAGCTACAGATGGGAAGGAGTCTCGAGGCCAGGCTGGATAAGCTCAGTCCCCGACTGACGTGAAGGGGTGGGGGAGGTAAGCAGGCAAGAGCCAAGGGCAAGAAGCAGGTCACGGGCAAGGCCAAGAAAAAGTCTACCTCAGATCCCAGAAGTGGCTAGAGTGGAATGCCATTCCTGGTACAGAATAACATGGCCTCTGAGGAATGGAGGGAGTGTCAGGCTGAGTGGGACGGGGTGGGGGGAGACTGACATGGAGTTCTGGAAGATTAACCCCACAGGAGAAACACTAGCTTCCTGAGCCCTGAAAAGAGCCAACTCTACAGCAGGAGGAATTTGACTGAGAAACAGAGAAAACCTCCTGATTCAGGGCTCTCTGGATATGAGCAGTGGGGGCTGGTCAGGTTAGGAAAGTGTCCTTTCCTTGAAGAATGCACCTTCTGGCTAGAAGCAGATTTCCCAAGAAATGGAGCCATCTGCCTGTAAAGAGGCTGGGGAGGGGGCAAGGTGGCCTGGGAGTGCACACTTGGCTTGAGGTCCCAGAAATTAAAAAAAAAAAAAGTTTTCATGTTTATTTTTGAGAGAGAGAGTGAGCGGGAGGAGGGCAGAGAGAGGGAGACACAGAATCTGAAGCAAGTTCGAGGCTCTAAGCTGTCAGCACAGGGCCTGACGCAGGGCTTAAAGCCACGAACTGTGAGATCATGACCTGGGCTGAAGTTGGCTGCTTAACTGAGTGAGCCATCCAGACACCCTGAGGTTCCAGAATTCTCAGAAGAGCAGAAGAATGCAGCCTCTGCTCACTTGGCCACCCGCACCACGATCTGGGAGGTGGTGCACTGCACGGGACCAACATAGGGCGGAAGGCATGCGGCAAACTCAGCCACCGGGCCTGGCCAGTGGTACCAGGACGACGTGGCTGGAGAGTTTCGAGGCCTCCTAGGAGCCCAGACTAGGGAAGGGGGTGGGCATGCAAAGGGGCGCCCAGCAGCAGTCTCACCTCTTAGTCCCTGACCCCCGTGCCTGGCACCCTACGCCCTGCCTGAGCTCATCTCCAGCTCCCTCTCCTGTGTCACATCACGTTCTCCCTGTCACCAAGCCCACACCCCGCTCCCCCAGCTGAGCAGCTTCTCACTATACCCCCCGAAAGGAGGGCTTTCCTGTTCAGAGCCCTCCTCTGCCTGATTCCAGGCTTTTCTCTCTGTCTGACCCACCCAGAAAGCCAGCCGTCTATCCACCAACACATCCCTCCTCACCTGCAGCTGCGTGCCCTCAGCCCCATGCATCAACATGTCCACACCCCAGGCCCCCTCCCCCCCCCGGCCCTCCTGGCTGTGCTGTCCTTCTAGAATGCCCACTCCCTCCCTCTCCCCCTTTCAACACCTGCTCACCCTTCTGGCCTCACCACAAATACCTCCAGCCCCCCAGAAACCCTCTCTGCATCCCTAGCCAGAAACGGTAGCCCCTTGCTGGGAGCTCCAGGCACTTCTGTGTCTGCTTTGGGCACATCTGTCCGGCATCCTGTGACAGGCGGGCACCTAAATGCAGGGCCAGGAGAGACATGGGCTCTAGAACCAGATG
Source organism: Crocuta crocuta (assembly GCF_008692635.1). Taxonomy (NCBI): domain Eukaryota; kingdom Metazoa; phylum Chordata; class Mammalia; order Carnivora; family Hyaenidae; genus Crocuta; species Crocuta crocuta. The sequence goes on from NW_027536464.1 coordinate 3,657,923, forward strand.
CCTTTGGTCTGAATCCTATTTCTGCTACTGTTCGGCTGCAGGACCTTGAGCAAGCTACTTGGCCTCCCTGTGCCTCAGTTTCCCCTTCTAAAAAGTAGGATCTAAAAAGTAAGAATAGCATTTAGCAAAGTGCCAGGCACGCTGGAAGACTCACTAGATCACTATCTTGGTGCTGTTGTTGGGTTTTAAAGCTGGGGGAGGACTGGTTCACTGCATGCACGGCGGTGCACTTGCCGCACAGTTTGCCGGACGGTGGGATTGAATTCACCCCGGGAATTACAGCTCCTCTGCCCTCATGCTTCCCACAGGATTTGGCACCCGGATGCCCTCTCAGTGGCACCCCAGCCCAGCCAAAGGTGCGGCTATCTGGATGTGATTTCTGCCCATCCACGCTCCAGGCAGATTCAGGCCTGGACCCTCCTCCCCGCTTACCTGTCAGCACTGAGGATGGGGCTGCTGGTGGAGAGGGGGCTGGGGGAGACAAAGGAGCCTCCCAGGGTCCCGTTCCTCAGGGGCATCTCTTGGCTATAGGCCTGGGCAGGTGGGGCGCTAAAGCTCTTGGGCTCGGGGTCCTGAGTTCGAGGCCCAGGCACTGCCGTCCGCACCACCGACTCCACGTAGCTCCGGGGCTCTGGAACAGAAGAGAACACTGAGGTCCATGAGGGTGCAGTGTGGACCCCGACAGCGTTTCCCCAGCCTGTGANACACCCCAGTGGGCTGGTTTCAAAGGTGCGGCTATCTGGATGTGATTTCTGCCCATCCACGCTCCAGGCAGATTCAGGCCTGGACCCTCCTCCCCGCTTACCTGTCAGCACTGAGGATGGGGCTGCTGGTGGAGAGGGGGCTGGGGGAGACAAAGGAGCCTCCCAGGGTCCCGTTCCTCAGGGGCATCTCTTGGCTATAGGCCTGGGCAGGTGGGGCGCTAAAGCTCTTGGGCTCGGGGTCCTGAGTTCGAGGCCCAGCCACTGCCGTCCGCACCACCGACTCCACGTAGCTCCGGGGCTCTGGAACAGAAGAGAACACTGAGGTCCATGAGGGTGCAGTGTGGACCCCGACAGCGTTTCCCCAGCCTGTGAGGACAGCTCCCAAAGGACAGCCAAGCATGCAAAGGGCACTCCTGGGGCTCCCCGTCTTCCCAGTGTCTTGGAGAAGCTGTGAGAGCCCCCACAGAGCCTTTACCCAGGGCCTCGCTCACAGATGCTTCCCAGAAACGGACCCCAGCTTTGCCGCTGAACACGGCCGTCATAGATTCTTCCTGCCTGGGGCTAGGGCACCGTGTCTATAGCTGGCACCCCGTTTAGCTGCTTCTTTTCTTCCAAGACCCTTCTACTCAGCCTCCCAGGCTCTCCAAGGTCCTCCCTGGCACCGCTGGAGTCTGGGCTCTACAGTGGACCCACAGCTCCAGCCCAGCCTTGCCCACACTCAGGACAGAGCCAGGGTTCACATGGGCTCCACCCACGCCCAGAATCCAGAAACAGGCTTGCTGGCCTAGCAACAGGCCTGCCTGGTGCGTCACGCCCAGCCCCCGCCCTGACAAGTCACACCCACCCACCTTGCCTGACACACTTAGCATTCCTCCCGAGACTGACAGGGCTCTCCGAGTCTGGTGTTCAGGAGGGTCTAAGGATCGCGGGGCGGGGTTGCAGGACAAGTGCCAGCAAGGCCATTCTACAGGCGAGGGCCCTGAGGCCTGGGGAGAGTGATCAATGTGTCTGGGAGGTGCGGTGGGGAGTCAGATCTCCTGACCCCCAAGGTGGCGCGTGTCTGACCCTCCTCCCAGGCCTCTGAGGCCTGGCCTGAAACTAACTCTGTGCTACGGCGGAAGAAGCAGGGCACTCTCAGCCTCTCTGGGGACGTGAGCAGGGATAGATGACATTCCTACCTCCAAACCTAGCACCATCCTATCTCCCCCCAGAGGGACGTGATCAGAGAGCCCAGGCTCACATGCCACCCACAATCAGGGCATCTGCCAAAACCAGCCTAAGAAAGTGAAGAACCAGGGAGTCTGTGCCGCCCTGGGCCGGCCAGGCCTGTGTGACAGCAGATGGGGGAGGGCAGGATGTCTTCAGAGGGACAAGCATGGGGTGTCTTATTCCAGGTACTGGGCACAGGGTGGTACAAAGCCAGCCACCTCAGTGCCCTGAAGCTGGAGTCCATACAGGCAGGGGCACCTGA
>NW_027536464.1:3660387-3666273 GCF_008692635.1 Crocuta crocuta
GTTCACCAGCCCAGGCCACCCACCCACCTCACAGAAGCCCCAGGCCTCTTTCATTGCCAAAGGCATTGGTTCTGTGCCCACTGTGCCCAAGGGCCTGCTGGAGCTAGGAGATGCCATGGGGATCCTCTGACCAGTGCAGGCACACACTTTTGTACAAGGTTCAATAGTAAGTCATTAGACCACTTAGCAAACGGTCTCTGTGGCAATTACTCAATCCTGCGTTTATAGCTCAAAGTCACAGACAATCCGTGAACAAATGAGCATGGCTGTATGGCAACCAAACTTTCTGTACACAAATAGGCCACGGGCCAGACGTGGCCATGGTTTGCTGACCCCTGATCTCACCCGTCTCCTCAGCCCAGAGAGGTGGAGTGATCTGTCCCAGAACACACAGCCAATCAATGGCCATAGATACTAGCATCGTGGTCTTCTCACTCTCAGTGCTGGCTCCTGGTAGCCTAGGGAAGGGCCACAGCCCCACGGGGACACCGAGTATCCAACGCGTCAGCCAGAACTATTAATACTGATAAAAATAGCAACTACATGAGCAAAGTAGGAGAATTGTAGACTGTGGGCCCCTCACCCCATCACACAGTGGCTAGGGGCAGACAGGGGCAGCCTAGGAGAACAGGCGGTCTGACCTGGAGCCGGCCCTCCTGCCCACCATACACACAAGGGCCAGCTAAAGTCGGGGAGCCAGTGCTTTGTGTGTCTTTAGTCTTTGAGGGACGGCTGTGTCCTGGGGTAACGCATCAGGGCAGGAGGAACCATGCAGCAAGGAGCCCATAGAAATGGCAGTGGAGACGCAAAGCCAGAGTCTACCGTCCCCTCCCATCCCTCGCCATTCTGGGTCACTCTGAAAACTCCAGGCGCTCGGCTTCACCCGGGTGCCCGCGGTCCTCAGCACCCCTTTGCTCTCACTGAAGACAAGGAAATCCATCCACTCCCTGGCCACGCCAGGCTCCTTGCTGACCTCTATTCGCAGCGCCCCCCATACCCCCTTGCCTACGGTGAGCCCTTGATGATCCTACAAGCTAGCAGATGCATGATCTTCACCCTCCAGCCTCACCCAGACAGAGATGCATAATGGCCAGGACCCAAGAGACACACACGTGTTTTTCTCATTCCCTGGAATGCTCTGGCTAAAGCCCCCGTGCACGGTCCCTGAAGTCTGTGCTCTCCTACCATTCCAGCCTGCTCTGTGTCCCTGGAAGCCAGTACTGACCGCATCCCCTAGGCCCTCTGGTTCTAGGACTCTGGAAGGCTTTGGCCTCCAGCTGGTGGGAGGGACTGGCAGGAGATGGGAGGGAGGGTGGAGAGAAGGTCAAGGTGCCAGTGGCTGTATCCCTCTGCCCAAGACCACAGCTCTGGTCAGGGGCCCTCTCCTCCAGCTCTCTGCTTTGCATTCAGGTCTGGCATGGGGATGGTTCCCTTTCCTGCTAGGGACCACCCAAGGGTGCTTCACTACCCATCATGAGTTTGCCCAGACCTTTCAAATAGTCCATTAAACTCTTCTCCATTGTCCCGTGGAATGAGCCATCTGGTTCTGCCAGGACCCAGGCCCATACACCGTGTCAGCAACTCACATTACCCTACCCCCCACCCTGTAAAAAAATGTACCCCTTCGACAGCAGTAAAACTGAGATAAAGTGGGCCTCACCACCCTCTCCCTTAAGTCAGGACAGAGCCGAGCCCGGGACCCACGGATGCCGACTCCCATCAGGCCTGCTTGCCATTAGACATGGCCACGTCCCCACCAACTGCTCCTGACCTGAACAGAGTAGCCTGAGCGCCAGGCTGGAGGCCTGCATGAACTCTGCACAGGGTGACAAAGGAACAGCATATTAGAGATTCTGGGATGTCAGAAAGCCTAAGATGGTTACAAAAAGGTTGCCTTTGTAAGGTGTCAGTTTCATCGGCCCCCCCTTCCCCACTCCGACTGGATCCTAAGCCACTGGAAGCCAGAGGAGGACTGTGTCTGAAGTTGGGGGACAGGACAGCTCGCCCAGGGAGTAGCAGCAGCTGCCTTCCATCCACACGGAAGGAAAGTCCTTGGGCTCAGAAGGCAGCCGCAGGGCTTGGCTCCTGGGCTAGTAGGATTTCAGTGACCCAGTCCACCTGGCCCACCTGGCCCCTGTCCTGATGGGGGCATGGCCATCCTCGTCTTTGCTCAGCCAAGCTGTGGCCATCTGTCAACCCGTCCTGGCCCACCAGCCCCACCCAGGAGGAGAGATGAACAGAGCCCTTTGTCTTGATCTCTGTTCCTCATGAACAGAGGCGGGATCTTTGGGAAGTTACTTGATTTCTTGAGTCTGTCTGCAGAACTGTTCAAAACCAACCTTTAGGGCCCACGTTTTCAGACTCAGTTACCATGTTGAAAATACCCCCTCTTTCTGTCTAGTTTTTTCTCTCTTCCCAACCACAGGACAACATCTGAGTGGTGGGATCTCCCTTCTTTCACTTCCTGGAGGGGTGACCTGGGACATGCTGCTGCAACTTTCTGGGATTCAGTTTCCTCTTCTGTAAAATGGGAATGAACATACCCACCTGCCCAGGCAAGATCAAGTGACAGAGATGGGGAAGTTCCCTCTGATTCTCGCCTGCTAATTTCCACGCTGGTGTCAAAAGCAGCCCCACTGGTGCCGGCCCATGTCCCCGGCCACACCTGCCCCTGCCTCCCTGCAGCCTTCTCTCTGAGTCTCTCCTGCTATCTTTATCCTCTCCTCCAGGCCTGGAGCAGCTGCACCCAAAGGAGTTGGAAAGAGTGGGAGAGGTGGAGCCAGGGAGGGCACTTCCTGTAGAACATTCCAGAAGCCCAAACTTATTCCAAGTGGCTGTCAGCAACTGAGAGCAACCGGAAGTGGGGCCCAGGGCACTGTCTGCTCTTCACCCGCTCCCTGGAGTGCATTTCCTGCCTCCAGGAAGGGCTCTGCCTGGAGAGAAGGGGCCTGCACACCCCAAGTAAGATGAAGACATGTGGGTGGTAAGAGGAAGTAAAGAAACCGAGTTCCAATTCAGCAGCTGGAAAGTTGGAATTTCAAGTCACTTGGATCCATACACAGGATTCTGAGCACCTCTAATACCCTGTTCCAACCCCACTCAGCACTCCGTCCTTACACTGAACTATCTGCTCACATCTCTGCCCTCACCAGGATAGCTCACGTGTTACCCTCAGTGTCTAGCACAGCACCGGCACATAATAGGTGTTCAATAAATTGGCACAGCACTGTCCCAGAGTCCCAGACGCCACGGGCCACCCCTCACCAAGGATCTCAGTGCAGGAAGAGCCCTTCAGAGGAGCCATTTCTAGTCCAAAGTCTCCCTTTATGCCCAGTCCGTCCCATCTAATCATCTGGACAAACAGAACCTAATGTGACTGCTCCCTGTTCCCTTTCCTCTGGGAAAGAAGCTTCCGCAATTTCTTTCCCTGTTTCACCACTGGGAAGATATTCTTGATGTTGACCTCACGTCGTGACTGTTGCAGGCTTTCCTCCTCTCCTTCCATCATGGAGAGCTCAGTCCCCGGCCCCACTGTGTCCATTCGGAGGCTGCACCCAGTGTAGTGCCAGGGAAAGGGACAGCCTCTACACGCTAGTCCAGCACTGGCTCTCAGCCATGCCCCTGAATGACTGTGAGGGCCTAGACTAGTCATTTAACCACTCTACATGCCATCTCCTCATTGGTAAAATGGGGTTCCACGTTCCTCTCAGTCTGTGGTTGCTAAACAAAATGATGTGACAATGGCTGCCCGTGGTCTCACTCCTGCCTGGTGAAGCTCATCTGTAACCACATTCCTCCTTACTCCAGCCTCCAGCCCCCTTCCTGCCCTCAGCCTCACTGATTTTGCAGTTCCTAGAAAAAACATGTAGTGCCCTCCCACCCCAGGGCCTTTGTACATGCTTTTCCTCTACATCAAATGCTTTTCTCTCCTCCCAGTTTCACCAAGTTAATGTCACTCACCCTCACATCTTACTTCTTCAACCAACATCAGGCTTTTGGTTGTAAGGTCTCATAAACTGTGTCCGTTCCCTTTGGAGTGCTATCTCAATACGTAATTCCAAGTAATTTAATTCTGGCCCCTGCTCATGCATATGCTCCATGAGATTAGGAATCACAGTACCGCATACCATTATATTCCCAGACCCTGGCACATAATAGGCATGTGAAATACTGAATAAATGAATCAAAGAATGAGAGATTGAATACATGTAAAGCATTTAGCAGAGTGCCCAGAGAGCAGAGAGCAGGCCCCCTAAAATCTGCTTTTCCTCTAGCTGAGTGATTCTGCCTTTGATCATTTTTCCTCACAGGCATCTTTTTCTGACTTTCCCATCAAAGTTTCAGCAGGGAGGGTCAGCAAACAATGTGCTTTGGTCTGACCAGGGAGGTGGTACATGAGTCAGGAAAATGGAACTGTCTGCCCACAGCCTCGCTCCCGGTCCTCTCCCGCCCCCCCTCTCCAAGCCACAAGGACCCCCCTCCCCAGGCCATGACAGCGATTCTGGCCCCCCACGCTGGAATCCCTGGGCATGGTGTCTGGAGACAGGAGGAGGACTTTGAAATCGCCCCTTGACTAGGAGACGGGAGACCTGTGAGTCCAGCCTGGGCCTACTGTGGCCGTAAGCAGAAGCCCCGGGCCCTCACCCCACAATACAGGACTCAGCCCCACGCCTGGGGAAACAATGGGTGCAGCAGAGGTGATCCCCAGGAACCATCCCCTCCAAACACATGGAGGAGGGTTGGGGCTTTGAAGGCTGGGCCGTCTGTGGGGTGAAATGAGCAATTCAGTTGTGTCCCGGATCTTTGCTTCTCTGAAGTGTCACCCCAACGTGGGAAACACAACCCCTAGCACCTATCAGCTTGGGGGATAATCTCCCCTCAGACCCTCCCACTGGAGTTTGTGGGTGCACCTGGGCCCCAGCATTTCTGGACTCCTGTCCCATCTTCGTGGCCCTGCCAAGACCCAGCAGCCAGCCTGGAGGAAGCCCCTTCCCCCCGACTCCTAGAGGAGGCTGGGGGGAAGGACAGCCAAGAACACGTGGGGGCTCCCCCCACTCGGGGTCTGTTGCTGGGGGCCACCTCGTTCTGCATCCCCCAGGCAGCCTGGGGCTGCTGTCCAAACTCTGGTTGGCACCCAGTGGGCAGATTCAGAGGGCCACGGCCTGTGCCCGCTCTGGGGGCGGGAAATCAAGACAGCGAGTGCAAAGGAAAGAGGGGAGCGGGCTTCACAGAAGCACATCGAGCCTCTAAAGAAACCAGGCCACACGGAACCAGGGCCCAAGTGGAAAGTCAGAACATCTAACATGTCAGAGCTGGAAGGGACCTCAGTGCCCACCTTACCCGAGTCCCCCTGGTGGAGACAGGGACCCTGAGACCCAGAGTCACACACAGACAGCCTAGGCCAGCACCCCCTTCATTCCACCTGATGCTCCTGAATCATCACTTGACTTCAGTTCCTAGTAAGGTAAAGGGCTCCAACTAGATCATGTCCCGCCTCTGCTCCTCTTCTCTGCCCACGCCCCCCCCATGTCTCGCCTCTGCTCCCCTTCTCTGTCCATGTCCCCTTCCCCATGTCCCCCACTCTGCTTCGTGTACAACACAGAGTTCATCTACACCGAGTGTTAAGCTGGGACCCAGATGTGCTAACCCCTTTGAACCTGTCCAAATCGTGTGCATGGGTGCCTGGTGCCTTTGTGTGGGAGGGGTCCACAGCTGTTGTGAAATCCCCAGAGGCGCCCCAGGTCCCACAGAGGCACCCTCCCTCCCTCCCAGCTGCGGTAGCAAGGGCTTCAAGAGGGCAACACTCGGCTCTGGTACTGCAGAGAAAGCCGGCGCTGAGCTGTGCACGTGGGGCACGCCCCTGGAAGTGGGACGACGTGTGTCCCT
>NW_027536464.1:3666470-3671020 GCF_008692635.1 Crocuta crocuta
CAGCACTGGCACCGGAGCTGGCTACGCCTGAACCTGTGCCCAGCTCCTCAGTCAGAACACAGGGTAGCACCCGGAGTGCCAGCTCATCACCAGAGGATGGGGGCCAGAAGGCTATGGACCTGGTCATCTAAAACCCATCAGAAAAGACATCTGCCCCCGGGACAGCCCAACCAAGCCATTCCCAGACCCAGAGAGAGGGAAGGGGCCACAGAGCAAAGCTGCACTTACCTTTGGGAAGCTCTGTCACCACCTTCCCCTCACCCTCCTCTGAGGGAAGACGAGAGGAGAGGAAGGAGGAAGGAGAGGCAGGAAAGAGAGGCAGGTGATGAGGAGGTGAGGAAGGGCAGAAAGGAAAGAGAGAGATCGATTAACAGGGATCATTTCCTGAAAGAGAATTTGCTAAGAAAGAGGAGGCAGGAAAGCAGGGGCGAGGCCAGGGTGGACGAGCCCAGGGTGAGGGGTAAGACCCTAATATCCACACTGCCAGGACCCTGGGAGCTAAGGATGGCCTCACTCTCAGGGATGACGCCGGCCCCTCTCCCAGCCCCTGTGCCCTGGGCTTGCATCTCAAGCAGAAGTGTGCCGGCCGGTGAGAGGCAGCCCCAGCCTGCTTCTGCTCTCTGGTGACTCAAGTGTCCCTGGCCATGCAGACACCCCCGAGTGGGAGGCTGTGCCTGCCGTGTGGGTCACGCATGCATATCATCGCCCTCCTACCTGGCTGGATCAGTCTTCTGGTGACTGGAGAAAAAAAGCAAAGTTGGCCCCAAGAGCCCCAGCCCAGCCCTAAAACCAGAGTCTAGGGAAAAACCCTCTGGGCTCAGCCCGTTCAGAATGGCCCCTCGGGGACCACGGCCCTCCACTCTCCCCTTCCCCACAGAGAATAAAGGAGCTGGGAGATTGGTAAAGAAGTAGGAGTGTGAGCTAGGGTTGTGTGCACATCTGTGTGTGTGTATGGGGGGGGTGGTTCCAAGGACACAAGGGTGAACACTGGGGGATAGTGGAGCCAGGCTAATGGCAGAGAAGGAAACTGAGGCCAAGCCTCCAAAACCCCAAGTCAGAGGACCCCGGGAGTGGCACAACCCCAGGAAGACTATAAAGGGACCTACCCCCCTCAACCCCTGCACAGAGAGCCCCTCACTCAGGCCTGACCTCAGTGTGGGCACAAAGCCAGGCTGCCATCTTGTTTCCAGAAGGGCCTGAGAACCCATCACGTCTGGGCATTTTCTAATTAGATCCTGAGCCTCCCTGCTTCCCCCACCTAGGACCACAGGGGTCCTCCAACCCCGACGCATCCCTCGGGCCTCCCCCACCACCTCCCTTCCCCAGGGCCACTCACCACCAGTAGGATGCAGCAGAATGTCTGCTGGGTTGTGGGGTTTCAGGCCAAGGGCAGACAGGGGGGTCTTGGCCAGACCTGGAGGGGAGCGCACTGTGCCAGAAAGAAGAAAGGAGACACAAGTGAGCCTCGGGGTGAGGGACGGGTGGGGAGAGAAAAGGGGGCAGGACTGGGGACACCCCTAAGTGAGGGCATGTCGGTGAGGGGTGGGCAGCAGGAGGCGGTGCAGGAGAGCCAGCCCCAGTCCCAGAGGCTGCTGCTGCGGCCCTTTCCCAACTCTGTGTTTCTCCGCAGCTCCGAGGGTAGACAAAGTCAGGAAATGGCGCTGCCCCTCAGCCTGGCCCTCAACCTCAAGAAAACAATTTCTATGCTCGAGCCCTCAGTGGCATCGCTGTGGTCCCCTTGCATTGCCACGGCTCACGACATACACGCACGTGTCTCTGGCTTTCTCTGACTTCTCCATAGTATATTCTGTCATTCCCCACCAACGCACACAGTCTCTCTATACCACGCACTTCGATGGGCTTAGAGAACTAAAGGAAAAAGGATTTCGAGATGGCACATCCTGTAAAGGATGAAGGAAGGAAAGGGATCATGGGTAGAACCGTGCCCACTCTGAGATCCCAGGGCAGCCCTAGGCCAAAGATCTTTGACCCCCAGCCAACCATGTCACTTGCAAACCCCAGGAAGAGAGAACTTCTCAGTGTGGGGCTCTCTGTACCCCCCAAATCCCAGCATTCTGGAAGAGGGAGAAGCCCCGTCCCCACCATCCATGGCCAAGAGCACCAACTCCCTGCATAAACCCCAGGGCCCTTCCCAATTGCCCATCTGGGTTAGAAGTGTCATGTAACACACAAGGTCAGAAAGGGCTGTTGGCCATTTTCCCATAAGCCAAGGACACTGCCAGTGTCCCAGCTGAACTTCAGGGCTGGTTAGGCCCAGTCACGAGATCTCTCCTCGGTGGCAGCGGCTGCCTCTCCTAACACACCTCTGAAAAGCAGCAAAGAAACGAGCTCTGTGTCTCCTAGCACGGCCATCAGGAGTGTGCGGAGGCCATGGGCCCCAAGGACACACAGCCACACAGATCAGCCGAAGCCCAAGCCTGCCTGCCACACGCTGGTGGCCTCAGCAGACCAGGGGTTGTCCTCTGACACCTAGCACCCACACGGCAGCTCCAGGACCCTCCCCGACCCCTCCTCCTATCCCCAAAAGACAGAGAGCTGCCATCTCTCTCAATGCAAGTGATGTGCATAACTTATTGGTGCATGGGGACAGTGAGAACTCACAGGGGTCCAGATGGGTGGCAGACTCCGTGCTCACACTGTCCTTAGATGCTGATCAGACAAATACAGCAGGGGAGACAAGTGTGTACAAATGTACACATCTGGGTAATGAGGCAGATCTAGGCTTGCAGGTCTTTCTCCTTACACGTACACACACATGCGTGCGCGCACACACACACACACACACACTCAGTTTCCACCACCCTCCAGAACCCCTGACCATTACTGAAAATGGGGTCTTGCAAAGGACCCTTAATCAAGCACTTATTAATGTTTGTCAAATAAATGAACTTGAATGCAATTAGCTATGGAAGAATAAGCCCAGCCTCACAGACCACTGCCCGTGGAAGGAGTTCCAAGCATCTCCAGCTCACAGGTGTGCCTATGCTGGCCCAGCTGGCGTGGCAAAGGCACAGGTGGCCGGGTGACCCAAGGTGAAGAGGACGAGAGGCAGGGGGAGGGTTCTCCCGGTTCCACCTCTAGCATATCCAGCTGCCGGTGGCTCCTGCCCCAGTCCCCAGGCATCTGGCTCTTGTGCTGAGCCAGACGAGTGGGTGGCCCTGAAGCCAGGCAAGGCTTTTGCTTCCCGACACAGAAATTCCTAGCATTTCTCCGCCTCTGTCCTCTCTCCCAACCCTGTGCACAGATGAAACCTCGGACTTCAGCTCTCCACTGGGGCACCAGGGCTGGCAAGGGCGGGAGAGAAGAATGGGGACAGGACATGCGGCAAAAACCGAACTCGAGCTCAGCCCAGGTGGCTTCTGTCCCAAACAGGGTGATGACCAAGATCCTGGCTGATTGGACCCACAGCGAATTGGAGCAGGGGTGAAGGTGAAGGGGTAAGACCAGGGAGAGCAATTCCTGAGAGTCACAAAAGGCCACAGAGCCGCCGCTTGAGCAGATCGCCCTGGGCTCACGCTGTCCCCTGGGTGGCCCTGAGGCCCACGTCGCTCAGAACATGCCCGCACCCTGCAGCCAGTCTGAATGAAGATGCGCCACACGCATAAAACACACGCCCGATTTCAAGTCCCCGGTGTGAAATAAGAAGGCAACACCTCTCTTCTATGATGGACCTTGGGGGTTAAAGAAAACCTATTATTGAAAGGAATTTCATCGGCCTCCTTTTACATTTTTTAAAAAAGATTGTGATAGACCTCGTCGATAGTTTTATCTTGATTTATCTACTGAGATGACAATATTTTAGACATTGGGGGTTAAATAAAAACATTAAAATCTATTTCCCTGGTTTCCTATTATGTCTCTCAATGCAGCCACTAGAAAAGTTTACATCACAAACGTGATGTGTGTCCTGTTCCCTTGGATGGCGCTGCTCTGGGGACGGCCACGGCTGCTGGTCACAACTTGGGCCTCCCGCACGCCCCACGTGACAGCCGACACAGGCTGTGCTGGCACCGTGGTGGGGTCTGGTGCCACGTTCCTCCCCTCCTCAGGACAGCCAGCCACCAGCAGAACGTGCCGCCAGTTCTGTTCCTCCCCCTTCTCCCCTGCCACCCCCGGGCTGTCACAGGGACCCAGAGTCCCTCTCAGTATCGTCCCATCACTGCTGCCCCACCACTGCCCCTTCCAGCTCGTCCTGCCTCTTCCGCCCCACCCCTGCACTCATCTGGGTCTTCTGTGTGGGTGGAAATGCCTCTGTCCTTTGGGGATTTGCCTCTCCAGGGAGTGCATCGGGAGGGACAAACTAGGTGCTCCTGCCTAGAGGCCAAGGATGGGTGAGTTGGGGACTCTGCCAGGCTCAGTGTTCTGGGCCTTTCTCCCCTTGATGGAAACTAACGAGGTTTCCTGAAACAGAACAGGTGCCTGGATGTGGACACAAATGGGGGTCAGGAGCAAGTAGGTCAAAGGGTATCTCAGAGACACACCAGCAAGTCACAGTCACTTTAGGAATGGCGGGGCGGGGGGGGGGGGGG
>NW_027536464.1:3671180-3701274 GCF_008692635.1 Crocuta crocuta
GGTGCATGCAGAATGCAATAAACTCTTAACAGTTAGGGAAAGTCTAGACTCTGGGAGGCCAGGGACCCCACGGAAGGTCAGCAGGGTCCCCAGCCTGCGGCTGCTGCATCCGTACACATCTGCACGTGGACGACGGAAGGAAGAGACGTGGGGCCGGGATGGGGACGTGAAATGAGTGCAGATCCCTGCCTGCCCCGCATTGCCGGCACCTGCCCCCACACCTGGGGTGCTTACTGAGGCTGGGGCTGAGAGGGGGGCTTGAGGGGCCCAGGGGAAGACAGACTCAGTGAGGAGCTCTTACCCCCACTGGGCGGAGGGCTGGTCGGGGAAGCTCCCTCAATCTCCTCAAAGGCCTCCTTGTAGCTGTGCAGGTGGGGCTGCAAGAGAAGAACAGGGGGGTCGAGGGAATGCCCACTGGCGGCCATACCCTGAAATCAGGGGCTTCCCAGATAACCGGCCCACAAGTCCCCTCACCGGCCCGACCACCCACCCCTCCTCAGGCAGGCACAAAGGTCAAGGGGAGATAGATCCTGGCCATTCACAGCGCCACCAATTTCTTCGTCACTGAGAAAAAGGAAATCAGCTCTTTGCGAAGCCATGGTCCAGCATGGATGGAAACCAGGCACACCTGCCTTGGAAATATTGCACAACGGAGCCAAAGAGAGGGGCTGGGATGAGGGGCTCGGGTCCTGCCAGAAGGCAGACAGGAGAGAAAAGATGTCCCAAATCCATTTATATCCAGAATAACTCGCTAGCCTGGATTTTATTGGACATGGGCCACTCGTATCAGAATTTTCTAAGATGCACGTTTCCAATGCATATTCCTCAGCCCTGTCCCAGACCTGATACGCTGGACTCTCTGGAGGTGGACTTGGGAATCTATGTCTTTGAACAACTCCCCAGTGACTGTGATGCTCGCTGAAGTTTAAGATTTACTGCCTCCAACTACTGAAATGTCTCAGAAATGCAAACATGTTGGCATGGAAGTTAGATCTCCTAGGAAACACTATATCTAGAAAGAATTCCAAACCACTCATGTCAGACTATATGATCTGGTTTGGAGTGCAGACTGGGGTCATCTGTGCCATACCCAGGATCCTTACCACCCTACTAAGGGGCGCTCTTTAGGAGAGAACATCAACGTCAGTGTTAATCTAAGAAGTGGGAGCACAGAACTATTTAGGGAGGGAAATGCCAACTTCCACATGCCAGAGAAGAGACATAGGGTGAGGACTGAGTTTCCCGACAGGGCAGTGCCACTCAGGTGACTGTTTGGCTCCCAGAGAGTTCACGTGGGCTCCACTACCCTCTCTGGCCACAGGATGCAGCCCAAGGACTCACCTCTTTGGGCCGCCCTCCAGGATTGAGGGCGATGGTGAGAGCCAGCTCAGGGGAGACGCACTGGACAGGGGAACGGACCCCAGGGCTACGTGGAGACGCGGGCTCTGGAGATTGGTTCTCGTACTGTCCATCGCTGGCTGCCCGCCTCCGGAGAGGGGCTGGGGGCTCTGCAGGCTGCTTCTCCCGAGCCTGCACCCCTGTAAGGAACGCAGGGCATAGATGGCAATGAGCATATTGGGCGAGACAGGATCAGTCAGGCCCCAGAGAAGGCGGTGCATCTTAGCCAGGGGCCATGCTGGAGCTGAGCCTGTGTGTCCTGAGCACTCCCCACCAGCCCCCTCGGCCCGCACCCCAGCCTTTCTCCACTACAGTTGGGCTGGCCTTCACCGGGAATCTCTACCCTGCACAGGGCTGCGGCCCAAAGCACAAAGGGCTGATACAAGAAACAGATGTCAACTCCTTGCAAACCCTGGAGGCAGAGGGCCAGGACTTCCAGGGAAATGAGAGAAGGTGGAAGGAGGAGAGACAGTCTCCAAGGTGACCGCATCACCCAACAATCAACATCGGGCCCGTGGGGAAGACATTTGGAAGGAGCAAATAATGCATCATCTTGCAAATGGTGCTCCCGAGGAGAAACAAAGAAACGACTTAAGTTTTCTAGTGAAGTCCCAGCCCCAGCTGGCCCCTAGAGTGTTGCCGGTCTTCTCTGGGGTTCTCCAACCTTCCTCCCATGCACCTCTGAAAGTTCTGACCACCTTCCCTTCTGCTGGCTCCTCATCTACCCACCCCTTTTCTCGCCCCAAAGATGGTGAGCTTCCCACCCTGCCCCTGCCAGCAGCACAGGGGCTGAAGTCATGAGCTCCATCTGCTTTCCTGGATCCCCTCCGTTCAGGCCTGGGCGTGTTGTTAGCCTTGCCCTCCTTCCTCCCACTCCGTCGTCTTCACAGCTGCGCTGAGGCATGGAACCCATTGCCTCCTTGAGCCGGTTCCAGAACCCTAGAAAACTTACTCCCCAGGTCCCGGAGGCCGAGACCTCGCCTGAGGACAGGCTTCTTGTCTTCATTAGCCTGAGTGAGGCAACTTTCAGCTCTGCCTTCACCACTACCCGGGAGGGCAGGTTAAGTGAGAGGAAACGCCGGGATATATCGAAGGTCACCTAGGATGCTGGCCGCACCAGCCTCGTGCCAGCACATCTGGGAACGTTGTTCCACGGCACGCTACACACGCATGCACACACGCACGCACGCGGGCACGCTGCTGGCCGCTGGGAATGCGCCAGTGCAGCAAGCAGAAATCACCCTCATTCGGACTGGGTCACCTACCATCCACAGCAGGGTCGGCATGCCCCAGGTGCCCCGCCCCAGTTCTGGCCGGGCTCGGCCACTAAGGCTGCCGCGAGAGGCACATTCCTTCTTGTCACGAACAGCAGGCTGTCGGTGCCAAACTAGGGAGGGACACGCACACTCTCTCTCTCACACACACACACAGTCGCTCGTCTATCCCATAACTCGGGGCCCGGTCCAGAGGGCAGCAAGACTGGCGTAATTTACAAAGGCAGTGTTACCCAGGTGGGGCGGGGTTCGCTTTGGGCTCTTTATTGCCCAGAGGCAGGGCTCCCTGTTCTCCCCACCAAGACCAAAGAGCCCCTTGATGGGGACAGTAAACCAGACTCACAAACGGCTTTCCTTAAAGCAAAAAAGCCCTCACCTTAAAATGCCCTTATTTTCAGAATAGAAAACTGGGGGGTCACATAGTCCTAACTAGGGTCTGCTAGGAGCATCACCCTGGATCAAAGGTGCAGGCAGGCCCTGAAAGGGCTGAGCAGCGCCCGGGGACCCCGCGAAAACCCCGGGCTCCCAGCCCTCAGAGAAGTGGCCGCATCGAGCGCCATGTCACAACTGCGGGTGCGCCTGCCTTCACCCCGTGTCTCCTACCTCCGCGGAGCCCCACCCACCCCAGGCCTCCTGGGCAGCCTCGTCTAGAGCTACTGCTCATTTCATTCCTGGCAAAAACATTAGAAAGAAACAGACACAGCCATTGATTTTCTAATAATAATTGTGACAAAGGAGGCCCATTTGGGAAAGGCTCTAGGGGTTTGGAACGAAGTTCAGCCCCAAGGTTAAAAGAAATGCATTACGGCTGGTTTCAGTTCCGGCTCACCCAGCCCAGCAGCCTCTTTCTGGCAGGTCCCTGTTCCTTTGCAAGGGGTGGCCAGTGTCCCTGTCTGGGGATCTGATGTCCGCCCTTGAAAAGTGAGTCTGTTTTAATCCGAGGCCCTGAATCTCCCAGAGGGACAGAGAAAATTCTCCCCGGAGTGCTCAGAGCACCCTCCATGTTTAGGTGCCCCAGATGGTAGCTGCCTCACAGAGAGGCGGCCAGACTACGGGAGGGGCTTCCCAACTGTGGAGGATGTGACATCCTGGCACAAGACAGTCAGACATCTGAGAACGATCACACCTCCTCAAGTCCTGAAGCAGGGGGATGGACAGGATGACCTCCAAAGAGCTAGGACTCCGCAGAAGGGGGAAGACCCCGCATTCCACTCCCATGGGGACAGCGCCTCCCCCCCGCAGTGCGCCCCATGGCACCAGTGGCCGGCCAGGCCTCTCACATTCTTTGAACACAGTATCTCACTGTTGTCCCCCTTGGCAGGCTCAGCTGTGCCCCGGAGTGCTGGGGAGCCATGTCCCCTCTCTCTTGTCCTTCTCTACGGGAGGGGAGTCAGGGCATGGCCGGGGGGAGGGAAGAGAATCCTACTGTTCCTCAGCCAAGCTGGGACAGCTGGACACAAGCTCATAGCCAGTGTCAGAGAGAGAACAGCACCCCCACCATGTTCCACAGACTGACCCCTCGTAAAACTAGGCTTGGTGCCCACTCCCCTCCTTCCCTCCACCACCCTCGACCCCAGGACTTTCTCAGTCTCTTGACTGTTCCCAGTCTGTCAGGGCCTCTGTCTCCCTACATGCGCACAGGCACACGCACGAGCGCACACGCGCGCGCGCGCGCACACACACACACACACACACTGCAGTTCTGGGCGCTGGAGCCCTCACACACATCGACACACCCGCTCTGGTTGAGCACAGCTGCCCAGCGCCCGAGTCCCACGGACAAATGCCCTGGTGTCAGGCTTCATCACGCGTCTCCCCTGCAGCCCCCGGACTGGCCGTTTCCACCCCCACAGACCCAGCTCTTCTTTCCAGCCTTCCGATTTCCAAAAGACTGGGCTCCTCAGCTCCAGGTGACGGGGCTGGGTGTCCGACAGCAGGCCTGGGGCTCCGAAAGCCAAGGTATCCGGGGGGCCACCTGCTGGGCCAGGGCACCAGAAAGCCACACGGCGATCACACTAGCAGCCCCAGGGCAAGCCATGCCAGCTCCCCTCGGGACAGGCCCCCACCCACCCCAAAACTGCCCTCATTCCCTCAGGCCCAACTGAACACTCCCCTCCACTGGGCCGAGAAAGGGTGAAGGTCGGGGAGAGGAGGCAGGCAGGGGGCATTCTTCTAGAGCCATCTCCCCGTTATCCATGGACTGGGAAGAGGAGAGTCTGTGCGAGCACCAAATACCGCCATTAGGACTCAACAACCCCCAATGCCTTCGAAGCCTTTTCTGGAACTGCTCGAGGCCATGGTGTAGGGCAAGCCTGAGCACAGCTTCTCCCTAAGCTGGGCCTTTGGGCTTAGAGGCGCAGGGCAACCATGACATGTGTCCCTCCACGGAGCTAGAAGACTATGGGCCTTTATGTCCAAGAGACCCAGGGCAGCCATTAGTGGGCATCATTGAGCAGACACAGGCCCTTCATGAAGGGTCCACCACACTGGAGCACAAGCCACCGATGCAGGATACACGTGGCAGGGGTACGATCTCTCCATTTCCCACAGTAGGAAATTGAGCTCTGCATAATTAAGAGACTTGCCCAGGGTCACAGAGATGGTCACAACCACACCCAGGGCTTCTGACTTTTGGTCATGGGTCCTAGGATCCGAGATTCAGGATGAGGCCAGAGGGCGTGCTGTGTCCCCAGAGAGTACCGTACTCAAGAGCGGACAGAGCACAGATGCTCTCTCTCTCTCTGTCAGGAGCCTGGTGGCCCATGCAAAGCACAGCCTGGTTCCTACCGAGGCCCTGGCCCAGTGGCCTGGGTGGTCTGGCCAGGGTGGCCCGAGGGCTGGGCTGTCCTCACCCTCACCGAGCACACCCATGCAATGGCCTGCGTGTCCACGGGGAACCTGTAGGTTCATCTAGCCACCCCAGACCCTGTCCCCAGCAGGTAAGGCCAAGGCTAAAAGCATCAGGCCTGTGTCCATGCAGAAGTGGGAGCACTCATTCATGCAGAAAGGAGGGGAGAGGGAGGCTGGGGGGAGAGAGGAGAGAGAGTGGGCAAGCGGGGGCAGAGAGAATGGGAAGGGATGGGAAGAAGAAAAGAGAAGAGGGAAGGAAGAAAGGGAAGGGGGAATGGAAAAATGAGGACAGAGGACGAGACTGGGCAAAGGTCTGGAAGAAGCAGCCCATGGAGACAGAGAGGGAGGGAAGCTGAGAGCCATAGAGGGGGCCACAGAGGGAAGGGCAGAGGTGAACCAACCAGAGGCGGAGGAAGATCGGAGCCGGTGGAGAGGAGGCAGCCGGAAGCCGGTGTGCCCAAGGCCCTGCAGCTTGGCGTTGTACGCTGCCCACCCCCACCCCGGGGAGCCGGCAGGGACGGGGGCAAGCAGGAGGGGGTGACACCAGGCAAGGAAGGCACCACACCCACAGCACAGGGAGCAGATGGACACGGGACACACGGAGAACGCAAGGGACAAGGCATTAAACGAGACGAAACAAAACAAAAACAAAGAGAAAATCAAGATTAGTTGGTGTTCTGAGTCTGGGATCTGGCCACACGCTGGAGGGAGGTGGGAGGGTGTCAGACGAGAAGAGAGGGTCTAGCTTCTCCAAGGGGCAGGTGAGCCTCCCACGGTCCGGCAGGGATGCCACGGCTCTTTCTTTCCTAACCCCAGCACGGGGCGAGCAGGTGCCAGCTGGGGCCCAGGAGACTTCGATCCTCACCCGCCCTTGCCATCAGCCCGGCCCCATCTCAGGACCTGTCTCCTCTCATGGTCACCTGCCTCCTCCTGGACTCATCTGTGACCATACCAGCCTGGCCTGGGGGCCACACTCCCCAGCCTGCTAGCATCCCTCTGCTCTTTACCCTTCCCTCAAACCTACCTTAAGTAACCTTCTTCCCCAGAGCCCCGTCCATTTCCACGACCGCCCAAAGCTGCTGGGCACCACCGAAAAGTCCTTAAAATAAATGAGCCCACCTGGATGCTCTAGAAAGACCTGCTATGCCATCCTCTAATCCACCCTCACTGACCTCCTGACACTGCGGGGGCCACACAGGGGACCAGGCTTCTTCAGCAACCCTCTGCTTCCCAAGTTGCTCTGCACCAGTTTCTTGGCCACGTCCTCCTCAAGCCTCCCGCCACCAGATGTGGGAGGCTCTGGGACTCAGGCCTAGGACCTCTTCTGTCTCCGTGCTCACCCCTAGGTGCCATCATGCAATGGCACACTCCACATGACAGCGCATGCTGCCATCATCACCTACTGGCGTCATAATGCCCGCATTTCTAAGCTCCAACCTCTCCCCTTGGTGGCTTCGAGGGCATCCAAATCGATCACAGCCAAACTCATACTTGGGACATTTCCCCCAAGCCTGCTCTTCCCACATTCTCATCTATCTCAAGGAAGAGCAACTCCACCCCTTAGTTGCTCAGAGGCAAACCCCTAGAGCAGTCCATGACTTATTCACATCCCGCCTCTAGCCTTGACGGCTCCACCTCCAAAACTGTCTACCACCTGAGGACTTCTCACCATCTCCACGGCTACCTCCCTGATCAATAGCAGCAGCCTCCTCACTGGTCTCCCTCATTCCATCCTGGCCACACTGATCCTTTGAGAGCAAGTCAGATGACGTCACTGCTCTGCACACAGCACACAGAGTACCCAAGTTCTCATGGTCACGTACAAGGCCCACGGCAAGCTGGTCTCCACTCCCATCACCTCTCTGAGTCCATGTGTCACTACACTTCTCCCATGAGCCACACCCCCACCTCAGGGCTTTTACACTTGCTGTTCCATCTGCACATTCCCTCATGACCCCGTGAAGTCTTCTCTGATCCTATGTAAAGTGCAACCATCCATCCACCCTCTACCTCTCACTGATGCTTTACTGCTTTAATTTATGGCACTTATCACCAATCTAACTTATTATACATGCATTTGCTTATTTGTTTATTGCTCATCTCCTCCATGAAGGCAAGGATTTTTACCTCTTTTGTTTACCTTCATTTTCACAGACTAACACAGACTAGGGATTCATGGTGAATGAATGATTGAATGGGCCTTGATGTCATCCCCTATTCCATGATGAAATGTAAAAGTTAGGTTCTCATTGTGAGGTCCCAAAGCTCGACACAGATATTTCCCTGGATCTGGATTCATCCTTTATTCCTGCTTCACAAAGAGGTATCTCACTTCCTGCTTGAGTCTAAATCAGCCACTTGGGCTCCTAGGCCTATATCCCCTCTTACCTCCTTAGAGACCTTATTCTAGCAACTTCTTTCTCTTACATTCTTTTTTGTCTTTCTTTTCCCTCCATATTCAACCTCGGCGTCTCCTCTAAAAACATTCTCATGCCTCTTAAATTTACACACACAAAAATAGGCTCTCAATATTTTGCTACCCTCTTTAGCCATTGTCGTCTTCCCTTTTATCACACAACCACTTGAAAGAATAGTTGACATCTTGTCTGGGAGGCCTCTCCACTCCCTCCTCACTCCTGCAGTCTGCTTCTGGTCACTCTCTATATGCCTTTGA
Organism: Crocuta crocuta; assembly: GCF_008692635.1. Taxonomy (NCBI): domain Eukaryota; kingdom Metazoa; phylum Chordata; class Mammalia; order Carnivora; family Hyaenidae; genus Crocuta; species Crocuta crocuta. The sequence continues at coordinate 3,679,377 of NW_027536464.1, forward strand.
AAATCCTTGGGGCCACCTCATTGGCAAGCCCAGTGAGCTTTTCCCAGTCCTCCTCTTCATGATCCCTCCGCGGTGAGACTATGATCCCCCCACCCTTCCTCCTGGAAACCCTTTACTGTCTTGACTTCCGTGGTGACCCACTGTCCCTGTCTTCTCTCACTGTCTTGGACATTCCTTCTCAGTTGCCTTCCTCTCTATTCTTCCTCATGGCCTTTTCATCCTATGTTCTTTTCTCTCTATGCCCCCTGACCTAGAGACCTCATTCATGCCCAAAGCTTTGACCTGCATCTTTGTGAGGATGACTCCAAAATCAATAGTTCTTTCTGCTCTTTCAAGCTCCAATTCCAGATGTACAGCTGCTTCCCATGCATCCCTACTACATGCAGCCTCCACCTTCACCTCAAACTCAGCCTATGGGACACTGGTGTCTTCATCTTACACAGCACCCACGTGTACTCCTAACTCGGCTTGTTCGTGGAACTAGCAGCCTGCCCCTATTCATGGAAATCTCAGAGTCACCTTTGATGTCTTCCTCTCCTTCACCCACTACATCCAATCAACTTCTAAATGCATTGGTTATACTCCCATGACATCCTTGGCACCTGTCTCTTCTTTTTCATCTCCACAGTCAGCACCTTAATGCAATCCCCCAACCTAGTCTACCAAAGAAGCAACTCCATCTCCTAACTCGAAGTCTCCTATTTTGCATCCTTCCTGCCCAGATCCACCAGCTACATCTTCCTAAATTTCAGCTTCGATCATGGCTTTCTCCCGACTAAACACAGTCATGGTTTCCTACATTGCCACTAGGTAAGATTCAAGCTCCTTAGTCTGGTATTTTTAAGACCAACCAGGGGCAGGTCCTAGGCTACTCTTGACCTCTCACACTACCTAAATGCTCTCAATTTACTATATCCTTCACACACTTCTGCTTTCCCGTCTTCACTAAAAGCCCTCTCTCTCCTATGACCTCACCCACTTTCAAACTCTTACTCATCTTCCAAGGCTCTATTTAAAGCCCACACTCAACACACTCCTCAATCTGTCCAGCTGATACAGATCTTTCCTTTTTCTTCATTCCCACAGAACTTTCTCCAGGTCTCACTTATTAGGAATGACTTCATTTTAAAGTTCCAGCTCTTTCTCCTCTTACTAAACACGAGACTGCTCAAGGGTAAGATGCACATCTGATTTCCCACATGCATTGAAACCTGTACATCTACAGACATCTGAGATCGGTCCAGTCACTTAATCAGGATCATAGGATAACGTGAGCTCAACGACTCTGGCTCCTATTTCCTTTTCTTGTCTTATTGCACTGGCTAGGATATCCAGTACAATGTTATACGATAGCAGTGATAGAAGGCATGTTTATTTTGTTCCTAGTGTAACAGGAATGCTTCTAATGTTTCACACCAAAGTGTGATGCATGCTATAGGGTTCTAGTACCTACCTTTTATCAAGTTAAGAAAACTACCCTATAGGGGAGCCTGGCTGGCTCAGTTGGTTAAGTGTCTGACTTCAGATCAGGTCATGATCTCACAGTTCGTGGGTTCGAGCCCCGCATCAGGCTCTGTGCTGACAGCTAGCTCAGAGCCTGGAGCCTGCTTCATATTCTGTGTCTCCCTCTCTCTCTGATTCTCCCCTGCTCACGCTGTCTCTCTCTCTCTCAGAAATAAATAAACATTTAAAAATTTTTGAAAAAAGAAAACTACCCCTATATTCCCTGAGATCCAAGCTAAAATAAGATATAAGGACTTGTTGGATCAAAGTGGAATGAGTCAGGGATATAGTATTAAGGTACAGAGGAGGTATTGAGCCAAGGAAGAAAAGGAATACCTGTGGGAGAAAAGCCAGGAGAAACCAGATCAAGTTCATGGCCATGAAGAGGCTCTCCCTCAGATCTAATCTTCCTGAGTTACTCGTGCTGAAGCTTATGTTCCAGCTTCTTGCAGAAGAATATAGAAGCAGGAAGAGGTGGTTCTGGTATATTCCTTGACTCCCATCCTGTTGTACACAAGGATCCTGCCACTGTGTCTTTACCTACACATGTACTTCAGACACTCTGCAGGGCTACTGAGGAAGCTGTGCAAACAGGGCTTGCTGACATAAGAAATACTCTCATGATGGGGCATGGACCAAAGAGGTCCCCCTTCATAGCCCTGGCGACCAAATATATCTTTCCTCTCTATATTTCTCCTCCCTTCTCTGATTGAGTCACTCACAGTTGGTAGAGAAGATTAAATTAGGGCTGGAGACAGAGATACTATACCAACATCTCTCCCTTCCTATGACTCCTTGGCAGCCAAAGCCTGAGCAACTAAGCATATGGATGTTGACAGTCAACACCTCAGAAGCTGGTAGGAAAGAAAAGGCTGAGGGGAGATGTACTATAAGATGAACATAGTTCTGGAGCCATTAAGATATGGTTTCCTTTAGAGCAGGCTCCGAGAGAGCTACACAACAGGGTTTTCTGGTGGGGGAGGGGAGGGAATTCATTCTGTTTCCTCAGAGAATCTGCCCCCAGATCCAGCCCATCACTAGGCTAGAGTGTTATCCTTCATCAGGCCACCTCAACTCCATAAAATATTAAGACAGCCACATTCCTCTCCCTTTAACAAAATCTAGGACAAAGAAGGCGGGGGCCTTATCTCAGGGGCCCAGATGTGGGACAAAGCAAAAGACAGCATGTCACTTAAAGCATTTCACTTCTAGAGTGACAGAGCTACCCATCCTGTGTCTTGACTCTCCACGAAAAGCAATGATGTTCTCGTGGACTGGTTCCCTAGGTGAGGCAAAACTCTGATTACCAGTCTCCATGGTGTAAATACTTTCATCGTGGCCAATCTCAAGTTGCTAGAAGTGGAACTGGGGCCTGTGCTCCACTCTGAAGTACAGCAGGGCATCTATGCCCCCATGCTCAGATCCTGGACCCAACCCAACAGCCAGCTGGTCTGCCCTCAGTTACTTCCCCAAACCCACTGTCCATCCCCAGGGAGGGTGTCTCCCCGTCTTGCTACAGTTGGCATGGTGACTCACCTTCCCCTAAATTTAGGGAAAAGGGTGGAGGGCACAGTCAGCTGCCCAGGCTCCTCTTCTTCTCCCTGAGTTGCCACCACCCTGTCAGCTGAAGGGCTTGGCACAAGGTCCCGTAGCCCCAGTCTCTAGTCCACCCCTGCCCGGCCTTACCTCCACAACTGAAAAAAGCAAAGAACAAAAAACCCCACACGATTTCCCACCTAGTTTGGCTGTCCCCGTAGAACGGTCATAGGCTCAGGCCAATATGGCTCCCAACATGGCTCTGCACACATCACCTTTTCTTGTCTAAGCTCTTTGGTCATCCCATTCTCTCTCCTCTCTCCAGAAAGATAAGCCCCTTCTCTGATAGGAAATAGAGCTTTGTTTCTCAGTGCCTGCTTCTCACACAGAGAAGGTCCAAAAGCAAGGACTAATTGGACAGTTGAACAAGAAAGGGGACCTCGGCCTCCCCACCAAAATGAGACATATCCTGCAAGGACCCACCAGGGTTGAACACTTGGGTAGAGCCCACGGCCTCTAGGACATCTTTCCTATCTCTGTCATGCCTCTGAGTCTACAAAGGCCTCCCTCTGCCTTCTCCACACCTTCCCCCAGGAACTGAGGACTGTGGGTCGTTGCAAAGAGCATCTTCTCTCTGCACAGAAAATCTGTGCGCCAGCCCCAAAGACATCACTTGCTGGAAGCTTTCCCTGATTGCCCTAGGTGGTAAGCCTTGCTTTCCCTCCAGTTCTGGGAGTTCGGTCCCCACCTCTGTCAGAGCACACTTTACACTCTTGTGTCCCTGTCCCCTAACTAGACTGCAAACTCCTTGAAAGACACTGATCTTTGAACCTCAATGGCTGACTTACAACCTAACAGTCGATGAATGTAGGAAGGGATGTCTAGCCTCTCCCCAGGTCAAAGCAGCCCCTGCCGAGGGATGACGGTTGTGCCTACACCTCCCCCTAGCAAGACCAACCAAGACCAAAGAGGGAAGGAGGGACCAGGAGGGGATTCCTAGGACTGATGGTCCATGAGGCACTTACCTGCTACCCGGTGGGCCACCAGCCCCTCCAAGTTCAGCGGCTCCTCCTCTGGAGTGCAGGAGGGGTCTGAAGTCGCCTCCTTTGGTGGGAGCTGAGGCTGAGCAGTGAGGCCAGGGAGAGAGGCTGGGGGCTGCTGAGGCCCCGGAGGGCTATGGGTAGTCGGAAGGAAGGCAGACGAGGAAGACGAGGAGGCTGGGCTCTTTGGACGGAAACTCTGGTTGGGCCCGCCTGGACATGGCTGATAATCATAAGGTGAGTAAGCCCTGCCAGGAGGGAAGGACTCCAGGGAGGCCCGCGGAGCCGGCTCAGAGGTTCCCAAGGAATGCCCACTGGGGATGTAGCCAGATCTGGACTGGGTCAGTGGATGGGGCTGGCAGGAGGAGCTGGAGAGAGGCTGGGAGGACAGCGGGGAAGCCCCTGGCCAGGCCCCCGGGACACTCTGGGACTTGTGAAGGGGGGCACCAGCCGTGGCCGGCTCCAAATCCAGCATCAGCATGTTGAGCGTTTCGATGGACTGTTCGATCTCCTGCTGGGAGGCGGCCCTTGGGAACTCAGGGAGGCCAGGGATGGGGGTCTCTGCCAGTGGCTGGGGGCTGGGCCTGCTGGGCCCGAGACTCTCCAAATGGGCTCTCTCCTGCTGGCGAGGAGGTGGGCGAGGCTGCGGCTGCTGCTGCTGCTGCTGCTGCTGCTGCTGCCAGGAATTCAGGCCCCTCTGCACAGCCTCCCGGCTGCTGCCCCCGCGGGCTGGAGCCTGGGGCAACTGGGGCTCTGCTTCCGGAAAGGACTGAGAGCGGAACATACCGCTGGGGTCATGGCCATAGTGGGAGGTGGTCGTTGGCTGCAGCCAGGCTGGGTGGGGCCCTTCCCGCTGGTAACCAGCTAAACCCTCCTGTGCGGAATAGGAGGGCCGCATGGGCACCGTGTGGCCAGCACGGGCAGGCAGCGCCCGGGTGGCAGACTCATAGGCATAGCCCCCACCATTGACCATAGGTTCCACGGGATAGGGCTTGTCCAGACCGTTGGTCAGTGAGGACAGGGTCTCTGGGTAGCCCCCCTCACTGGTGTTGGTGACCCCATCCAGGGAGGACAGTGTGCCCATGCTGCCCACGCTGTGCCCATCCTGGTTGGGCAGCTCATCATCCAGGATGTCCGTCTCCCGCTCAGATGCCAAGGCCCCACCGTTGACGTGAACCTGGGCCGGGACGACATGGCGGCCGGGGGAGGGCACGGCAGGGCCCCCCGCTGGGCGGGACCGGAGATGCTGGGGATGGTACATGGCGCCTTGCTTCTCTCTCTCTACGCCAAAGCCACTGAGCAGACGGTCCAGCTCCCGCTTCTCCTCGGGACTCAGGGCAGCAGGGGCACTGGAGGGGCCGGGGGCAGGCTCATCGGTCTTGTCTGTCTTGGTGGAGGCTGTGGAGTTGCCGGAGTCACTGCTCACGGAGAGGGTGTGCTCTACGTGGTTGGGGGTGGCCGACAGGACAGGACGCGTGGCATTGACGGCCCCAGTACTGCCGTGCAGGGAGTCTTTCTTCTTCACCTTGGCATACAGGCTCCCGTCCAGAGGCCCCTGAGTGTGTCCCACCACCTCTGTAAGAGAATCACAAGGGAAACAACGATCAGCAGATGTCAGCGGGAGGCAATGACATCTCCTCTTCTCCCCAAGGAAACAGTGAAGAGCTTCCATTCCCTGGATCCTAAAATCTCCTCGCATCACCCGAGATAGAGCTAAGGTCAGAGGATGTGGGGGAGGAGGACAGAGAGACCCCTATCCCTGGATTTTGGGCCCCAACACCAGGCTTCAGGGCCAAGTGGCGAAGTCTGAGACTGGGTGGGGTGTTCTGGGAGCACGATGCCCCAGTCCAAAGCCTGGCTCTGGTATTTCACAGCTTCCCAAAGACCTGGAAGTTCTGGGTCAAGATGGAGTTCAGCAAAGCCAGCACTCCCCATGTCAGACGGGACGTGTTTTCCCTCTGGAAACTGGGCTCACGGGCTTCTGGAAAGGGGGTTCAGGGAAACATCTTAGGGATCCAGAACACAAAAGTAGATGTTCTCATCCGGGAGTGGTGTCCCCTGTGTCATTTTGTCTGCACACAGCTCTGGCGACCCCATGAGCAATACTTTCTCTGAAAGGAAAGAATGAGCGCTGGGTGGCTCAGGGCCAAAGGGCTGACTCAGGAATGAAGAACTTCCCCACCCAACGGGACTCAGTGACTTCACACCCTGTACAGTCAGCGGCCCAGCTTCCAGCCCTGACACACACGCACACACACACACACCTCCCTTCCCCTTCATCCAAGGCAGGCCCCCAGTTGGCAAGAAAAGAGAGTCCCCTCCCAAACGCTGCACAAACTCCAACCAGACACCACCAGTCACACACACACACACACCGTCCACACAGGAAAACCAGACACAAAGACATCCAGACACACATGCCAACTCCTAGCCACCCAAGTCAAACACCCTATGCACTCCTGGGGTACACTAGAGGGGTGACCTCGAGGTGCCAAACACCTCACTAGGCACTTTACACATACATTCTGTCTAGTCCCGTGAACCTGCGAGTTTTATGCCTACTTTAAGGATGGGAGAAATTGAGATTCACAGTAGTGAAACCATTTAGGTGCAGATACACAGTACCTGGTAAAGCTAGGATTTACAGTCAGAGAACTCATTTAAAAGTTAATTAAAATACAACTAAATTAAAAGCAAAACGAAAGTAAAATCTGAACTTCAAAGACCATGCAATTTCTACTATTCCACACTTTCATATCACGCCTGCACGTGTGCACGTGCACACACACACACACACACACACAGAGTAAATTACACACATAAAAGGCAGCAATACCCCAAAATAAATAACATAAATTTAAAGCCACAATCGTTTGAAAAAATACAAGCTCCTACCCGGCCCAAGGATCAGCCCTCAGGCCAGAAGTGGCAGCCTCTAAAAATAAACACTCACACAGAAGCCCACGGCCAAAAAACAAGTGATCAGACAACCACAAAACAGGAACATCCTGATCAACACACACACACACAAACCACAGGCCAACCAGATGATGTCACCGGGAGCAGGCACAGAGATGCCCGCAGGGCACACCATCCACACACACATACACACACCCCCAGGGGCTTGGATGCTCTGCCCATTTGCTTAGTTCTCCAGCACCATCTCTCTGTCCCCCGTTTTCCCCGGGGCCCCGGGACCTTGGCCAGCAGCAGGTCCCAAGTGAGGCCGGGCCAGAGTGTGGCCACAGCCCTGGGCTCACAGGGATGGGGCTGGTCTGAATCAGAGATAGGTCTGAATCTCCAGCCATCCGCTCCCTGTGCGGGGACCCCTAATAGTTGCTAAGAGGCAGATACAAGCATGGCCGCCTCTTCCAATGGGTCTGCCACTGTCCCTAAAGGTGTTGAAGCTACTGAAGAAGAGAGGCTGCCCTTCATGCCATGTTCTTCTAAAGAAGTGGGCTCCTGGCTACACCAAATAAGAGACCCTAGCTGAGTGCTTCCCTAGGGGAAAAGCATTGAAGACAAGGGTCCTGCTCAGATTTCCAGGGGTGTTGCCCGTGAGGGTGGGCCCCTCACACCAGTCAGTGGGAGGCTGAAGGGCTGTCCTCCCTTCTCACTGAGTCTGGAAAGCTGCTGGCCCCAGGGAAACAGCCCCATTACGGGGCCCTGGCCCCATTCTGTGGCTCACACTGCACGATGCCAGTGTGTGCCTTCTGGGCCAGGGAGCCCCTCCATCCCCTGCACCTCCGAATCCCCCAAGTCTGTGCTCATGTGGTCTGGGAGGTGGGGGGAACAGCAAAGCAAAGGGCAGTATGTCCAATACACTCCCCATTTGCACTTAGGGTCGATGAGAACTGCTGGGTGCAAATCAGGGCAAACCTGTAGGTACCCTTTCCTTCAGGGAGAAAGTAGACCCATGCCTGCATCTCACTCGGGTTCATAAAAGAAGAGCATTTGGCAAGAGAGCTAAAAAAGCGTTCCCGGAGGCAGGGAGGAAGAGCTCACACTAATTACCACTACCTGATACCGCGTCCCTTTGGCCCCTTCATCGATCCTGACAATGTCAATATTAAGCTCATTCTGCCATGTAATCTACCCCCACATGGTCCACTGTTTGCAGCAACATCAGGAATGGTAACTGCCAGGCCACTGAGGCTGAGTGAGAAAACAGAAGAAGTATAAATTGTTTAACTAAAATCTCTTTCGCAAAGAACAAGTGGAAACGTCTATTCCTGTCTTCCAAGAAGGGGCCCGCTGCTCTTTACCACCCAGTGCTGGCCACAGGCTCCGGGTTTTGCCGCACCTTCCCTGGCCTTCCTTTTCCTATCAGGGGGAGACGGTGAGGACACCCAGGCCCATCCCAGCTCTGTCTAGCCCCCATGAGGGCTCTGCGGAAACCCCAGCATGTCAGCATGACCCCAGCCGAGGCACGTACCCCTGCTCCTTCTATTGGAGATGAAGTGCCCCCCCTGCGCCCCATGCCTGTCATTCCCTTCTGCGCATCCACTGTGGCTGCGTTAAGTGCTATTTAGCAGGACCACAAGAAGCCGGAACACAGCGCTGGTTTCAATCTATTAAGGCAGGAAGGGCAAAAGAGAGAGGCGGGCAGAGTAAGGAGGAGGGTGAAATGGAGAGCCGGAGGAGAGGGGTTTTAAGAAGGTGAGGGGAGATGGCTTTGAGGCTTTTAACCTGAGGGGCCACTAGATCCAACTCACAGTCCCAGCAGCCTCTGGGGGCAGGACCAGTTCAGGTAAATCCTCTCAGGTGAGAGGGTGTTGGGCACCCAGGGGCAGGGGACAGTGGACAGAGGAGGAACCTGCCTGGTTGGGGCCGAGGGGACAGGAGGAACCTGTCACTGGCATGGGTGACGATGGAGCAGAGGCTAAACTTCAGGGGAAACACAAGTTACAAGCAGCCCAGAGTGGAGAGCCCCCGACCCCAAGGCCAAGCCAGCCAGAACGTCCTGTTCGCGGGCCATCTCCCTGGCCATTGCTCTAGGGAAGCCGAGAAGCCCACAGTCCCTTCAAGGCCCCACTCGCGTTGTCTGACTATGTCTCCTGGCTCTCTCCAGCAGCTGCTCCGAACCCGCGCTCCACCCTTGACGTTGAGCTTGATCGGACCAAGAGGCCCTTATTCCACAGTGGCCGTAATCCAGATGTGCAAGCCATGCTTTTGGAAAGCTCGGAGGAAAATCCCCAGCTGACTTGGATGTGGACCTACTCCCTAGGCTCCCGCCAGCAAACCGCAGAGGTGTGCATGGTGCTGGAAGCTCAGACCAGGCCAGGCTGCAGGGGAGGAGGGACGCATCCATCCCATACACTTCAAACAGAATGAAAGAAATATGGGTGCAAAGGTGATATGGGTTTAGGGCAGGTATTTCCCAATTTTGATGTTCATAAGGCTCTCCTCCAGGGATTGTTTAAAAAAAATGTAGATTCTGGGCCCCCACCCCCAAAGATTTTCACTCATAGGTCTGGGGTGAGGCCAAAAAGCAGCATTTTGGCTCTCCCAAGGTTCTGGGGCTCGCATAGGTGGATAATATCTTGGGGAACCCGGATCCCGGTGGTCAACACTTTGGGCTCTGAGATTAAGGACCCCCACTTCTCTTACTAACGTCTAGTGGGGAAATTTTGCTTATGTAGATGCCAGGACAGACAGCCCCCTCATCAAGAAGAAAAGGTGCCAGGCTGGTTGACTGCAAGAAAAAAGTCTTAGTGATGATTCAGCAAGGAGCAACGCCTCCTTGTCTAACCAGACCTGTTCTGAACAGTGAAGGATGTATTAAGGTTTTGAGGATGGGGCCCTTCATGATAAGAAGTCCTCTGGGTCCACATCCAGCAGAATAACAATTCATTAAAATATATTGCCCGGTGCCCTGATGACCAACCCACGTGGAAGGAAATCAATGCAGTGTCAATAGCAAGAGGCACCATGCCCACCGTGAACACAGGTAGTGCAGAGGCAGACCGGGCCCCCCACCCCTGCAGACCCAAAGGGCATCTCAGCCCCTTAAACATGGGAGCGAGGCATCAAAGGCCATGTGTGTGTCCAAGAAGGAGGTGAGTTCGGGGGCCCCCTGGGTGACTCAACTGGTTAAGCGTCCAATTCTTGGTTTCGGCTCAGGTCATGATCATAATCTCAGGATTCGTGAGTTCAAGCCCTGCATCGGGTTCTGTGCTAGTAGTACGGAGTTTGCTTGGGGTTCTCTCCCTCTCTCTGCCCTTCCCCTGCTTGTGCGTGCACACTCGATAAATAAATAAATTAGAAGTAGGTGAGCTTTGACAAGGGCTGAGGCTTGGCTGAGAAGCAGCGGAGAGAGCAAGTTCTGGACGTGTTAACCCATTAGGCACAGACGCTCCATCAGCCATGGAGGGAGTCAGGCTGGGGCTAGGACCCGGGCTACTGAGAAGCAACAATGCAAGAGCCAGAGGAGGGGGCTAGCTAGCAGGGAGGCCACAGGGATGTGGTTCTGGGGTGAAGACAGAAGAGAAGCACTCCTTCCCACCACACCCTTGTGCCAGATACACCCATTACTCAGAAGGATGGTCCCCATCTTAATGACAAGTCAGCTTACATCAACCACTTAACCACACAAGAGCCCAGCCTCCCAGCCTGGCGAGTGAAGATTCAAGTGCTTACTTGCAGGTTTGCTGAGTGACAAGGCTCAGGAGTTAGCACCATAATCTAGGCCTGGCACATCCTCTCTCTACTCCGTTGTACCTGTTTTAATAGCTTCCATCACCCACAGAGTGAAGCCCAACCCCGCAGTGCTGGCCATGCCAGACCTCTTATCATCTGGCCCTTGTCTGCCTTTTGAAGCCTCACCTTCACTGTCCTCAATACCCCCAAATACCTTTCAATCCACTCAATATTCAGATGCTCTTTCCTCCTCTGGGCTGCGCACATGCTGTTCCCTCTCCTGAAAGAGCCTTCCTCACTTTTCTTCCCCAAAGCTCCCAACGTCCCCAGAAAACCCCTTTCTCCTCCTTCATGTTCAGTCTGAACTTCTTTGTGAAACATCCCTCCACCTAACCCTTTTCCCACAGCCCTCCAGACTGAGACTAACCTCCTCTATGTCGTCATTGCCCTTTGCAGACAAGCACTGGAACACCCATGCTACCCATGTTTGTCCTCCCACTAAGGTGAGGGCTCCTTGAGAAAAAGCCTTTGTCTCTCCCCGCACACACCTCGATCTGGTGCTCGGTTCCCAGAAGATACCCTTCACGATATGTTCTACATCAATGGTGCCTCTCGGACTTTAAGGCACGAGCTGCATGGCTCATAGGACAGCTATACAGAATGCAGTGCCTGGCACACATCGTATGTTTCCTAAATGTTTCTTGCATTATATTAAATAATCCAAAAACTTGTATATAGTCCTGTCAGACATTGAAACACTCTTCTTCCACTGCCGCCCAGGGACGTGAAAAATCAGAGGTTCAAGGTGGATCCGAGCTTCTGCCAAAGCGAAGAGAAAAGAGAAGCATTGCAGCCAAAACATCACGAGAGAGGAGCATTCTACGTGGTTGGTGGCACTGGCTGGGCACAGTGGAGGTCCCTGAGCTGGCTGAGCCACAGCCTGGCCTGTGGTGCCTCTCAGAGGGCTCTGCAGCCACTTTGCAGTCCAGTGGACATTAGCTTTCTCAGGCGAAGGCCCCTTGGGGATATCCGATGGAAGCCTAGACTAAGTTCCCAAAGAAATGCACAAACACAAATGTTGCACCTAATTTCGGGGGGTTAGCAAACACCTCCAAGTCCAGGTATGAATCTTACATGTAGATGTATGCACCCAACAGGGGGCTGCTTCTGGGGACCCCTCTCTGGCACGTGGGAGTCCATGAAGAAAGCCAGGCTGCACCCACGAGAGACAGGAGAGCACAGCATGAGGAGGCACAGAGGGGTCTGGCCCCGAGCAGCCCACGGACTCGCACCCTGCCCGAGGAAGGCCACGGTCAGGAGAAGATGAGGATGGACAGGGCATACAGAACCTCAGCCCCGTGGCTCAGGCACGTCCCGGGGTCCCCCTGAGACACCCTGGCAACACTGGCAGAGATCTCCTGCGCCCCCGTCTGTGACAGTCTGAGCCTCCACCCACACTGACCTCCCATCCCACAGCCGGCCGGGGACTGAGGCAGTCCTTTGTTCCTGCCAGCTGCAGAGGGTTCTGGAATATCTCCAGATGGCAACGGGTTTCCTCAGGGACTCTGAAGGTCAGCAGAATTAGGGTCAGAGAGGAGTCCCCCAAGTCTGAAGGGGAAGCACACAAAGGAGGCACTGCCTCTGAGATGGGAGAGAACAGGCAACAGGTGCGGCCCAAGAGACTTGGGTCCACACTGGGAGGTGCCCACTGAGGAGCACCGGGGCAGACGAGTCCAGGCATGGCAAACAGACACCTGTCTTTCTTCTCGTTTCACAGCACTTGGAGGGAAGTCGCCACCTTCTCCAAGACCGGACAAAACAGCAATAAGATTCTTCTCAAGGCTGCTGTCAATCTTTTCACAGGTGGCCCTGTCCCCTGTACAAGCAACCTCACCAGAGTCATCCACAAACCCACCTCTGTGGACCCAGGGAGGGTGAGGGGTCACCTCCATCATTCTGTTGAGACAAGAAAGCAAGCCGGCCCAATGTCCAAGTGGAGCCCTGGTCTGAATTTCAGCCCGGGGGCCTTGAAGATGGAGAAAGTTGGCATTCAAAGAGAAATTGGAAAGAGAGCCCCTCCCACGGGCCGCTCCTGTCTCCTGCTGCTCCAGGAAGTCAGCGGAGCCAAGAGAGCTTTTTAAACGTCATGGGGTTTTGAGCTAAAGGGTCTTAGGGGATCAGTTAATCCACTGGCCACACCTCATTTTTCAGGAGACAGTGATACTCTGCAGGCCCAGGGGATCCCCCCGCCAAGGTCACCCAGCACACAGAAGTTCAGTGCTCGTTCTCTGGACGGCCTTCAAGGTGAAGATGGCTGGAGTCTGGGGAGGGGACTCCCATCATGGCTGCAGACCAAGAACCTCACAACATAACGCACAGGGCTTCATCAAGCGATGATGACGGATGCATCCCCAGGCATCCCCTTCCTCAGGAAGGACCCGTGGCACTTTCACAGACACCATCTTCCTTGAATTCCTCCAGAGAGAGGGAGTAGGGACAGAAAACTCAAACGTGACCTTTATTTCAGACCCGAGGGACCGGGCCCTGGAGGACGACGAGTGACCTGCCGAGGTCACACGATGGCCCCCGCTTGTGGGGCAAATGTGAACTCTCAGGGCCGGCCTCTTGGCTCCAGGATGGCCTTCGGCTCCCACGCCAGGCACTATAAGCAGAGCCTGGCGCCCCCACTCCCTGCCCTTGGCCTCTCTGGGCACCCGATATCACAGGCACTCGGGACAGTAAAAATAGCACCCGGCCCACAACAGCCGAAGCCCTTCTCTGCCAGGCCAGGGCGTCCGCCTGAACACTCAGGGATCCCGGGCCGGGAGGATGGTTGAGCCAGTGCCGGCCCTGCCAGAGCTGGGGGAAAGCCACGAATGGGAGCCCACAGGCAGCCAGCAGGGGAGTGGTCAGCACCAGGGGTGCCACAAAGCTCGGACCACAGAATGGGGACGGGGGCGTCCCGAATAAAACATCCCGCGGGCACTGTTTCAGGAGCTAACCATGCCTCCACTACATTCCCTCCACCCACCGCCCCATTCTCATCCTCCGTGATCATGATCATGAGCGAGCGAGGCCGGCTCAGACCCTCTGCCCGCCCCCCCCCGCCCCTCAGCCACCCCTCAGACCTGAGGCCACGGCTTTCACACGTCCCAGGGCAGCAAGTCCAAGAGGCAGGTGGCCGGGTCCACCACGTCTACCTCCAAAGACGGCGCGACGGGCCACAGCCCCACACGGCCCCCCGCGTTTCTCTGGCCCAGGTCCGTGGCAGATCCCGGTCGGCGAGCACAGAAGCCCCCCCCTCCAACCTCCAGGTCCGACAGACAGCGCCACTCAGGGGACACACACAACCGCCCGGCAGACACTTACCCTCTGGGCGGAGAGGGAGAGAGGGGAGGAGAAATAACCACTCTGATCTGATCTCTGCTCCCTGTGCCTCAAGTTTCAAATAATTCCTCCATGGCTGCAGCCCCAAGGCTGTCTGTGTCCTGCTCGGGCTCCCGCAGACTGTCAGGGGTGGGCGGGGCCAGGGCGGCCCGCCTGCCCGGTCCACACGCACCCCCCTCCCTCGGCTCGCCGCTCTGCTCTCGCTCTCTCCCCCTCTCGGCCAGCTCTGCTGCCTCACTCTGGCTTGTAGGAAGCCAGTGGGATAAAACTCTGTCTGTAATTTCAGCCAGCTGGGTCCCCAGGGCTTCACTTATCATCCTGTAGCTATGCGGCTCTTGAATGACATCACAGTGGCTTTCCAAGCCCTCCACATGGAGCGCCGGGCAGTGGCCAGCAGCCCGGCCCCGCTCAGCCCCGGCCCCAAACCCATGGTGGCCCCAGTGCCCAGCGAAGTGGGGATAGCGAGCCTGGGAGCAGAGAGGCCAGGATGCTCAGGGGGAGAGAGGGAAGGGCCAGAGTTCCTACGAGGGTATGGAGATTTATTTCTCCAAAGTTTTCCACATTTTTTTTCCATTCTCAGCAAATGAAAGGCAGAACAGATGACAACAATTTTCCAGCTGCTGAACAATAAGGTGGAAATCTTTTTTTTTTCCCTCCCTCTCCCCCTCCTTCCCCCCCAACGGGGCAGAGTCTAGGAGCTAGGACACTTCCTTGGCTTATAAAAGGGGAATAAAAAAAAAAAAACCCACAAGCCCCCGTTCTTCCCAGAGGTGACAAGAGTCTTGAGGAGAAGAACGGAAGTATCACCCAGGCTGGTCTCTGGGAGAGGGACAGGAGCCCCAAAGTTACAGTCTAGGTGCAAAGCTTTGGATTCTGGCCTGGCAGCCTTAACGGTTTATGAGGCTAACTTTGGGAAGGCCAGTAGGCATCTGGCCCAGGATACTGACCCACCAAGGCCACCTAAGATCCTCCAACTGACTAGCTATCAGTATCCAGCATGTTCCAATCTGTAAAGATAATGAACAGTGGAGGGAATAATTTTTCAGAGTGTCAGTGACATCCACGTTCACCCCTAAGCACCACATCTGGGGCAGGGCCCCTCAGCCAAACCCATGAGAGCTGCCTGGACGTCCCCACCACCAGCCTGGCATGCCCTAAGAGGTGCCAGAAGCCCCTGACAGCGGAACACCAAATCTTAACTCTTATTTGCAGGACGTCGGTGACTTATTCGCACATCAGGGTAATGTCCCAGGTCTCAGGGTTGGTAAGAGGTGGCCTGGGGTCTGCAGCCAGGCCAGAGCGGGTTGCAGGACCTATTGTCTCCTGAGGACCCCAGTCAGTGGGCAATCCCAGAGTGCTTCTGCAGCGTCCCCCCACCCCCTCCCCCGTGCCTAGACCTTTCAGGGCGGAGTCTGGCCCTGCAGGCTCTGGAGGGAGAGGCATGCACCTGAGCAGATACCTCAACCCTGGCCCCCTCCCCATTGCCAGTGTCACTCTCTGGCTGCCTCTTTCTGAGACGAAAGGAGGAAAATGAAAGGAAGAACAAACGTGGTACCAGATGCCCTGTGCTCTGGCCCTGCCCTGTCTTAACTGCATCTCCAGGGATGGGATGGGAGAGGTCCCAGCCCAGTAATGCAGACTTCACGGAAACCATTATGAACAGGGAGGGGGGAAGTGGATTTCCAGGCCTCAGGCTCCACACTGGGGGCAGGAGGACTCAGAATTTTCCCAGTGCTGGCTTGTAGGAAGACCACAATCTGGACAAACTACTGCAATCACCCTCCTACCTCCATAGAGCCTTCTAGAACTAACCAACAAACAAACTCCAAGCTCCTGAAAGGGTCAAGGGGACCCAGTCCATGGACGTTCCTACCCAAACCCCACCCACAGCAGTGTTAACCTGGATTGTATTTGTACACGACCTTCGTGTTTATCCATACCTTTGGATCCCATGAACATTGTTTTTATATAATTATGCAATTTTTAAAATAAACTGCATTTGGTCGGTTGAGTGTCTGACTCTTGATTTTCACTCGGGTCATGATCCCAGGTTTGTGGGATCAAGACCCACATCTGGCTCCATGCTCTCTACCTCCACCTCTCTCCCCTAATTGCGCACATGCTCTCTCTCTCTCTCTCTCTCTCTCTCCTCTCTCTCAAACTAAATAAATCATTAAAGACCTAATTTAAGTTCAAGTAGTTCTAAGCATCAATATCCATAATACATATAGTGTAAAGTCTATACCTTTTTTTCTAACATGCATTACAATAAATGCATCTAAAATCGTTTCATATGCAGCTGTGAACCTGGCCAACATAACCACACTTTGGAAACCACCGCACAACAGACCCTAGAAGTAACCTCTGGAGCCTGTGCTTCTGTGCTACCTCCAGGGACTGGCTACACCAGGAGCCCTGGGGAGTTTTATAAAAACCTTGAGCCCCTGCCCCCACCCCAGAGACCTTCAGAGGCAGAATTGTGGGAGGCGGAGCCTAGGAAATCTGAATTGTAAAACACTCCCAGCTGAGAATGCTAGGGAAAAACTGGGTCCTAGCCATGCTTAACTATCCTCAGCTATGGGGAATCTTACTCTCTCCCCAAAATGCCCACTTCATTTTTAGACGGCTGCAACAGGTAGATTTTAGCACCCTGTTTTTTCCACCAGCAAATTTCCGCCACATGAGAGCTACTCAGATATGTCCTCTACAGTCTCTCCTTTGACAGGCAGCCTTTCCCCTGAACCTGAGCTGAAGCCCCTGAGGTCGCCATACCATAACCTCCCTTTGCTTGGCTATCTGAGCACCTGCTTCCTGTAGTTTGATCACTCTGAGGCCAGGGTCCCACAGACAACCCATGTAACTCTCTGACCTATAAGGAGCCCCATATGCCTATCACCTCCCACTTTCTGGAAACCACGCCTTTAATAATGAAGCCTCGTGTTATACCCAGCGTGCCCTGCTCATGTCACTTCAGCCTCTGCCATGAACACAGTGGCTAAGAATACAGGCTTAGGGGTCAAGCAGATGCTGGTTTGAATCCAGACACTACCATTTACTAGCTTAGTGCAACCCTGGGCTGATTACTTAATTTTTCTGAGCTCTGGTTCTTTTACCTGCAAAATGGGTATATTAATATTTTTATCTCAGAGGGTATTACAAAGACCGAGGTAGCACATATACAGCACTGGGCACAGCACAGAGCACAGAGAGATGCTCTAAATGAGGCAGCCACATATATACAGCCA
Organism: Crocuta crocuta; assembly: GCF_008692635.1. Classification (NCBI taxonomy): domain Eukaryota; kingdom Metazoa; phylum Chordata; class Mammalia; order Carnivora; family Hyaenidae; genus Crocuta; species Crocuta crocuta. Next base: position 3,696,727 of record NW_027536464.1, read on the forward strand.
CAGCTATGACACCTGCTTCTTCCTCCCCCTTCCCTAACCCGGCTCCACCCTGAGCAGCACCTCGGGGACCCTATCGCCCAGAGCCCAGATGCAGTATGCCCAATGCGTAAGCTTCAGGGCATACCACCTGGCCTGGCCGTTCCCCGCTCCAAAATCATGGCATCAAATGAAATAGCCCGGACTCTGAGAATGCGATGCTGTCAGCTAATAAGTACCAAGGCCATCCAGCTTGGTGACTGCCAACAGCATGCCGGAAAATGCCATAGCCTCTCTCACTTCCAGAGATGGCTTCTGCATAGGGCCATGAGAAAGGAGGAGGAAGGAGGGGTGAGCAAGACCTCAGCCGCCTTCACACAGATAGTAAAGTGCTTCCTGGAGAACTGGGCAGGGGTGTGGTAGATCTGGTTTGACAAAGGATATACTAAGTTTTACCATTTATGCTATTTAGGAAAAAAAAAATTTTTTTTTTTTCTTAATAAAAACTGCAGAATAGAGCTGGAGCGAAACTCTTTTGGGACAGGGGATGGGTAAAGCTACGCTTGAGAGGCGAAAGTACTGTTCACTCTTCCAAGGTGGCTGGGTGTCCCCTCTCCCTGTGACGACTCTGGGCAGGGCGGCTTCATGAAATACAAGATCTAGAGCAGGGATGTGACCTGGTGACCTTCTGGAGACCCCAGATTTGTCACATGAGGCCCAGCTGTGGGCAGCCAGCCCGGCTGATCCCTCGAGTCATAGCATGGTGGTCAACCCAGAGACCTCCTGAGTTCATCGCCCCTTCCCCCCTCCACACGCACCCCAACGCGGCCCACCCGACTCGGGGTGCTGAAGTTCCCCACTGCTGCATATTATTGGGTCAGTGCTGGAGCAGAGACTATCACCCAGGCCCCCGGCCCCGGAAGGAAATCCCCTCTACTACCAGAGGAGTCCGACACCATGAGGTGGATGCCCCAAGGGCACTGGGAACCCTGTTATGTAGTAAGAACTTCCAAGGACTGGGTCCTGCTGCACAGAGTGGAATAGTGGAGGGCAATTCTAGGGCTGAGACAGACTATCCGGATGCAAATCTAACAAACGCTCCATCCCCAGCAGGCCCACAGCTGGGCCCGCTGGATAAGGGAGGGCCTCTCACTCACACTGAGGGCTCCCCACGGCCTCCCTCGGTCACCTCCCTCAGCCCCCTTCCTGCCTGGTGCTTTCTTTTCATTGCCAGGTTTGGAAGCATCTTCCCCAACCTGGATTTGGGAGGTTTTTTGTGTCGGGGTTTTTTTGGGGGGTTTTTTGCTCTTTTTCTTAAGGAACAAAATGGCTGAGTGTTTTGGTTTCCAAGCAGCCAATCCTGGAACAGAAACAGGAAGAGAAAATAGTGTCCCCAGGGAAGGGCTGCTTCACACCCTACAGCAGGAAAGGTAAAGTCCCGGAGACAAGGGGCTGGGGGACAGCTAGGCCAGCCATCTTCCCCCAGGGGATGTGTCCCCCAGGGAACACTTAGCAATGTCTGGAAATATTTTGCGGTTGTCACATCTAGAAGAAATACCATTGGCATCTGGTGGCTACAGATGCTTCTAAACACCTACAATGCATGGGTCAGGGGCCAGCAACAAGCAATTACCCAGTCCAGACTGAGGGTGTGAGAGACGGAGCTCGGGACTATGACTCACAAGTCCTGGTCTCCAGTCCCAGCTGGGCCACTAACTCACTACTTGACCTTGGGCAAGTCATTTCCTTTTCCTGGACCTGTTTCCAAAGTGGTAAAAGGAGAGAAAAGACCAAGATGAGCTCTGAACTCTAAAACTTCTGGTCCTATGCAGAACCATGAGGAGAAAGGACACTTGCCAAGTGTCAAGGTGCTGAAGGTCAGGTGGGTGACAGAGGAGCACAGGGAGGGGCCTGCTGCCCAGGTAGGGGGGTGGGGGTGGTGAACTCATGTCCACACACCTCCACAGCACCTTGTCCTGCCTTCCAGCCCAGGGGAGACGCAAGGCAGGGCTGACTGGAAGCTCAGGGACGTGAGAGCAGGGCAGGCTCCGGGTGCCCCTCACATGGCCCCAGCCTTCCAGGGTCTCTTAAGTCTCCCCACCCAGCAAGGCAGCAGACAGGGTCAGCCTCAGGACATTATTCCCGGAGAGGAGGGCAGGGGACGCTATGCCAGAGGATGACTCAGGAAGGGAACTGTCAAGTCCCAGGCAGATGTCTGAGTTGGACAAGGGTCGGAGATATACCCACACACTTCTTCCTGCCTCTCCCCACTCTTACAGCCTTCTGGAAAAGGATGGAGGAAAATGAGGAGGGGATCGTGGAACGTGGGGAGCTGTGAAGAATGGGAGAGTGCCACAGAATGGAGACCACAGGTTATTTACTGTGTGTCTGCCCTTCAATGGATGCTCGCACATTTGCTTCCACAAATGCCTTTCAAGGGGGACACTATCATTCCCATCTTCCTGATAAAGAGACTGAGGCTTGGAAATTGTATCTTGCTGAAGATCACATTGCCAGAGTGACTCTGTGGGGCTCAGGCTCTTTCTGCTTCCCAGAGGGGAGGAAGGAAGGAGAGAGAAGGGCAAAGGGTGAGAGCTGGGGAGATCCACCAGTGGAAAGTGAGAACCACAGTGCGGTTCAGAACCACCTGCCCAAAGCCCACCATCCAAGTGAGTGCCATCAACGTGGTCCCCTGGGGCTTTGATGCATTTACCCTAATGATGCTTCCAGGGCTCAAAGCGTTTCTGGAAACCTGTAGGCAACTGTTTCAGGACTGATTCAAAATTCACAAAAATGAACCCATCTCTGCACTTAAGGGTCAGTTCCCATACTTGACCCCAAACAGGCCCATTAAGTACCACATGTAACTGCTGGTTATCAGACTGCCAACGAAGTTGTATCATTAGAGCCCCCATCACCACTGCGGGGTGTGCCGTGGGGGAGAGGTCTATGTGGGTCCGTGAATGAGTGGTGGGCGTACGCCAAGTGGGGGTATTTAAGGTTCTCTGCATGAGCAGTGAGTATATGCAGAGGAGTCTATGCAGCTCCATGCATGAGTTGGGGTGGGAGTGGGTGTGGGTGTGGGTGGCAAATGGGGTTGAGTCTCTGCTTCTTTCCCCAAACAAGTGAAAGGAGGCTCTACAGGCATTCTTGGGGGGGGAGGGGGGAGGGGAGGTGCTAAGCAGTGTGCACAAGCTCCACCCTCCTGAGCAGGTGTGGGCCGGAAGTTAGCACCCCTGCTGCAGAGGGACAAGCTGGAAGTGACTCCCCTGACCCACAGACGCTCCAACACCACAGGGCACAAGTCTGGACACGACAGGGGAGGCAGGGCACCACCCCAGGCTTCTTCCTCTCCTTCTGTCACATGAAGAGCACCTGCCTCGTTCTGGAAATGTCTCAAGTCGTGTCCAGACAGAGGGGGGCAGGGAGGCAGGAAGGGAGGAGAAAAGATCCGAGCAGCTTTGAGCTTTCATATCAAAATCTGATCTCACTGCCCCTGGAGAAGGAGAACAGACATCAAAGAACACTTTGCTGCTGACAATTTTAAAGCTATCAGCACGGTCCAGGGCGAAGTCTCCAGCTCGCACCAGGGCATTGACAGGCTGTAAGGATGTGAAGACTTGGTCCATCGGGGAGAAGGGCGGTCAGGGCTCCTGGCGCCCACCCACTGACAGCTCTCCAGCTGCTTCCCAGAACAAGGGGGCCCCGCCTGCGGCCTGGATAAAGCATCCGGAAGGTAGACAGGCTCTGGCCCTGGAGGGTGGGGACAGCAGTCCAGCGGCTCTGCCATCCGAGGCCTGATGCCCCATGTCCCTGCTGGAAAGCCCTGTACTTGCAAATAATGCCTGAGCACAGAAAGGGCGNAGACTCCAGAGTCCCTCATGCATTCAGAACCTTGTTGGGGCTTGTCCGAGTGCTCTAGAAGCTGCCTTGCTTCCCCACGTCCATGCCCCATGGTCACTCACCTCCTCTAGACAGATGCATGGGTGGAAGGAACCTCAAAGAAAATCCAGTCCCGCCACCAGTTCCCCTTTCTCATTTCCCTCAAGGGTAAGTCAGTTCTCCTGGATGTCAGGCCTATGCCTGTCCTGCTGCAGCTACAACCCACTCTCTCCACCTCAGTGCGCATATCCCTAACTGGCCACTGCACAACACACAACACACAACACACAGCCCTAGAGAAAGGCCGTCCGGCAGCAACAGCAGCAAGCTGGGAGTCAAGGGGCCAGAGTCCTAAAGAGTGATCCTATACGGGCCTCTGTGTACTCGCAATAGGAGGGCACAGCCTGATGAGCCCTGAACTCCTGGCCAAATCTAGGTGCTAGTTCCAACTTGGCCGGGTACTGAGCCCGAGTCTCCTCTCCTGTGTGGTCCCGCCTGGGTAGCTCTGGGCTCCACGCTCCTCTGAGGCTATTTCGGCAGCAGCCACAGAGCCCCTGGGGGCGACGACAGAAACAGCGACTTACGGGAAATCTAGAAATACACGCCAGGCTGCAGAGATTCTGAGGGCCATGCCGGGCAATAAAGAGGCTGATTTATTTTCATCAGTGAAATGCCGAAACCCAATCCCAG
>NW_027536464.1:3701289-3709714 GCF_008692635.1 Crocuta crocuta
GAGAAGAATTAGCTGGACTGTAGCCACCGGGGCTGATGATGGGAGGAGACAGAAGGGGAGGCCAGCTTAGCCACTGTGGCTCCAGGTCCCTCGGGCTGGCCTCTCCCCACCCTGATGCTGGCCTGCAAGAGTCTCCAAAATGCGGGTGCAGCAGTGGCCCAGCCGGGCAAGCAGGCTTTCCATTTTAGTTCAGCCCCTTGTTTCCAGGAGTCTCAAACCCCAGGCTGTTAAGTCCACATGCCTGCTACCATCCGGTAGGGGGTAGGGAGCAGGGGGGCAGAGCTCCTCAGACCATTGCCCTTGTGAAGAAGCCATGGTAAGAAATGGTGGGCATCAGAATCCAGCTCTGTACCTACCTGGCTGAGCATACACTGTTAGGTTGCTTACCCTCTCTGTGCCTGTTTGCTCGTCTATGAAACAGGAACAAGAATACCCAGCCCACAGGAGGGTCATGAGGAGTAAAGGAAATAATGGGCACTTAATAGCATCTCACATATGCAGGGTATGTAAAGAAAGGAGAGGTGGATTTTCCTCCTCATCCCTAATCAAACTGTTGGTGGGGAGTTCCAACGAACAAAGCCTGTACAGAGGCCAAGTTGGCACTTTCAAAATCATATATGCATATATTCTTCACCCAGCAATCCTACTTCTACAGATAAAACTGTACAAATAAAAATGGTGCATGTACAAGGTTATTCACTGCAGCATTTTTGACAATAGCAAAAGCCTGGAAACAACTTAAATGTCCACACTATTCAAATACAGTTCAATAAAATACTAGTTAAAGCATAGTACATGCATACAGTGCAATCAAATGCATCTGAAAAAAGACATAAAGGCCCTTCCCATGTTACTACGGAAGTGTTCCCATGATACATCACTAGACGAAAAAGCTTAGGATACAAGCCAAATCCTTGCAATGGCTACCAGACTCCAAATGATCTGGTCCCCATTACCTCTGACCTCTTTGCCCATTACAGCCTTCACTGCAGTGACACTGGCCTCTTTGATGCTTCCCAAGCCTACGTCTCAGGCGAGCTGCTGCCTCAGGACCTTTGCACTTGTTGATCTTCTGTTGGCAATGCTCTTCCTCAGATATTTTGTTGGCTGACTCTCTCACCTCCTTCAAGTCTTTGTTCAGAGGTCATCTCCTCAGTGAGGGCTGGGCTGACCAGCTTTTTAAAAAATCTCAACCCAGGGGCCCCTGGATGGCTCAGTCGGTTAAGTGTCTGACTTCGGCTCAGGTCATGATCTCACGGTTCATGCTTTCGAGCTCCGTGTCGGGCTCTGTGTTGACAGCCAGCTCAGAGCCTGGAAACTGCTTCAGATTCTGTGTCTCCCTCTCTCTCTGACCCTCCCCTGCTCACACTGTGTGTGTCTCTCTCTCAGAAATAAATAAAAAACATTAAAAAAATAATAATAAAATAAAAAATAAAAAATCTAAACCCACCACTCAACTCCGCCCCCACTTTCGATCACCCTTATTCCGCTCCATTTTCTCCCAAAGTGTTTACCACCTTTTAGCATCCTCTCTCATTTGCCTATAATGTCTTTAAAACTTTTTTTTCATTGCCTGTCTTTTCCCACTAGAATATAATCATGACAAGGGCTAGGACGTTCATTTTGCTCACTGTTACATCCTCAGTGTCTAAAAGAGTGACCGGCACATAGTAGGCACTCAGTGAACAACTGTTGACTAAATGAGTGAATGTCACCAAGGACAGTCCACATACCAAACCACACACACGATTTGTTTTTTCTTTTTTTCTTTTTCATCAGAGAAGCGGATTCAAGGTTACCCTTACAACCACATCATTCTCACTCCCCTGCACTGTTTTCTCAAATGTTAGAGAAAGAAGCAAGTTCATAGCCACGCCAGCAGTCGCCATAACCCACAGCCTGGGCATCGCTGAGGGCTGATGCCAGGGAGGCAGGACCCGTGGAGGCGAAGACCCTGAAAAGACCCTGGGAGCAGGCCCAGCTCGGTCCCGGTTGCCACTGTGACCTCCACTTATCCCCCAACCCCAGGGCAAAGGGTGTAACTCACCCGTGGGAACGGAGCCTGGTGTTTGGGTGCTGCCAGGGGAAAGGTTCGGACACCCGCACCTGGTTCAGTGTGGTAGGAAACACACTGGAATTGCAGCCAGAGGCCCAGGTTCCAACACCTGGGATAGTGGAAAAATGAACTGACATGCACTAAGGGAAGCATTTTATAGAGTACCACGCAAGGTCAGGTACTGGTGTCAGTAACAACATGATTTGCTGACTTACTTTGTATACGCACAGAGCTAGATGCCCACAGAGTATCTCACTAAATTCTCAGCCCCTCAAGAGAGGTACTGTCCTTATCCCCATTTTACAGGTGAGAACACTGAGGCTCAGAAAGGCTAAACGAGTTGTCCAAGGTCAACAGAAGGGAAGAGGGGCTCATCTGCTACAGGATTTTGTGCTGTCTTTTCACAGAATCTCCTGGGCTGTTCTCCCCTCCTGGACTCCGGGATGTGGCTCCCTCGATGCTCCCCCCACCCTCTACCTCCACCCTCTCCAACATTCCCTCCTTCACCAGCTCCAGTGTCCCACCAGCGTCCCCTCCGCCCGCCCCCGGACCAGAGCAGTGCCGAGAGGGAGGTCAGTCAGGTTCGACTGCTTTTCTTTCCCTCCACCGGCTGGACTTTGAGCCACGTTGTTAAGCTATTTCTAGATTTGAAAACAACTCTGCCTTCAATGCCATGTACCCCTCCCAGACCCAGCACAAACACAGCCCCTCTACAGAGCCATCAGCTCTAAGCACCACCGTCCCCCGGAAGCTGCTGCTCCTGAGAAGCCGGGCCCCTGGCCGAGATCCTTCTCTGTCTGGCTGTGGGACACAGTGGATGGTGCCTCACCCACCCCTCCCCGCCCTCGTCTGCAGGCAACTCCAGGACATGACATTCCACAGCCGAGGGCCAGCTCAGCACCTGCCACCTAGGAGGTTATCTCTAAGTACCTGGGTAAAGAAAGGAGCCAGAAATGGAAGGGAGAGAAGGAAGAAGGAGGGGAGAGAAAGAGAGGTGATGTCAAAAAGTAGCTGCAGGAGCACCTGGGTGGCTCAGTCGGTTAAGCGTCCGACTTTGGCTCAGGTCATGATCTCACGGTTTGTGGGTTCGAGCCCCGCGTCGGGCTCTGTGCTGACAGCCAGCTCAGAGCCTGGAGCCTGTTTCAGATTCTGTGTCTCCCGCTCACTCTGACCCTCCTCTGCTCATGCTGTCTCTCTCTCTCTCTCTCCCCCTCTCTCAGAAATAAATAAAACATTAAAAAAAAAAAAAGGAAAAGAAAAGTAGCTGCAGCTGTAGGAAAAAAATTATTTGATGCATGGGGGCTTGAGATTCTTTTCTTGGACATGGTCGGAATCGGTATCTTGTGGTCTCGCCAGGTCCTGCTAACTTGCGCTTGTCTACAGGTCTGGCAGGAGAGAATGAGGGGAAGGTGGCTGAGAGGGGGAGAGTGCTCTCCTCCTGGCCTGCCTGGAGCTGGATATTTCAGCTCAACAGGAGGGCAGGGGTGCAGTGCAGGCCACTGGCCGGGAGCCCTGGTCCACACTGAGTGTGGCTCCGGCTCCCAACCTCCACCCGATGGCAGAGATTACAGAGGACCAAACTCACATTCACCCGGGAGGGTATTGGTTTACTGAATGTTCGGGCAGACACCATTCTCCTGGCGTGCCAGCTGCCTCGCAGAGCAGGGCCAGCTGAGGGTCCAAGGGCATCCGGACCAGCCCCACCCCGCCCCACGGAGCAGGTGGCCGGCAAATGCTGGGTCAGGGATGTCATCTTCTTTACCCACAAGGTCAGGCCAACCTTCCATCTGGATTCTCAGTACTCTGACTGGCAGGGAGTCAGGAGAGAGGACTGCCCCCACGTAGGGGAAGAGAAGGTACTAGATCCTCCTCAAGAAGCCATTCCATCCTGCCTCTGTCATTACGTCTATGTGGGCCATCCCACACTGAGACTCATTTCCCTTGTTGCCTGACATTTCTGCCCGAGGGAGCCCAGAGGACAAGAACCTGATCTCCCCACCACAGCTGATCGACGCTCTCACAGTCAGGAAGTCCCACAAGGTGGCTAACTCATTCCCTTCCTGCTACAGAATAAGCCTTTGGTCCTATACAACGTGACAGATCACAGAAGACTTCTGTGGCAGCTTTGAGCTCCTTGCTCTCTGCCCATCCCTGTCCCTCATCCCCTGAAGTCACAGACCTGAAGGGCTACCCCTTCCAGCAGTCAGATTAAGATTTCCAACAAAAATCAGTCTGGTCCTGAACTCCACGGCCCTGGGTTGGAAGATCACCCCCCTCAAACCTCTGTTCAGAGATGTGGGGCCAATTACCACCCCAGGATCCTCGGAACCTTCTTGTGAATTAGTAGGGCCCATCCGCAGTCTTGCACTCCTCTCTTCCTGGTTCTTCCCGCATCTTCTGAACCCAAAGGTTCGAGAAAGCAAGAATGCCAAACCGTATGGAAGTATGTCCAGGGCGGATATTCACCGTGGTGCACAAGTGTTCTTTCCAGGGTGGGCACGGGGGCTATTTTCCCCTCTGCCTAACTGCCTCACTCCCAACCCAAAGGCACACCTTCTGGAGGAGAGAGTCACCCGCCCTCATCCTGCCTGGCCTCGGGGAGATGAAGGGACACAGGGCCACATGGGTGGCTGAGGCAGCTGGGAGCCAGGACTCTCTGCCATCCGGGGTCTGAGACTTGGCCTCCCTCTCTATGTAATGGGACAGACGCTCTCCGCCAGATCAAGCACCAGCTCGAGGGCTGGAAAGAGATCAGACCAAGCAGCCTAGAGTATTTCAGGCTACAGATGAATAATCTTTTAGATCAAGATCATTAAATGATAGGAAGCAGTATCGATCCCTGACTCTGGCTCCAGACCCCCACGTTGGAATCCTGCCTCCACCATTTACTGAGGACATTATCTCGGACATTATCTTGGAGGCCTCCAACCTCTCTGCGACAGCCTCAGTTTCCTCATCTAGAAAATGGGAACCATAGTTGCAAGCAGATATTAACAGGGAAGTATTGGGACCTCAGTTGCGAAGGAGACCCCAGGAAAATGAGCGCCCCATTCCAAAAGGAAAGCAGGAGATCACCACACAAGGATTGCGGGAGGACCTCCCTGACATCAAGAAAGTGAAGAGACAGTTAAGCATCTGACTCCGGCTCAGGTCATGATCTCACGGTTTGTGAGTTCAAGCCCTGTGTTGGGCTCTGCTTCAGATTCTGTGTCTCCCACTCTCTCTCTGACCCTTCCCCACCTGCTCTCTCTCCCTCAGTCTCTCAAAAATAAATAAACATTAAAAAATTATAATATGTTTGCACGTATAGGAGGATTAGGAGGAACTTAACGAGGACCGTGGAGAAGAAGAGGGGAAAATAGTGGGGGAGAGGGAGGGAGGCAAACCATGAGAGACTCTTAAATGCTGAGAACAAACTGAAGGCTGATGGGGGTGGGGGGAGGGGTAGGAGGGTGATGGGCATGGGGGAGAGTACTTGTGGGGACGAGCACTGGGTGTTATAAACTTGACAATAAACTATTTAAAAAATTATAAAAAATAAAATATCCAAAAAGTGGACCCAAAGAAAATCTTCATCAACTGAGGTATGTATAAATAAAACGTGGTATGGCCGTAAAGGGAGGGCCTTCAGCAAAAACCGTGAAGCAATGACCCCACAACACCACAGATGGGCCCTGAAAATATTCCGCTGAGTGAAAGGAGGCCACGTGCTGTAAAGTTCCAGTTCCAGAAAATAGGCAGGATAGACAGATCTACAGAGACAGAAAGGAGATGACGGCTGGGGACAGAGACGGGGGGTGACTGCCAATGGCAAGGGTGATGCAAATGTCCCACGGTTAGACTGGGGCGATGGGTGTGCAACCCCAAACACACTAAAACCCACTGGACTGCACACTCTAAACAGGCGAAGTGCCGCTATTAAGTCATATCAGTTAATACAATTTTGGCATCTTACATTAGAAATGTATCAGCTGTCGTACTTTTATGAGAGAGGAAGAAGGCAGAAAACCGTCCTGTGGCTCTGAAATACCACACACACACACACACACACACACACACACACACACACACACTTCAAGGAGGAGGAGGCTCAGGAAATGGGAGATTCCAAGAGGAATTTTGGAGAGTGTTGTTTTGCTGTTAGGGGCTTTTCCCTCATTTCAGTGAGTCTTCCGGAGCACAGGACGTGAAGGACAGAGCCTGGCTGGGGACGGAAGTCTGCAGGATGACAGGCAGGCTGGGGAAGACAGGGGGGCTGCCTTGGCCACCCCCAGCCCTGGCTCAGCTGAGGCCAAGAGCACGTAAGGGCTCCCACAGGCCCAGGGGAGGGAGGGCTAGTCCAGGGTGGGGGAGGGGGGATGCAGGGGCCTCAGCTCCTGGGGGAGAGGGCCACCTGTTGGGCTGAACCGACATCAGCAGCAGGAGGAGGCTTCAGGGACAAGGGACGCTGGGCCCTGGAGGGTTGTGAGAGTCTGACAGCGCTGCAGTCGCCTGCCTGAAGGACACAGAGTAGGTGACTTACAGGGAGTTCAACAGGGGCCCCCAAAACACCCACAAAAGTGCTGCCGGAGAGAAACAGCATTTGACACCTCCAGAACCTTCAATTGGCAAAGAGCTCAGGAGTCGTCATCCGTGCCTGTGTCTACACCGAGTGCCTGTGCAGCCTCACAGGGAGCGGTGCCTGGGGGGCAGGAACGTGCTCCTCATTCCTTCCCTCTCTTTTCACAACTTAGGAAAACAGAGGGAAAACCTAGCAATCTGCCCCCCTCACACTACTGGTGCCGGGCAAGGACCAACAAGGGGAAGGACTGGCTGCCTAAGTTCAAGTCCAGTGGTGCTGGGCACTCTGAGGACTGACCAGAGGACCTTTCATCCCATGAAAGTGGCTAGAAAAGGCACGGGCTGGCCCTAGCGTCACTGGGGGGCAGGGAAAGCGTAGGACAGATTTAAGGGCTGTGGCACCCGAGGTGGCTTTATAACCGCCCTCTAGACGTTCTGCGTAGGCGGCCCAGGACAGACCACCCGCTGGGAAGGAGTGAGTAACCATGGGAACACGGAGCTGGTGCTGCCAAGGCTAGCTGTCACCTCCTCACTGGCACTGACGCCATTATCACCCTTAGGGATAGAGAGCTGCAGTCCTCCAGGGAACCCACCCTCCTCAATTCACTGATAAGAGAACTGAGAACCAGAGAGGAGAAGTAACTTTTCCAAAGTCACACCGCAAGTTGGTGCTATTCTCAAGAGTGGAGCCTCTAGAACAGAGCCAGCTATAGATGGTTCCCAGAGAGTAGAGGGGCCAGAGGAATGGGGACATTTTCTCAAGAAGAGAGGGCATGTACATTTTCAAAATCACCTCTCTACCTTCTCTCCTCCAGTACTTCAATAATAACAATAATGACAGTAACGGTAACAGACAAAATTACCGCAGCATACTACATACCACACACTCTATATTTTACCTTTTGCACACATGACCTCATTGAATCTTAACAACAATCCCACAAGGAAAGTACTTGTACTCATTGTATAGATAAGACATTTGGGTCTCAGAGAAGTAAAGCATCTTAACCAAGGAACATTATAAACAACAGAGCTTGGAACCAGATCTTCTGATTCAAGATCCCACAGACTTAATCCCTGTGGTAGATATTAATCTGTTCAATATTATTTCCACTCTGCATCTTCCATGCACCATTTCTCTGCCCCCTTCGAAGTTAGGCTTGGCTGTGTGACTTGCTTTGGCCAGTGAAATGTCAGCAGAAGGAATGTGTGTCATGTCCAGGCAGAAGCAGTGCGGACATCACAGTGTCCTCTACCCAGTGGTACAGGAATGATGGAAACATCTATGGGATGAAGCCACCACCAGCCTGCAGTAAATAAGATGAATAGAAACTCCTTGCAACCCACACTGGACGTGCAGCATGGGCAAGAAATATGCTTTTGTTGGGGTAAGGATTGGGGGCTATTTTTTACCCAGCATAACCAAGCCTCTCCTGACTAATACAACCACTGCTGGGCTGCACTGCTCCCCACTCCAAGTTCATGAGGCACAAAGGTCTGAGAGGGAAGCTCAGCGGGTCCATCCTAGCACCTCACAAGTCACAGAATGAAACAATAATTGAACTCAAAGAAACAGAGAGGACCACGCCTCCAATTGCTTCATTTCAAAGGATATAAGAGAGAGCTAAAGAAAAGGAGTTACCAAGGGCACCAAGAACACAAATTTGCCTCCCAGGCCAATGTCTATCCAGGTCTGTCTGTCTCTCTCTCCATGCCTCTTGCTTGCTTTCTCTCTCCTTCTCACTCTCTGTTTCCTGCGTCTCCCTCTCTCCCTCTTTCCTCTCCCTCAAAAAAAAAAAAAAAAAAAAG
>NW_027536464.1:3710271-3713176 GCF_008692635.1 Crocuta crocuta
AAAAAAAAAAAAAAAAAAGTCAGGGAATTCTTGGACAAGCCCAGTTCATGCAAGGTCACCACAGACCAGGGACTCCTGGCCGCCATCAGGGAGGCTCTTCCCCAGCACAGACAACAGAGTTTGAGGAGCCACTGGGCATCCTACAGAGCTGAAGGCTCTCCCTTGAGGAAGGGAGTGCCTCTCCTCACAGATCCTCAGAGGGCTGAGAAGCTTGGGCACAAAACCTCACCCCCACTGATGACCCTGGCTCTCGGCAGGGGGGTGGGGGGGTACTGCCCGCAGAAACAAAAGACGGACCAATGGCACCATGGGGAAGGAACCCAGAAAAGGGATGGTTACCAGCCCCCTTCCCATGTGCAGCCAGGCCAGGGCGCCTGTCGTGTTCTCCGTTCTTTCTTTCGGCCCTGAGCAGCCTGCTACCCTGCCCAGCACACACCCCTATTACCCAATACCCTCTTAAGTTGTGAGACATTCTAAACAGCTCGATGTCCGAGGAGAGCAGGAAACAGTAGAAGTGAATGGGGACAGTGAGGCAACTCAGGCCTGGCCGACCTCCGGGCTTCCTGGAGGTGGATGGAGGCCCACAGCTCCTGCTATGGAACTCGCTTCCGAGAAGGCTCGCCCTGGAACACTCCAGAGGAATTTGGAGACGGCTCTGTGCAGCATAGGCAAAACTACAGCCCCACCCCCACCCACAGGGAGCGGGGAGCCGGGCACGGGGCTTCAGAACTCGGGCCAAACAGCTAATGGGGCTTCTGGAGGCCGTGAAACGCGGTGTCAGCCAGAGCGCTGAGCTGGCAGGTTTCAGACCAAACCAGAGAAAGACAGAGACGGCCTGCAAGGAGGAGGCTGCTGCGGGGGGAGGGGGCAGGCTAAACCACCCTCCCCTCCTCCACCCTGGACCTTCTCTTCCTCCCCACTCAGGACCAAGGCTCCAGGCATCTGACTGCAGGGAACCCAGAAAAGTCCTTCCTGGGCATTACAAGCTCAAGTGTTTCCTCCCCAAATTCTCATGTTTAAACCCTCACCCCCCCACCTCAGAACATGGCTGTATTTGGACGCAGGGCCATTAAATAGGTAATCAAGTTAAAAAGAGGTCCTATGAGTGGGCCCAATCCAACCTGACTGGTGGCCTTGTAAAGAAGAGATCAGGACACAGACATACACAGAGGAAAGACCAAGTGAAGACAGAGGCAGAAGACAGCCAACCACGAGCTTGGGATTGGGAGGAACCAATGCTTTGTTGGTCAACGCTTTGTTCTCAGACCTCTGGCCTCCAGAACTGTGAAAACATAAATGTCTGTCATTTAAGCCACACGGTCTGTGGTAGGTCACTGTGAGCGCCCGAGCAGACCCAGACACAAGGCCGTCGTGTTCACCAGAGGGAGCTGATCCCAAAGGAAGGGGTCCTGGGGTTGCATGTCCCAAGGCCTGGGACCTTCTCTGATCAGGCAGGTCTTGACATTAAGCTTCCATTTGATTCCTCACCTTTTATCACTTCCCCTTCCTTCTGGCTGAAGTGCAGGGGAGACATACCAGTCCCTGACCATCCATGGTCCCCACGACCTCGGTCCATCACACAGAGGCAGCTCTCCCTTTTCCTCTGCCATCTAAAGGTGTGAGAAGTTCAGCGCACCTGGGTGGCTCAGTCAGTTAAGCATCTGACTTCGGGTCAGGTCATGATCTCACGGTTTGTGGGTTAGAGCCCTGCATCAGGCTCTGTGCTGACAGCTCAGAGCTTGGAACCTATTTCAGAGTCTCTCTCTCTCTCAAAAATAAACGTTAAAAAAATTTTAACAAAAAATTAAAAAGTAATAAAGGTGTGAGAAGTTGAACAAGCACCCCAAGGACCACCCCAAATTAGGGGGCATGGGGTGCTGAATAAGCTAAGCTTCAAGGAGGTAGAAAGGGACCAAGTCAGACCCCTGGATTCAGATATCAGCCCCGTGTCTCATGACCACTGGGGTCGGCACAGCAGGAGATGAGGTCACGCAGATAGGGGTCCCACACAGGAGGATTTCCTCCCCTCTGGCCGGTCCCTGCCCTACTCGAGCCTCAGTTTCCTCACTGGGGCAGCAGAGCATCAGATAGTCTCCATGACTGGCCTGGGCCACCCCAGCCTGGGAGGTCGGCCTACAGAGAACAGAAGTCCCATGGATTTTCTTCCCTCATTTTCCTTCTGAGATTGATCGGCGATGTCCTGAGGGAGTGGAAAGTTGAACTGAGAACTGGTGGGGGGAAGGGGGGTGCCGGCACCAAGGAAGGGGTTAAACACAGAGCCAGTCCCTTAACAGGAGGTCAAGTCAGGGTCACAGGGAGAGCCAGGCTGACTGTCCTCACTGCAGGGAGGGGGTGAGGGGCAGGGGGAGCAGGGCTGACTGCCCTCACTGCAGGGAGGAGGCAGGGGCAGGGGGAGCAGGGCTGACTGCCCTCACTGCAGGGAGGGGGCAGGGGCAGGGGGAGCAGGGCTGACTGCCCTCACTGCAGGGAGGGGGCAGGGGCAGGGGGAGGGGGCTGACTGCCCTCACTGCAGGGAGGGGGCAGGTGCAGGGGGAGGGGGCTGACTGCCCTCACCACAGGGAGGGGGCGAGGGGCAGCCCAGGCCAGAGATGATCTCTGTTCCCCAGCACCAGGCTCAGTGTTCCCTGCCTTCCCCCATGAGCCACCGGGTGAGCTCCAGAGGGACTGGCCTGGCCTTCCCGATCCCCTCCCTCAGTGGGCCTGAAATAGAAGAGGTGTGCCGCTTCCAGAAGTGGCTTCAGCTCACCTTGGACACGCTGCCCTCTACCTATTTTGAGAGGCCACCCCTCACCAGAGACATTCCAGTGTGGCAGTCCCACACCCTCCTGGAGGGCGGGGTAGGGACATCCAGGGACGTGCCTCAGCTGTTCTCTGCTCTGAAGTC
>NW_027536464.1:3713363-3735059 GCF_008692635.1 Crocuta crocuta
GGGGGGGAGGGGAGGGGGCGGTGGTCCCCCGGGCACCACAGCATCCAACCCTTCCCTCATCCTGGGAGGCAGGACAGAGCTCATCTGGTCTGCCCAGGGGTGACAGGTGGGGACCGAGGGAGCAGAGTCACCCCAGCTCGGAGCTGACCCAGGGAGCGCCACAGGTCCCGGTGGCCAGAACGTGGGCATCCGTGCTTCCCAGAACAGCACGGTGGTTGGCGCCGGCGTCCCACACCCAGCTCTGCTCTTCACTAGTGAGGCAGCCTTAAGCAGGTTACTGAACCCCTCTGGGCCCCGGTCTCCCTACCCGGGCACAATCACGGAGCCATTTCACAGGGTGGCTGTGAGCGTCACGTGAAATGGTCACTATCAAGGGCTGGGCACCGTGACTGGCACGAGGCAAAGCCAGAGTGGTAGCCTTGTCCGCAGATGTCTCAGGTGCTGGCCACAGTCACTGCTGGCCTGTCAGAGACGCGTGAGGAGCCACCCCAGGCAGCCCTCGAACCTCCTACTCCCCAGAAGGTGCTCAAAATGATTGGTCAGCTGAACCCCCACCTTTCACAGCAGAGCAAACCAAGGCCCTGGGAGGACGGCATCTTGTCACAGGATTTCAACCCGGGTAGTGTGGCTCCAGTGGCCACAGCCTGAACCCCTACACTAACCTGCCTTTCATGAAAACGGCTGCAATAAACCAATGGCACAGGTCCTATTATGACCCCCAGTCTGCAGACGAAGAAACGAAGATCACAGGAAGGCTAAGTAATTCAGCCAAGGGCATGCAGCTCCAGAGGGGAGACCTGGGACCTGGACCGGACCCGGTGGTCAGGCCTGAAGCACATGGGCTCACCCACCCCGGGCAGCACCCGGCTTTGCCTGCCGCACCCAGTCCGGGACCTCCTCGGAGAACAGGCAGAGCCGCCTTGGTACCGCATCACCCACAGAGCCCATCTTCCAGCCTGAGGACCACTCCTGGGGACACCCAGCCACCTCCCGGGCTTCAGCATGAGCCATCTCCTGGGCACCCCAGAATCTTGCAAGCTAAGTGTAAGTGCTCTTACCCCAGCTAGTACTTGGAGAAACTGAGGTACAAGGTCTTGCCCACAACTTGGGAGACAGGCCCAGGCCTCCTACTTTTCTCTCTTGATCAAGAAAATTAGCCAAAAGAAAATGCTTTTACCTCTGGGCCCCAGAATCTAGAACCTTCCATGAGTGTGCCCAGCCAGGAAGAAAAGTAGGAGAGGAATCATGATGACCGCTCCCGCCCTGTGACTGGTTCCGGCTGGCGTCACTGTCCCTGTGGGGAATGTGGCCCAGCGGCAGCGGGGAGCACACAGTTGGATCAGCAGGGCCTGCTCCGCTGACCACCCCAGCCATGTAGCTCCCGACCAGGCCACCCGGAGTCAGGCCAGGCCAGGGGTGAGGACAGCAGAGCCTCGAGCTGCTTCTCCAGCCTTCCCTTCCCACCCTCCAGGCACAGGGCCAGCTTCTCAGCCTCCAGACAGGAGCCCCTTGTCCCTGCAGGATGAGCTGACCTTTAACTGGCCAAAAGGTCCCACTGGCTCCATCCCCCTGCCTGGGGGAGCGGATGAGGAGAGAGGAGGGAGGCCAGGGGTGGAGAAGAGTCCAGGGCTCCCTCACCCTCTCCTTCCTCCCCTTTCCCTCCTCTCACTGCTGTGGTCTCCCTCCACCAGGCTGTCCACCCTGGCCTTCCACGGCCTCGCCTTCTTTCCCCTTCATTATTTTACCTTTTGTTTGCCTGGCACTTTACTAAATGTTTTTACATTTATCATTGCATTGAATCCACACCAGGGAGAAAGACGGAGACATCGAAAATACCTTCAAATTGCCAAGTGTTCTTGTTAAAAATGCAAACATCTCCAGAACGATGAACAATTAGGCTGGCAGCCTTTGGTACCTCAGAGCTAATTCAGTTCATCCTCTCCCTTCTCCCCCACCACTCGGCACAGCAGATGGGGTGGGGGCAGGGGGGAGGTGTGTCTCAGCCCCTCAGCCCCGTGGGGTGTCTGGGCCCCCAGGAGGAAGGGGGAGGGAACCAAGGAGGCAAGAGGAGAAGCCATGGACTTGGCAGTATTGCCTGTAAACAATATGCTCTCATCAAGCCCTGAGTTCTAGCCCCACCGCGGCCCCCGTTCCACTCGCTCTGAAATCCATCACTCATCCTGGTGTCTCCAAGATCAGAGGGACGATCTTTTTTCAAGAAAAGACCTAAAAGAATTTCAGGGTGGATTCAACAAATCCAAAATCCTGGAGAAGAAGCAGGAAGAGGTGGAGGGGGGTACAGAGGGTCAGGAGCAGGTCGGGGGGGGCCAGGCCAGCAGGCCTGACTCCCTCTAACCCAGCTCTGCCACAGGGGCCCAGAGTCCCCAAGACAGCACAGCTGGGAGAAGCCCAGAGCCTGGGAGCTGGTGTCCTTGAAAGGACATATCCTGGGCCATGGGGGTAAATGGAGAGATCTTTCCTTCAAGGGGGTCTCAGTTATCCCCCAGTAAAAACAGGGGAATGGGCCCACAGGCCTGGGGATGCCTCCAGCTCTGGCATGCTTCAGTCCCAGGACTGAATCAGAAAAACAAGTCTAAGCCAACCCCCAGAGAGGCATCTCAAGAGCTCCCGGGCTCCAGGCATGCCCCCTGTGGGAGGCCGCACCCTGCACCCCATCGCGCACATTCGAATGAACCACACAAACAAATACGACCCATATATAACCCTCAAGGACAGAACTGAGTGGCAGTTGACCGTCTGACATAATGTTAGGTTTTGCAGCTAAATTAAACACGCATTAATTTCGACTGCAGCTTGCTTTTCACATGGGGGAGCCTATCGCTTTCATGTCCAGCCCTCCAACGTTTTCGTTGGCTGCTGATGAAAGCTTGTAGGTCCTGCACACTGTGTCTACATTCCTAGTGCCCTGAGCCCAGGGAACTCAGGCAGCGAGGCTGAAGAAATCTAACAGCAGGTTGAAAAGAAATCTAACAAGTGCAGCGTTTGCTGCACAGGAGTGATCTCAAGCTCCACTCAAGGCCACCTCCTCTGAGGAGCCCTCCCAGGCCACCCCAGCTCTCTAGAATCCCTCCCCTGCCAGTCTCAGAACACCTGCTGCTCCCCGTAGATGGGACTCATTTAGCAACAGCTATACGCCCTTGTGTGGCCCTTCAGCTGCATTCTTTAGCTCTGTCTTCATTATCTGTGCTCTGTCTTCTTTCCCCACTAAACTGTGCGCTCTCCAAGGTGCCTGGTCCTCTCCTCCACCTCCTCTGTGAACCCAGAATGGCATTCACAGCTAACCAAGAGAGCCGAGGCCATGTGAGCCGGGGCAGTGCTGTTCGGAGAGGAGCTAGAAGCCACTGCTACCACCTACCCTCCATGCCGTCCTCTCGGGGGCCATTGAAGTTGTCATAGGAATCCCAGCGGATGAGGGGGTCCGAGGTGTTATAGTCCACGGACACACTCGGCCCGTTCTCCAGGTGTTCCATGCCTGAAAGGAATGGGAGGGGGGGGGGGGGGGGGGGGGNAACAGCTTCCCCAGGGACGCTCCCTGAGGGACTTCTCATTTTCTTAACCAGAGTAGGGTGGGACCGGTGGCTTAAATTGGACAGAGAACCCAGGAGTCTGGTTTCTTGCATTCTTGAAAAGGCTCATACCAGGTCGCAGGGGTAAATCAGGACGAACACTGAGGAATGAAGTTCCCCCCCCCTCCCCCCGCCACCGCCTTCCCAGGGAGAAAGCTGGAGGGCCCTCAAGCTGGGTATCTGCCTCTTCCTTTTCTGTGTCCCTGGGGCCCCTGGGACAGTGCCAGGGGATCAGAAAGTCTGCCCCTGGAGTCAAGGGGAGTGCGGAAGAGGCTCGTGATGAGCAGCACGGGGTCAAGGACATCAGGGAAATCACAGCTGTGGCACTGAGAAGACATGCGGTCATTCCAGCCATCCCCCGGCCTCCCACTTAAGACGTCCTCCACTTCAGGCAGAAATCCGAGGGGAGAACCAGTCTCTCCCACACACCCACAAGAAGGTGAAGACCGCACAAGCCCTGAGTCCTGCTTCTTCCCAGGGCAAGTCCCTTTCCTGACCTGGCAGTCCTTTCTAGAATCTACCCAGAGTCCCACTGTCTGTAACCTAATTTCATCTCATCCTCCCTCTGTTCTCAGATAGGATGGAAAACAACTGGCCTTCACATATAAACCAGTCGAAAGGCTTGATGGCTATTATTAAAGTGGCCTTCTCATCTTCAGTTTGAACCACCTCAGTCTTCATAAATACTTCTCATCCATTGAGTTCCTCTGGATGTCCCCTCAGCCACTCCCTCCGTTCACCATCGCACTCAGTCTCTGAATATAATGGGATGGTGACCTAATGAGACCAGAGCAGTTGACACAACCCAGCACCTCTTGGTCAGCTTTTTTATTTTTATTCTCCAAAGATTAAGTCATCAGTTCACGTTTAGCTGAGGGTCCACTCTGATACCCAGATCCTTTACTGCTGGCCCGCCTTGCAACCACAGTAACTTGACAGTTGTAGAGCAGATCAGTAGGAGAATGGCCGGACTGGAGAGAGGACAGTTTGGCATGAAGACAAGGGCATGGAAAAATGAATTCTAACAAGCTAATACCTTGAATTTTCTCTGGTCCATAAGAAAATACAAATTCCACTTTGCCATATTCTGGAAATCGATCATCTGAAAAGGAAGAAGGAAAGACAAAAAAGGGCAATTAATTCCCAAAAAGGGCTCAAATCTTAATCTTTCTAGAGAAGATTAACACAATGTGCATATAAGGGTTGATAATACCACATACATGTGTAATGAAATGAGCTTCTTTAGCCCTAAGTCCTACTCGCCCACTCATTTCCATTTCTTGTTCCACTAGTGGTTACCTCTAAGACTCAAAATAATAGACACTTTTTTTATGCCGCTATTTCTAGATACACCAATTTCAAGTTATCTCCACTGATTTACCACTATGAAGATGATTAATTTGGACCACTAATTTCACTCCTATCTCCCTTCTTATTAAATTATTATTATTATTATTATTACTTATTCCACTTGCCTTTGAAACTTTAAATCCTAAGCCAAACCTCTATTTCCTAATCTGTCCATTTTCAATCATGTCTCCTGACCCCCTTCCGTGTAAGAGGAGAAAATTTGTGCCACTCCCCCTTCCCCTGCCTTTACCAACTCCACTTTTACATTGTCTGTTACTCCTTTATTTTTCCTTGTTAAGACTAATAACATTTACATTCTGTTCTGTAATTATAATGGCATCTTCTGCTTCTGCCCTCCTGGCTTCAGTAGAGAGGAAGCTCATCACAGAAATATCCTTCTACTGCATGAGCCAGACTCTACTGGGGGAGTCAGGTTTCTCCTCCCCCGAGCCACAGCCCTGCTCTCTGCCCTTGGCCTGAGCCCAATCTGCACACAGATCACCATCCACTGCTTGTGGGAAGCAAAGTTACAGGAGGCATGGTGACCACTCCCTGGGGCACCCATCATGCCAGTGCACGTCTCCATCCCTCCAGCGTCCCTTCAGAGTACCACACTTGTGTGTCTCTATCTCCCATGAGACTGTGAGTCCCCTGAAGGTAGGGCCTGACTTCTTTCTCTTTGTATCCCCAGGGTCTAGCACATGCCTGGCACATATAGACACACAATGATTCTTGGTGGGTGGGTGGATAGATGGATGGATGGATGGATGGATGAGAGATAGACAGATGAGCAGATGAATGGATGGAAAGATTTGGATGAGTGAGTAGATGTATGGGTGGGTGGATGGACGGACAGATTTGGATAGATGGGTGGATTTGGATGGACGGTTAGATACATGAATGGATGGGTTTGGATAGATGGATGTGAAAGAGTGGATGGATGGATGGGTGAATGGATGGATGGATGGATGAATGGATAGATGGATGGATTTGGATGGGTGGGTAGATGGATGGGTGGATGGATATGGATGGGTGGGTGAATAGTGAATGGATGGATTTGGACAAGTAGGTGAATGTGTGGGTGGATGAGTGAATGGGTAAATGGATGTGGATATCTCTCAGGTCTCAATGTGATGTAGACAAAACCTCAAATAGATAAAGAAGGGAGACACCTCCCTAACCAACTCTCTTTCCCTCAGAATATGGTTCCCCCTTCATGGCTGCCATAGCTCCCCCATTATTGCTCTTCTACCCTGTGGTAAATTTATTCCTTGTTAAGTCTGTCCCTCTACTCAGTGAGCCCACCTTTAAAGGCATCATCAAGGTCTTCCTTCCCAAAAACAACCCCTAGGTCATGGATGGCACAGGTGTGGAACTGCACACGGAAGATGACATCTCGGGCTGGGCTCCGAAACTTCTTGTGGTAGCACTTCAGCTGGGTGGGAAAGAGAGCAGAGCCCATCAGGAGACTAAGGATGGGAAACTGGGTCTCAGGGACCATCCTTATTAGCTCCATGACTGAGACCCCAGGGCTCACCCAAACCCTGTGAAGGAAAGGTCACCAATATCAGACAGGATCTCAGAACTATCTGGGGAAATTTCTCGAAAGCAGAAACTTAAATTACACTAGAAAGTGTAAACTTAAATTACAGGAGGAAAGACTGAAGTTAGAATTGAAGGAGTCATTGTCACCACAGGAAGGTGGCTCACACTGAGGTATTTCCCTGGACATATTCCAGAATGAATGACAAGCACAGGAGAAGAGATGTCCAACTCTGAGGCAGAAAGCACAAGGACTACTGGAGGCTGAAAGCCTTTGCAGGAGCCCTGACAGCCTATGGCCCCAAGGCTGGGGGCCCACGAAGAGTGAGGATCTTATCCGAAGAGGCAGGAGGGGAGCAGGAAGAGAGAAGAAAGGAGAAAAAGTAAACAGGGAGGAGGGGGCTCGAGACAGAGGGGCAGCACTCACCAAGATGTCTCCCTTCAAGAGCAGGCCCGGCTCGATGGTGATGCAGATGCTGGTCTGGCTGTCTCCTTGGACGTTGCTATGGGAGAAAGATGAGCGGAGAGAAAAGGAGCCGCTGAGGGGATGGCTGGCATGCTGGTTCCCTACTGCCCGCCTGCCAGAGGGCTCCTGGGGAGGCGCGCCACCTCTGTCCCTCAGCCCTGTGCCAGGCGAGACCCTCCTAGAAGAGGTCCTGGCCCATCCCCCCCACTCTTGTCCCTGGCCCTCGGCCTCAGGCCTCAGGCACCCCCGGCCTCTCATGCCTGTGGAATACCTACTAGATGCCAGATGTGTAGACAGGCTGCATGGCCTGGTAGATCCGGAGAAACGGCCGACACCCTGTAAGGGAGGGGGATGTTAGCTAATACAGCGGGGACGGTGCAGGGGTGGGGGAGAAGGTGAAGGAAGGAAGGGCTGGGAGAGGAGAGGAAGGAAGGGGAAGAAGGAAAAGAAGAAGGAGAAAATGGGAAGAGAAAGGAGGAAGACATACTAACTTTCCACTTGAGAGGCATTTTTAAGTTTATAAAAAACATGATCACGTCCGACATCATGTGCCAACAGGCACTGCCAGTGTCTAACCCATGAACAGACTGAGGCTCAAAGAAAGCTCAGGAAGTCATGCAGTCAGGACACCAATCCAAGCATACATTTCTACCCCCACCCCCACCCCAACCCCAACCCACCCTTGCTGCCAGGCTGCCTCTTAAGAAAAGAAGATGGGAGACAGGAGGGGAGGGAAGCCAGAGGGCTTGGGCAGGTACCTCCTTTAGACTCGAAGTTGGGGATGCCGTGCATAATCACATGGTGCAGAAACAAGGGCTTGTTGTTCATTTTGATGGAGCCAGAGAGCAGACCACTGAAGTAGTGCACATACCTGGGGCAGGGAGAGGGGCAACTTCAGGCAGGGGGCCTGCCCTAGAGCAGAGCCATCCTGGTCTCTTTTCTGGACCCACCTAGCTCTCCACCACCAGCACCCTCCTAAACCTCCTGGAGGCTGGGGTCTCCTCCCCAACACAGTCCTTTCTTGCTGCCTGGAGCCCCATGTAGAGAGGACAAGCGGGTACCACTCTAGCAGGAGCGGAGTCGAGCCCATACTCCGCTTTGGGGGTTCTCTGGTGCCCCCTGGTGGTCAAAATGGACATCTCTTTCCAGCTTCACTCCCAGCCCAAAAATCGGCTGGACCAAAATTACCCCCACACGTCCCTGATGAGCATCGTTTAGCTGCTCACCACTGCACAAGGCAGGCTGATCCACCACCAACAGCTCCAACACCTTAAACCTAGCTTAAGCCAAGCTCATGCTTATAACCACAGGCCCCAGTTCTGCCCCCACAGACGCCCTAGCCACATGACAGTCCAGCAAACCGTAAGAGCTTAACAATTACAGTCCTGCACTTCCTTATACCACATGGAAGTGTATGAAATTCCTCTGTATCTGGTATTGAAAGACATATAGCATCTACTATGTATTCCTATCCCTAGGGTCAACATTCCCCAGTTCTTTCTGGATCTTGTTGGAAGAATGCAAGAATTAACCCATCTCCACTCCTCCTAGAAGAGAGGGGAAATTAGGCCCAGAAGAGTTGCTGACACATGGCAAGAACACACAAAGGCGGGGGTGGGTGGGGAGAGAAGGAATGCTGTCTGAACTCCAGTGCACCTGCCAGAAAGAGAGGCCCGTTCTTTTGGCATGGATTGGTCGGTGTGTCTTCCTTTTCTGAATGGTGAGCTGGGTCAGCCACACCAGTCACAATGAACCCTGAGACTCTGTGAGGCAAGGGGGCTCTCTGTGGCTGGTGGAACCAGAGCCCACATGACCATGACAATGGTCCCCTCCTATCTCTTGGCTCCTTGGCCCACCTCCAGGCTTGTGGGTCTCTGTCCCTGGGCCCAGGTGGGGCCACCTCAGACTACCCAAGCAAGATAATCTGATGGGCAGCACCGGTTCCTATTCAGCCCCTGCCCAGCCCCCAGCCCCATTACTCAAACCGGAAACCTGGAACGGCGGTTCCTATCAGGCCTCTCAATCGTGCCAACAGGATGTGTCTGTGTGCTGGGGACAATAAGCCCGGGGGTGGGGTGACAATGAATGGGGCAGTTGCAGGCAAAGGCCCTCCCACCTTCTCTCTCTGCCCTCCTCTCGTCCAACTGCTCCAGTCCCGGTGAACGACACAGCCCAGAAGGCGGGAAAGTGGTAACAAACATATAAGGAGGCCAATAGCTGCATGTTCACACATGGGCACGGACAGAATCACCCACCCATAAGCAGATGCAGATGCAGATTTAAGCTACAAGGCAGACAGATAAGCATACACCGACTGCGTGCCGTGTGAGCACACGCGGTGCGCTGCGGAGCCCCTGAACACCCCTACTGCCGAGCCCGGGCTCCAGGCGTTCAGCTGCAGGGGTGTGGCTACTCTGTTCACTCTCTCCCAGCCACACTGCGCCATCGTAACATCACACTCATCTATTTGCCCCCTTTATCCTTCAAGGTCAGACTCGTGGCCAAGGCCACCAGCCATACGTGGAAAGCCAGGGACTGACAAGTGGGTACTTGAATGACCATTCTTTCCTCCCTGGGAGGGTTCTCATTGATCCACAGCTGCTGCATCTGGAAGCCCCAGAATTCTCTGTGCATAAACACATCCTGTTTCTGATCGCTGATCCAGAGCGTGTCTACTGGGTGTCCCGTGTCCATCACAAGACACTGGGTGACCTGAGGACTCATTGCTGCTTGGGCTTCCCACTACAATGGGAGAAACAGTCCCCAAAGGGGCCGGCGCCCTTCTAACAAGGCAAGAAAGATGGGGGTGATGGGGAATAAGATGGGGCACCCCAGCAGGGAGAGGTAAAGGGGTGCTGCTTGCCTGATCAGTGTTCTGAGGGGCTAGAAAAGTCAGTGGGATGCTCTGGCCTCTGGGCCAGTGTACTTGCTGCTCCCTCTGCCTGGTGACCCCAGCCCTGCACTCAGATGCTTCATTCTTCCTCCCACAGCCTGCCCCGCATGTCACCTTCTCAGGAAGTTCGGCGCTTGTGCCCACCCCATCCCTCTCTAGCCCATCATGTTCTGTTGGGTTTTGTTCCCCCTCCAAGTACTTCTCACAAACTGAAAGTTCCCTGATGGCTCATGTCCTTGGGAAACTCCACAAAGACCCTGCTCAGAGGGCCACACAGCTCTGGCCACACAGGGGCAAGGGCCCCATTCCAATCTCCACCTCTCCCCTTGGAGCCTGGGCTTCTGACTCGCACTCACCTGCGGCTTCCCCATGGCCCACCAGCCCTGGTTCTATCTGTGCTCTCTCAGCCATCATTAAACAGCACGTTATCCACAGGGCAGAGGCCAGGGCCAGCCCTCAGGACGGTGGGCAGCACAACCCTGGAGGCCCTGCCCTGGCCTGACTTACAGGCCCCCAAGTACATTCTAGTTCTGCTAATACTCGCTATGGATCCTGGCCATGTTGAGTCCCCTCCCTAGCCTCAGGCTTCTCATCTGTAAAATGGGGGTGCCCTGTATCATCATACAGTAGCTCATCATTCTTCAGGGCTGGCCTCAAATCCACCACCTGTGACAGGTGCTCCTTGACCCCCTTCATTAAATAGCCCCAATCTCCTCTACCAGCTCTATGCCACTCAGTTCTCTTTCTTTCCTAGCACTAACCACTGCCTGAAAGTGCCCTGTTGGTCTATTTACCTGTGCGATGCCCACCTTTCTAATTGGAATATCAGCTCACTGCCGGCAAAGCACTTTGCCCTGGTCAACTAGATACCCCCAGCACCTGGAATGTAGTCGAGCCATAAAACTTGTCCAATGAATCAGTGGGTCCTCTCTGCCCTGCTTCCTCCCTGGGCTGCTGTGGACTCCCATGAGACCACGTGCTTGAGACCCCTTAGGAAAATTTGTAAAGCTCTCCCAGCAGAAGGTGACCCTTATGCTAAGAATCTGTGACCTCTCCGGGGCAGGTGGCAATGACAGCGGCCCCCTACAGGCTCCCCTAAGGCCGGAAGCAGTCAGTCCCGCTGCCAGGACCAACATGGCACTTCCTTCTTACACAAGCTGCCTTCTCACACCCAGACCAGTGCATCTCCCATCAGGGGCCCCACTGCTCTCCAGCACTGGCCTCAGGAGCCAGCGGCCATGCCCATCTGTGGGCACACACAGCCGCCCGCCGGCTTACCCATGTCCCTGCGCTTACAGCACTCCGGGCTGGCACCTGAATAAGCATGCTCAGTCCCTCCCCTAGGCATAGCTGTTCCACCCCGTGTAGGTGCCTGAGGCTAGTCCCAAAGACAGTGCATGCACGTGCACACACGCACACACACACACAAGTGTGTATGCACTGGCAGCGAGCCCTGGAGACCCACCTTCTCTGAGACGGCTGACCAATGGGCACAATCTTATCCTCATAGAATCGTTTCATTGCAAACCGGTCCAGGGCCTGGTCAGCGCTGCAGGGAGACACACAGGTGGTCAGAGGAGCCAACTCCCTTGTCTCCCTACCCCTGCTCCTCCAGACCTGTAGAGCCCTCCAGCCACACCACGCTGAGAAGCTTTCAGGAAAAGAGTGCTCCAACATCCCTACATCCCATACGGGGGAGCCAGACTGGCTGGCCTCCCAATTCCAAGTCTGCCACTTACTTATTAGCCCCGTGCCTTGAGGCAGGTTAATCTTTCTGAACCTGACTTTCCTTTCCTGTCAAATAAGACTGATATGCACCTTCCTTGAAGGTCGTTATAGCAATTAAGTGAAATAACATGCATAAAGAGCTTAGCAAATGTCGCACACAGTAGGTGCACAGGAAATGTTCCCCATTAAGGAAAGATTAAGCTGGGTTGAGATTCTTACAGTCACAAAACCACCGTCTAAGCCCTCCACAGAACATTCTATCTGTCTGCAAAGAGATCATTTTGAAAAGAAGAGACAGATGATATAGCCCCCCTGTTCTTGACTCTTTAACAACATCCCATTCCAGGCCCCAAAGGCCTTATCAAGGCCCACAAGGATGAGATAACTTCTAGATGATTCTGCCAGGCCCAGATCTGATCCAACATTTCCTTCTGACTTCCTCACCTGCTCACTCAGGAAAAAAGGAGGCTGGTTGCCAAGGAAAAGGGGTCCTGAGAGAGTGGCTGGGTGGGGTGTCCATGGATGGCCTCAGGGCTGCTCCCACCAGTGCCCCCAGTAGAGGACTCTCCTTGTTCCTGCCCTCCGTGCACAGCCACCTGCCTCAGAGCCATGGGCAGATCCCTCTCCTTTCTGTGGGCCTCTCCACCCCACCCCGTCATTATTCTCCCAGCCAATGAAGGGAGAGGCCACGGAGGGACGGGCCCAGGGGGTTCCTGCTGTCAATATTCAGAGAACGAGAGGCTCTTACCTGGCAGAAATGTTGCTGTAGTGCATGTAAGCTGCTATGACAACGCCTATCCTGCCTCGGTTTCCCTAAAAGAACCCCAAAGACAAAACCTTTATTATAACCCAGAACCCATCCAGAAGCCGTGAAAAAAAAGGGAGTAGTAGCTGGTGAGAGGGGTGTGGTTCAAAGGAGGGAGTGAGATGCAAGGGAGGGGAGCAGGTCGGGCTGAGTCTCGAAGAGAAGACACGCAGTTGATCATCTGCCACACCTGAGAGCCCCACAAGCTCATGACCCCCATTTCTCAGGTGCCCCCAGGACAGGATCTACCATCCCCTAGAAAGGCGAATACACACGGACTTGCACGCTCAGAATCCAATGATACAGGCAGGCACATATGTCCATCCGAGGACACGTCCATGCATGTGTGCATGTGCTCACATACGCACACGTGCGTACACGCACACACACTCACACACAGGCACCCTGAGGACCCTGCTCTGACCTTATTGTGTAGAACAACGACGTTGTGAGGGTCTGCATTGAGCCAAGTGTCCATGGCCTTGCAGACGCTGCAGATCTTCTCCAGGGCTGGGGTGTGAAGGTCAGGCCAGCCAAATTCCAGTACCTGTGGTCAAAGCCATGAGTAAGAAGTGTCAGGAGCCCCGGAGAGCCCACCAGGGCAGCGGGAGCCTCGCATACACCACGTGCTGGCCCCAGGGCACCGGCCTCCAGCCAGCCTTGCTTCCTGCCCCGCCTAGCAACCCAGAGTGGGGGCAACACTGTGGACCAGAGACCCTGGGCCCAAGTGTCCGCTCTCACACTGCCTTGTTGTGGGGCCTCGGGCAAGTCATGGCCCGTGTCCCGGCCTCAGTTTCCTCATGTGCATGTAAAACAAAGGCTTGGAGTCAATGACCGCAAGGTCCCTTCCACATGACTCTGACCTCAAAATGTGCTGAGCCCCCTCTGCCAGCGTTTCCCCCAAGTTCTCCTCCCACAGACGACCCCAACGCCTGGATCAGGGCCAAAGAGGAAAAATGAAGAGGCTCCAGACATTCACAGGTCTTTTCCAGGCCCTGACACGCAAGCCATTGATTTTTCAGGCCGACCAAGGGAAGCCTGGAGGGGACAGAGAGCAGATCTGAATGGCCATCTTCAGGCTCCTCAAAACTTTTCTCAACTCATTGATCATTAAACTAAAAGAGAAATGCCTGGAAGAGCCCAGAGAGCACATCTAATCCAGGCCATCTACTTTCAGAGGGGCAAACTGAGGCCCAGAGAACTGTCACCTGCCCAGGGTCCCACAGCAACAGACACAGAATCTGGGAGGCAGAGCAGATATCCACGCAAAGCCCGGCACTCAGCCCACCGAGCGAGCAAGTGAAAACCAGCCATTGGCAATTCCCAGTCAGTTTAAATCCAAAATGTTTTTCAATATGACTAAAACTTTCACAGCTCCAGCCTCACCCCAAAGATGCTATATGCACCCCAGGGGGTAGACCTGGGTGGGAAATTGCTGCATCCAGCTTTGCTGTCTTCAATTTGTATCAAAGAAACCGTAAATATGGTATTTTCTGTGTCCAAATGTGTCTCAGCCCTTCCCCCCCCACCCCGAGTCTGAAGTAGGGACCACAGGAGAGGGAGCCTAGCTATTCTCCTTCTCTTCCAGGCAGTGGGAAGCCCCCACCCCTAATTCACATCAGCTCACCTTGGTGTGGAGCTTTGTGATGTCAGGCCTCCGCTCAGAGAGATTGAAAAGCTAGAAGGAGGAAAACGAAGAGATCATGAGATGGTGCTAGCTGGCTGGCTGTCCATCTGTCTCTCTGTCTCTCTTTCCTTGCCTTTCCACTCCTCCCAACCACCCAGTGAAAATTCTATCCATCCCTAAGCTTCCAGTGGAGTCCCATCAGACCCACACATTGACCAACAGGCATTCAACTATAGGTTCTCAGGATAAAGAGGAGAGAGGGGGCGCCTGGGTGGCTCAGTCATTTAAGCATCTGACTCTGTCTCAGGTCATTATCTCTCAGTCCATGACTTTCAGCCCCATGGCAGGCTCTGTGCTGACAGTTCAGATTCTGTGTCTCCCTCTCTGTCTACCCTCCCCCACTCGTACTCTGTCTCTCTCAAAAATAAATAATAAAAACATTAACAAAAAAGTTAAAGACGAGGAGAGAGAAGTACAAAGACATTCAGCCCCAACCCTCAGTGAGCAGACAGACCCCCAAGATGTTGTTTCAAGATATTCAAGCTGAAGATGAGAAGGGGATGCAGCCTGTCTCGGGTCCCACAAGCCACCCATTCACACTGGACAGGAATCCGGTGGTGTTACATGATAAGTGTTTGGCCATCTCTGGTTTCCACTTCACGTGTCAACTTTTGAACCTCATGCCTCTGAAAAAGCACCAGCTCTGTGGTTGGACGCCCTCCAGAGTGTGAAAATCACCCTGAGTGGGGCCCCTCAGACCCTTGGCGCCCCTCTCCCAGCAGATACCCCCTGACACCAAACCACATCCCATAAGACCCCCCCCGTCCCTGGAATTCCTGTCTCCACCCCCACCTCATTGCCCAGGAAACTCGAAGAAAACTGTGCTGTCCCCTGCCCAGGAAAGCGGACCACACAGCCTGCAATGGGCAAGACGGAGGGAGGGTCGCATGGCAGTGAGACCCACAGAATCCTAGACTCCTGACACTGGGAATGNACACACACATGGATGCCCCTGTGTACACATACATGCACTCATGCACACACGCACACGTGCACACATGCCCATGTGTACATATACACACACTCATGCACACAGGCACACACAGGCACATGCATGCCCATGTATACATGCATATGTGCATGTACACATGTCCGTGTGAACATATACATAGTCATGTGTGCGCGCACATGCACACGGGCACATATGTGCACGTGCATGCCCATGTGTACATATCCATATACTCGTGTGCGCACGCATGCACACGGGCACACACATGCACACGCATGCCTAGGTGTACATATATATACATTCATGACCACGTGCACATGGGCACACATGCACACACATGCACATACATACATTCATGTGCATGCGCACATGCACACATGTGTACATATACATACACTCATGCACACGGGCACATACATGCACACGCATGCCCGTGTGTACACATATATACACTCAAGCACATGCACATGGGCACACACATGCACACACATGCCTATCTGTACATATACACACTCGTGAGCACATGCACGCACACGGGCACATGTGACTTGGCTCCATTGCCACATTCCAGCCGCAGACACACTCCTTCCAGTAAAGCTGGGCTGGAGGATAAGTGAAGACTCAGGCCACGAGCAAGGCAAAGAGCTGGCCCAGGGCGGGTGGGCAGGGGCACCAGCAGCAAGGACGGGGGTGGGGGACATGTACCAGGCCCCATCCTCACCAGGTAGCTGCCTCCATGTTTGGACTTGAGCATCTGGGCCACCTCTCGGAGGTTGCTCCGGAAGTTCTCCTCGTTGGTTGTGCTGGGGAAGGAGACGGCGATGATCCTCTCCGTGACATACACCAGGTCCAGCTCACAGCTGTCCTCCGTGGTCCGGCTCACACTCATGTTTCTGGAGAGACAGGAGGCAGAAGGGGGTGCGGATCAGAACCCTGCTCCTCAGGGCAAGGTTTAGGGATCTGTACCCCCTACACACCATCAGTGGCCCATAATTCCAACCCCGGAGGCCTGGCTGTCCCCTGACCCAGCGCCAAGGCCAGAGGCCTCCCCTGGCAAAGCCAGTGCAGCCAGCAAGGCCAGGCTGGGAGCACAGGGAGAAGGGAGCTGGGCAGGGGCTGGCAAGGGTCTCGGGCCATTTCAAAGCCAAACAGTGACGACAGCAACCCTAGGTGCCCATCAATCCTGTTGGTACTGCCTTCAACCTGTAATCCCAGAGGTCAGGGTCAGGATCAGAACATGCCAGGAGCCCAGGAGTCCAGCTCGGCCTTCCCACATGCTGTGGCCACCTGGTCTGGCGCAAGTCTTCCAGAGGATCCTGGGACGGATCCGGAATAGGAAGGAGAGCAGTGGGTGGAAGCCAAGCATTCTGCGGCCCTCCCTTTGCTCCTGAGCTGGGGGGAAGGGGGGCAGGGACTTCTCAGGGGAAAGGGCAGCTCAGGTGACAAGCTCACCTGGGCTCCAGTAAGCCAGACCACAGCGCACATTCCAGCCCTCCCCAGAGGCAGGCCAGCTCCTGCCCTTTGTTCCCTGGCTCTCCCCCACCTCTGGCTGCTCCCACCGCCCGCAAGGGCTATTTCTTGGCAGTGGCCTCCGTGACTTCTAAGAGGGTGATGAGCCTCTGCTGCTGCGGTGGTAGGTGGCCACCTGAGCTCCTAAAAGAAGCGAGGAGCCCCCGGGCTAGGCACTGGGTGAGGGGAGGTGGGTCTCACTCCTTTATACCTCATTCAGCGTCTCTTCCAGCGGGAGGGCCCAGGGTGGCCCCAAGAGGGCTGGCAGGAAGGGGATATGGGTCTCAGGACACTGAAGTTCCATTCTGAGGCCTACCTGTGGCTTCTGGGGGCAACTTACACCCTCCCTGTCACCATACCTTCTTACCCTGTCACCAACTCCCTACTGCCTCCCTTCCTCTTTCTATCCAAGGCGGGCAACACTCCCATTTCCTTCTGAGAAACTTTCACTACAGCAGGGTCAAGGTGAGACTGGAGGGGCAGCAGAGAAATACCACCAGCGTATTTCAAAGAGACAGGGTGGCACTGGCAGAATCCAGATGTCCACTAGGGTTAACTCTGAACCCAACTGTGCACATGGGGCTTGGAGGTAGGGAGGCCAAGCGCAAGGTGTGGCTTCTCCACGGCAGCAAGGACAGGAGCCAAGTGGCAGAGGGGCCAGTGGGCTGTGGTAAGGAGACCAGTTTGAATTTGACCTCTGAGCTGGGCCAT
This sequence comes from Crocuta crocuta, assembly GCF_008692635.1. NCBI lineage: Eukaryota > Metazoa > Chordata > Mammalia > Carnivora > Hyaenidae > Crocuta > Crocuta crocuta. Next base: position 3,730,591 of record NW_027536464.1, read on the forward strand.
TCCTTGTCCCTAAGATAAGGTTCTCACTGCAGCCTTTGGGGGCGGGGATGGGGGTCCAAGGCAGAACAGTGCCACCGCCTGGACAACTTCAGCATCGCACCCTGCACCCTCACCCCAAGGTGGTTCTCAGCTGTAAGGGAAGGACAGGATTCTCTAAGGGGCCGCTCAGGTCTGCAGGCAGCTGGCACTGGCAGCTTTAGCTACATACCAGCGCTCCCTGGCTGGGCTCCACTTCCCGGGAGCCAGATTCTCACTTATCTCAGGAGCCTCAGATGTGGAGGTGAGGCAGAGAGGGAAGGGCCCAAGCCAAAAAACCACAGGACCTGGACACAGACTCCAGATCAGCAAGGCACCGAGTCCTTGTGCATCCCCTTCCCCAGCCCCCGCCAGTCCAGCCAGAGAGAGAAGTGTCCTTTCATAAATGACCCTCCAACATCAAAAACCCCTGCCCACGATGAGGACCTGGGTCTAGCACAACCTTGATGCCCGCCAGTCCTGAACCACACCCAGGCTTTGCCTCCTGTTGGATGCGTGACCTTTAACAAGTCACCGCACCTCCCTGAGACTCGGTTTCCCCATGTGCCAAATGGGAATAGAATACTTACCTTGCAGGGTTGTTGCCAAGACTAGATGAGATCGTGCAGGGACATTAAAAAAAAAAAAAAAATCCAGCTCAAGGCCTGGCTTCGAGCTAGAACTCAAAACATGGTCATTTCCAAGGGTCTGCAGCTACCCGCATCCTCTCTCGGTGGCTTGCCCATCTGCCCATGCTCGCTACCTGTAGCTTTATGACTTCGGTCTCAGATACCCAAGGGCATGACTTCCTGGAAAGACCCACAGTGACCTCACAGCGGCACCTCACCCCTCGCCCCCTGCCCCACACACAGGCCAGGCATACCTGATGGGCTGGGGATGAGGCTGGACACTCGGGGTGACTCTGCTGGAGCCCTGGGACAGAGGAAAGAGAAGCGGCATTAGGAAGGAGGCCAGGGGAGAGCTGCCCATGGGAGCAGTGGCCAAACACAGATGCTCCTCTCACCTTGCCGACATTCCAGCCCAGGCACCCTAACATCCGGGCAACACAGCGACCTAACGCCAACAGCAGTCAATGCCGATTCATTGTGAGTGTGCGCGCGAGCCCCCAGAGGGCCCAGGGAAGGAAGAAACCCCAAGTGCTGAGAAATGTCCAGGCTGGTGCCGTCTGCACTGAGTACACGCTCAATAAAACAGTTACTAAATGGATGGAAACACACTTCATCTTGATTCACTGGACGTCGTAACAGTAACCCCCAGTGGAGAACACCGACCGCAAGCATGACAGAAGGAAAGACTGGTGACAGCAGCCTCTGCCCGGCTCTGAACCTTTGCCCCCTGACCACCAGCATCCCACACTCCTCCCCTTCAAAGCAGCCATTTGAGCAGACGTTGTGGGTCGAGAGCAGTAAGGGGCGGCGTGTACCGACCAGGACCAGTGCTGGGTGGCCAGTCATCCTCCTGAGGACCCACCGTCCATCGTCTGTTACCTCCTCACCCGCTCTCATCTCTAGGGCTGTCAACTTGCACAAATTTAGGCAAACAGACCCAAGTTCGGGTCCCCAACAGCCCAAGACAACCCAATGGCACAGTGATGAAAGCTCAGGGTCAAGGTCCTGCAACATCCTGCTGGGCGACCTTGTGACTTAGCGCTCAGGGTCTCTGTATCATCACATGTAAGATGGGGCCATCCTTATGGAGCTGTCTGAAGAGTAAAAGAACGCATGTGTATGAAGCACGTCTATATTGTTACTGTTATTACATCTAATACAATTAAAAGGGTAGTTATGCGTACAACCCACATTCATCTCTATACAAAATCGGAGCCCTGCATCACCTCTACCACCGTCTGCCACCCATTCTGTCAGCCACCTCACATGATGCAAAATTGAACGCCCAACTTCGAGATTCCTGGGCCCAGCCAGAGCTCTCCAGGCCCATCGGCACCTTCCACACATCCCTGTGCCTCCCCGAAGCCAGCCTTTCCCCACCACCAAGTTGCAACCACCTCTCCGAGGAGAAAGGACCACAGTCTGCCAGGGAGAGGAGAAACTGACGCACAGTGACTCACCCCCGGGACAACGACTGGCAGGATTCACCCTCAGACTTTGGGTTTAACCACTGGGGCCCTGAGGAGAGAAGCACGTGGGGAAGCCCGGGGGCCTGGCTCCCGGCAGGGCCCGAAGTCAGGGCAGCCCCATGAAGAGAAGGACTCTCTATGCAGCCACCTGTGAGGAGGCTGCACCCCAAGCACCCTCTGCATGGGCTACAGCCCAGCTCTGAACTACCCAGCCTCTGAGGCAGCAGCAGGAGAAACAGCCAAGCTGGGCTGTCGGGGAGGAAAGTGTCTGTCCCCCTCCACAGACCCCTGGCCATGACAACTTGGGTTTGCATGAGTCAGGCATGGGGGGGTGAGGGGTGGTAGGAGGGATCGTGTCTGGTTTTCAAGCCCCAAACCAGGCTGTTCCAAAACTAGCCACCCAGAGGAACACAGAGACCCAACACTTCATCCATCTTGATTTCACTGGGCCCTGAAGAGGAGCCGCTGGACGGCCCCAGGCCTCAGGCCCTGCTCCAGGCTCCGGGGCCACCCTGCTATAAATAGCCCCTTGGGTTTCAGCTGTTGCTGATCCACAGCCACTTTGGAGGAGGCCACCACAGCTGCCTCGCACAACGGGAAGCCACAGCTGTAGCCGAGGCCCACGGTGTGGTCAGGGCCACAGGTCCAGGCCCACGGAGCTGCAGGGAGACAACGTGATGCCGAGACCGGCATGGCGATGGGGCTGGGGAGCCGAGGGGAGCCGGCAGCCTCCTCGGGCGCAGGGGTGAAAAGGAAGAACGGGCCAGGAGAGCCGGATCCTGTTTCTCCACCCCCCCTCCCAGCGTTACAACACTCCACATTCCTTAACCTCCCCACCCCAAAAAAGCCCAGGAAGATAAATAAAAACTTGGCCCCAACAGCGTCTGGCCATGTCGCCTCCAGAGGGGATAAGACAAAGTCCAAGCCGGCTCCACTCCGCCAGGCTGGCCGGGAAAGGGGCGGCAGGGGAGGAAGCTGCCCTGAACCGTGACCCCACCTGATGACAGGGACGGGAACAGCTGGATGGTCATCCCCTGTTGAATCACTGGGCTGTCCTCTAGCTGACGGGGCTTCCTGTTTTCTGCAGAGTTTGAGGACATGTGACACTCGCTGGCAGAAGGCAGACACACGCGGGTGACAAGCCTGAGTCGAGTGGACATAGAGAATGGCACACAGGTGTGGGGGCAAGGGGGTGAGCGGGCACGGCCTAAGGCTCCAGAACACACAGGTGACCTCACCCACGAGGCCAGGGATGGGCGCCCCCCCAATGCACGCCTCAGCCCCCAGGCCCTCCCCCAAGAGGCTGGCAGCCAGTGGAGAGATCACTCATCTCTGCTCTCTGTCATTGGGCTCGTCTCCTCATTCCGAAAACCCTCACTGAGAGCCACCCGCTGTGTCCCAGGCACCAGGGACCAGAGGAGCCCAAATCCCTGACCTCAGAGAGCTTATAGTGGAGGAGGGGAGACATTCTTCAAGAACAGACATGAGAAGCCGCTGCCGGGTCTCACTGGCCAATCTGTAAAACGGGTACAACACCATGTTCATGCAATCTTATGTGATTCACCTGTTCCACCTAAAGCCCCCAGGGGAAACTTCCAGAGGCTTTTACAAAGAGTACTACAAAGATATTATTTGAAAAAGAAAAATGAGCTTGCTGTCAGCCTATAATCCCATTCTTCTCTCTGGGGCTCTCAAAGCCCTTTGCCCATTTGGCTTTCACTTCCTCCCAGCTTCTCCCAGGACAGAGATGGATAATACAACTTTGATCCAGCTCCCTAGGCACCAGGAACTCCCCTACAGTCATCACCAAACCACGATCTCTCTTTCACTAAGAGAACAGCGTGAAGGAAATTCCACAGCTCCCCCACCAAAACAGTGTCTGACTTCTCCATCAGGAAGTTCCTCCTAATATCTAACCTTCACCCTTTGTCCCGCTGATCCAGCCAACTCTTTTTGCTTTGGTCCTCACTGCCAATGACCACTCCCCACTCGGACACTTATGAGTGGTTCAAGGTCTGTGGCCCTAGGCTCCGTTATTTGCCGCCTTCTTCACTGTGCGGTAAAGAGCGGGAACCCCAGCCCTTGGGTGGGGTTGGCTCAGAGCAACAACTGTGTGGGAACAGTCCTGCCTGCCTCTGAGGTCCACAGACCAAACACAACAGCTCTGAACCAAAAGAAAAGCCATTTCCTGAGCCCCAGTCCCCAGGGGGCCGAGCTGGGAGGAGGGTCCATAAGCAACACCGGGGGCCACGTCAGACAGTCAGAATTCGGTGCCCAATCTACGTCAGGGGCCCGTCCCCATTCCTACCTCTGCTCTGGGGGCTGTGGCCACCCCCTCCCACCCCCACCAGCCCCT
>NW_027536464.1:3735371-3739822 GCF_008692635.1 Crocuta crocuta
CCAGCCCCTCCAGCCACACCCCTTCCTCTCTCCTTCCTGCCCACCAGCCTGGATTTTTCCAAAACAGAGTACGACACAGCACACCATCCACAGACCTCTCTACACACCAGCCCTGCTAGAGGAAAACAACCATTCCGGCTGTGAGGCCTGGGCCCCGGGCCAGAGACAGGAAAACAGCTCGACAAACAGGCGCACCAGCACGGCACCAGGCTCAGGGCCGCAACCGTGCCGCCTCAAGAGCAGGTCTCCTGGCACGGGGCAGACTGCGTGGGGGCCCCCATGACTGAGCAGGGCATGAACCGATGACCCTGGGATCACCCATCCTGGGAGAGGCGTCCGGGAACTTTAAACATCAGGTTTTCCCTCCTTTGCCGTACATAGGCCATTCTGGAATCCGCTCGCTTGCTGAGCCTTGCACGTGTTCCCAGGACTAGAGAAGCTAAACCCGAAGTCATGGGGTCCCTCTTCCCACATCCAGGCAGGACACAACCCTTTACCCACCTTGGCACAGAACAGACACACACGCTTTCATCCCAAATCAACAAACTTTCCTTCTTAAAGAAACCTCCCGTCCCAACTAAAGAGCCACTTGTTTCTTCCCCGGGACCAAGGTCATACCCACCATCGTGTCACAAAGTTCCTCATGATGTCTAACTTCACTCCCTTGCTGCAGCTTTCCCTGACAAGCTATGTCTGGCCCAGGCTGGGGCTGTGGGAAGCGGCAGCACCAGGACCTAGCTTGTAAGTGTGCCCATCATGCCCTGGCCAAGGGCCGGGAGAGCCGGTACCACTGGATCCAAGCCGCAGACCCAGGAAGGGGTGGGGAAGGCACTCGTCAATTCACGGAGCCCCTTCAAGCCTCTACCTCCTCATCTGAAAAATGGGACCAAGGGCGCCTGGGTGGCTTAGTCGCTTAAGCATCAACTTCAGCTCCAGTCATGATCTCACAGTTCGTGAGTTCAACCCCATATTGGGCTCTGTGCTGTCAGCATGGATACTGCTTTGGATCCTCTGTCTCCCTCTCTCTCTGCCCCTCCCTTGCTCATTCTCTCTCTTTCAAATAAATAAACATTAGAAAAAAAATGTTTAATGGGACCATAGCATCCACCGTAGCAGGGTATGTGAGGATCATAAAAATACCCAGCCCAGCTCCAGGCCCTTGGTCAAAATAACAGGAATACAAATGGCTACTATTTATTGAGCATATATTATATGCTCTGTGTGCACTGCTTTAGTTCGTCCTCAGCAGTAGGGACACACAAAACGTAATTTCTGATCCACATCCCAGTCCCCAAAATACCACCAACTTGGACAAGAGTCCCCCCCGCAGCGTGTGCACCCCATGCCCCTAGGACCCATGCATACCTTGAACAGAGCCTTCCCCCCTAATTTTAGAGGCATGCTCCGGCTCCTCCTGGACAAGTCGTGCAGCCCCAGGGACGCCTCCACCTCGCAGGGCTGGCCATGCAGGGCTGCCCCAGGGCAATGTGGCCGTGGCGGCCGCCTGCAGTGGCTGCCTCCCGCCGCCCGAGCGCCTCCCTCTGGGGCCCTCCCCACCACGGGTCAGGCAGCTGTCAGATGATAGGGCCTCACGCCATCAACAGCTCCCCTGTGCCAACCGCCAAAACCACTCCCTGTTCCTCTGAGGATCGGGGCGGGCGACGACGGGGGCCAGCACAGGGGCAAATCGTCAGACACGGGTCGGGGAGAAAGGGAAAGGCCCGACTGTGTGGGGCGTCTACCCTGGGCACAGGAGGACAAGCCCAGACACGAGCACTGCTCACAGCAGGGACCCAGGAGAGCCCCTTCTGCCCTTCCCCAGGCTCTTTTCCTTTAGGCAATTTGCCCATTGAGCTCCGCCAAAACTGCAGGGCCGGAAGAGCCCAGAGGGATCAACTGGCCCATCTTCCAGCTTCTTCCTCCAGAATTGATGGCATTAAAGCCACACGGAAGGTTGTGCCGTTTTCAAAGACCCCTTGCTCCAAAGAAGCAGAGCCAGCACTTCCTTGAGGCCTGACGACCCTCTGAGAGCCCAGGAGTCCTTCTTCACCTCTGTCCGTCATCCCTCCGCTGCAGTTCTGCTGGTGTCCTGCTCACTACCGAGCCAGACCTCCCAGCACGCCTCTGTGGCCTCCCTCCCCAGCCCGGAGCTCCGAGGTCTGGCAAAATGATGGGCAAACAAGCTCTGGAGCCCTGGATCCAGCCAAGCTGGGGGCCGAGGCCAAGGCTGAGGTCCAGTGCATAAGTACATGGGGACTGTTCACCATCCCTCCCCCTCCCCCCCTGCTCAGCCGTAGCGCTGAGAGACCCCTGCCTGTCCTTCTGGAAAGAAGGCAAGGGTTGCTCCCCACAAGGCAGGTAGCAGACAGCACCCAAACCTCCAATCCCCCCAGGGCACCACAAGCCCAGTCACACCCTTCCCTTCTCCGTCTCCATACTTACCTCTTCCTCAAGGCTTTTCCGTGTGGTTCCACCCCGGAAAGCTCCTTCTCCCTGGAGGCGGAGAAAAAAGGCAGTCAGAGAGGGGAGTCAAAGAATGTAATCAAACGGCACCCTCATTTTTCACCACCTGGCTTTGGCAGGGGTTGGGGGAGAGGGGGCTGGCAGAAGGGCCTCGGAGCGAACTTAGTCATGTGTTTTAGCATTTCTTTGCACTAAAGGCCCTTCAGAGCGACCCAACTCACTCATTTGCGTCTCATGACCATGCTTATGATTTTCCTCTTCCCACTTTGCAGGTAAGAAAACTGAGGCACAGGGGCGCCTGGGTGGCTTAGTCGGTTGAGCGTCCAACTTTCGCTTAGGTCATGATCTCACGGTTCGTGGGTTCGAGCCCCGCGTCGGGCTCTGTGCTGACTGCCAGCTCAGAGCCTGGAGCCTGTTTCAGAGTCTGTGTCTCCCTCTCTCTCTGACCCTCCCCTGCTCACACTGTCTCTCTCTCTCTCTCTCTCTCCTAGAAATAAATAAAACATAAAAAAAGAAAAAAAGAAAAAAAAGAAAACTGAGGCACAGGCAGGCTCATGACTTGCCAGTGGTCACACAACTAGAAGCCTGAATGAAGGGGGCACCTGGGTGGCTCAGTCAGTTAAGCGTCCGACCCTTGGTTTCAGTTCAGGTCATCATCTCGTACTTTGTGAGTTCGAGCCCAGCACTGGGCTCTGTGCTGGTGGTGCAGAGCCTGCTTGGGATTCTCTCTTTCTCTGCCCCTCACCTGCACCTATTCTCCTGCTCGCTTGCTCTCTCAAAATAAATAAATAAACTTAAAAAAAAAAAAAGAAGAAGAAGAAAAAGAAGCTTGGATGAGGTAGGATCTGAACACAAGCCCTCCAACTGTCAGCCCATTATCACGTGCCAGCCATGGCCAGGAGGTCCCCCTCGGCTGCTAACCTCGGTTTCTGCACATCAGGACCCACCCACTCCCTTCCCTTCCTCCTCTGTGCTGCCTTGAGGAAACTGGAAAATTGTCTGTCTTTCTGCTAAGTCAGAAAGTTCTGTTCGGAAACATCTGCCCGGCTTTCTCACATTCTACATATTTAATAACGAAACCCACATTTAACCACTGGCCTCTCCCACTTGCCTAATTCCCTAGCAATCCATTTCCGAACACTCAAGTGATGTCAGGTGCCCCTCTCCCAACGTGACCCACAAGCTCGTCACTTCCCCCCAAGTCTCCCAGGTCTACTCCAGAAAGACATCCCCAAACACATCTGTTCACTTTCCCCCAAATCCACCTTCTGCTTTCCGGGCCCCCCACACAATGCCCAGCACCTGCCATCACTCACTCACCGTGTTGGCTACATTCTTTGGGGCATTCTCAGGGTTGATGGGCTGCAAAATACAGAGAGAAAACAGTGTGAGGCCTCAGGGCAAACAGCCATGGGTTGGCTCTCTCCCCAGGGCTGGTGGCCATGATGGGCGGAGTGCCTCTTGAAGCAGGCCTGATGACGCCAACCCAAGGTTCAGACTTAACCTGGCTAGCCCCATGCTTGGGAGGTAGAGTTTGGAAAATGAAAAATAATCCTATTGGTACTAGAACCACCCAACTTGACAAACCTCTCACCAAGGCGTGTGACTCAGTTGTGGACCCCTCCAGAAAGGAGCCAGAGTCAAAGTCATGCTGGTTCCTACATTCCAGCCATCTTCACCTTGTCATTTATTCATGACAAGAACCCAGTGTGGTGGGTCCCATTATTACCTTTGAGCCCCACTTCACAGACAAGGTAAACGAGTAGCCCAAAGACATTGACTGCTACTGGCCACAACAAATTTGAACCCCATCTTGGGACTCTGTGCTTCATGATCTTTGTGTGAAACCCTCACAGTCCAGGATGAAGTTGGCCAGAATCTTAACTCTTCTGTGGGCTTTCACAGCCCCCCACCATTACCCTGGCTCCAAAGCTCTGCCCCGTCCAGACCTGTGCCTAGATCTCCTTGCTTATTCCCACATCCACTCC
>NW_027536464.1:3739871-3741469 GCF_008692635.1 Crocuta crocuta
CCCCCCACCATCCATGCTCTTTTCCAACAAGCTCTCCTCCCCCGTAAGGCCCTTCCTGAACACCCAGTAAGGAGGACTCCCTCCCATCCTGGAACTCAATTAGCCTGCTCTCTGTGCTACGTCTCTGGTCCTTAGGGTGTAAGTAATCTCACCATGGGAATATGTCTTGGGAGTCTTAACCTACCTGCTTCCAAAAGACATTCAAAGCAGCATTTTTACCAACTCAGCTGCCGTATCCCTCACGCCGGGGACAGGGATGTATGTGTAACTGGCCACCAGTAAATGCCTGTGGAATGGTCCTGTCCCTCATGCCAGCACCAACCACCCTTTCCCTGCCGGGACATTTGTGTGTTTCCTACTAAAGGCATCTTGAAAATTGATCTCCTTGGACTCCCCCAAACAGGAGAGAAATATCCCATTCCAGATCCAGTTCCTGCCTACCACCTCTAGGGCTCTGTTTCCCACCCAGTAAAGCGGTTCCAGGGGTCCCTGAATCACACAGAAGGATGTGAGCATGACCGTGAAGGTTAGAAAGCAAGCAGTTGCCAAGATGAGCAGGGACCAGCTTAGGATAGTGTCTCCAAGCAGGAAACGCCTGCCCTAACCCCATTCCTGGTAGCTGCTCACCCCTCCCTGAGGATGACAGAGGAGAGGACAGAATGACCCTCTGAAAGGTCCTGGCGTCAGGGAGGAAAGCTGGGCACGGAGGAAGAAAGCCAGCAGAGATCAAGGTAGCAGTGCTCTTTCTGGAAATGGCCCAGTCTCCTTTTCCCCTATGGCCTGGAAGATGGGAGGCTGAGGCCAAAACTTCTTTTCAGGGGATGAAACTTCCTGAGTAGCTCATGGCCAAGGCAATGTGGACGGTTGAGGGAGGACAGCGTCCAGGAACAGAGTGAGAGACAGGGAGGCAAGTCAGCTAGCGCCTCCCGGTCCCCAGGTCAGCCTGCCTGGAGTCTGAGGACGGCTCTGGAGAAGTAAAGATGCCACATTCCAGCCCAGCCTCAGTCCTCACCCAGCTCCCTCTCAGACCTCACTCCCGGCCCATAGGCCACCAGGCAGGGGTGATCTGGAAATCTCCAGGGACCCCTATCCCAGACTCATCTCTAGGAGCTGCCTGCTAATTGGGGCCAGGTTCTCCCCTCAGCCTCCAACAACCACCAGCCCCAACCGCGGGAGTCCTTGGCAGTGGCGCCCTGACCCCCCCCCCCAACTATCCCTTCTGGCTCTGCAATGCTCCTGTGGAGACTGTGGCTAGGCAGGAAGGCCCAGCAGCCTCCTCCCTGAGCTGCTCTGGCCTCCAGGAAAGGAGGAAAACTCCAGGAGGGCTGATCCCAGGGACCTTCTATGTGCAGAGTCTATACCGCAAAACTGAGATTGGAATCCAGATCTCCCAACTCCAAAGCCCTCACTCCTAACCAGCCTGCCTAGACAGGGGGTGCGGGGGGGGGACAGAAAGGACAGAAATGGGATTGGACGTAAAAGGTGGAGACAAAGTACATGCCCCAGGCCCATTACAGGCCCTTAAGAGCCCCTTGTCCTGCTCTGGGTAAAAACTCCTGAGAGGTCTGACTCTGGGCAGAATAGAATGTGAACTTGGG
>NW_027536464.1:3741540-3745513 GCF_008692635.1 Crocuta crocuta
GCTGGGCCATGCCCAGAGGGTCTAATCCAGTGGCCCTATGGTAGGACCCAAGGACATGCATTTCTCAAAGCTTTCTGGGCCCAGGGATGACATTTTGAATACCACAGGTCTAAGCTAACAGGGTTAGCAGCCAGGACCCCCTTCCTGACTCTCTCAGCCACTAACTTGCGACCTCAAGCAGGTCACTTCATCCTTGCTGCTCCTCAACAGGGCCGCAGAGCGCTATTTTGTGAGTACCAAATGAGACGGAGCACATTAAGCACTTAGAACAGGGCCTGGCACTTAGGAAGCTCTCCATAAATGTTAGCTGTTATTTATCATCTCCACCCTGCACACTCCCAAGGCTCCCCCGTACCCTGCCTTGACTCCCCCTGCTCCACCCCTCCCCAATCCGGCACGATGCAAACCAGGGAGATGGGTCAATATTAGAAACCACAGGCCTCAGCACCACAAGAGAAACTTCCCTCCCGGCCAGCAATCCTCTGAGCACCAGCCCCTCTGCCCCCACTCTTTCCCCGTGCCAGCTGGAGGACGGCCACAGGGCCAGCCATCAGATGCCTTCGACTTACTGGTCGAGATGCTTTCTGAGAAGATAAAAATTTCCAAAACCCCCTCCCGAACTCAACACCCAGTGTTTCCCTGCAGTGTTTGCTAACACAACCCAGCGTGCACGCGGAGCTCCCCGCCCCTCTCTCTGGCGCCCGGACTGAAGGCCTGCTCCTCTGTTTCTGGGGCTTCTGGGACTGAAAAAGGCAAGGGACGGGGAACCCAAGGGCACAGTCTCCCTGAGGCTGCCCCTGCCCCAGGCCCCTGGCTGTGCTGTAGGGAAGCCCCCAACACCCCAAGCTGTGGGTCCTGAGCCGGCAGACCCAGACCTCCAATGGCCAGAGAGACCCACAGTGCCTGGGCTGTTGGCCCACCTTCGGCCCGCGGACACACACCCACTCAAACACATACTTTCTCCCGGTTCCACGGTTTAGTTTTGTTCTTAGAACCCCTCACTCTCCAGGACACTATGTATTTTACTTGCTTATCTCATTTAGGGTCTTCCTTCCCCACTACAAGGTAAGTCCCCAGAGCCCCCAGGGCCTGGGACTGGGCCGGGCACACTGTGGGCCCTCAGCAAATATCAACCCAGTGGGTTAACCAAGAACAGCCCCTCACCGTCTTCCCTGGCCCCTGACCATGCTCCCCCCCGACAGTGAGGCTGGTGCCCCCGGACCTCCTGGAGCTGAGCTCTCTAACCTCCATCTTTGCTTGGATTGGGGTTGGAACCTTTCTAAACACACACACACACACACACACACACACACACACACCATCCTTGCACACCACTCCTCAGAACACCAACTCTGAGAAGGACCTCAGACACCATCCCCTCCCTCCCTGTTTCACAGATGGGGAAACTGAGGTGCAGAGAGGTAGGAGTCACCCAGCCTCTCACGGGGAGGTCCACGGCAATACTGGGGCCCGCACCCAGGTCTCTGGAGCCCACCGCTGAGCTCACCTGGCTGTCCCTCACCCCTGCAACCTGCAGGCAGCATTAGCAGGATGCCTCCCTGCGGGCTCTCCCCATCCTTCCCCCTGAGGCTCAGCTGCAGAAACAGGGAGGGAGCCCCCTCATCTAGCCCCACCCCTACCCAGTCCCAGCACAAAACCTAGATCCTGAGGACTCCAGGCTTCCCAAAGCTGAGGGCAGCCAGTTCGCAGCCCCACCAGGGGACTTCGGGAACCCTCCTTGCCCCCAGGAAGGACAACAACAAGCAGGTGGCAGGGTTTGGACCTGGTGCCACTTGATGGCCAAGCCTGACTCTTCACAGATCACCCTGCTCTAGGGTCCCAAACTCCGAAGTCGGCAGCGAGGCAAGGACGAGGGTGAGGTGCGTAGGGCAGAAAATGTCAGGAGGCATTCACTCTGAGGCTGCTCAACACGCACCTACACGCCCCGAGAGCAATATGCCTCCTCACATCTCCCCCCTGGATGCCTCACTCGCCTTCCCTCTCCCTGGCCCTAGCCCGGTGATGCCTCTTCATAACATACATAACACAATAACAACAATTGTTCATTGAGTGCTAATGATCTGGGCGTAGTATCAGGTTCTTGACTTTCACCATCATCAGTCTCATCACCGCCCCGTGAGGTCAGCAGGGACCCCATTTTGCAGCTGAGACAGAAGGCCCAGGAGATTCAGTAACTTGCCCAATGCTGCACAACAGGTAGGGAGGAGAGCTGGTATTCGAACTGGGTCCCCTCACCGTCCCAACGGTTCTAGCTCCTCCCCCGGGCAATGATCGTCACTCACTGAGAGTTCCTCTCAATCAACTGCCCTCCCATTGGGAACCCAGCTTTCTGTGACTTAACGACTAATTGTCTCGGACCCTCAGGAGGAAGAGCCTCCTTCCACGCACAGTCATAGGAAGAGGAGGAAACAGTCTGCAGCGGGAGACACTGAGATCAGACATCAGAGCGAACTTCCTGAATGTGAGGGGTTGTGAACCACAGGGAGGATAAGGGAAACTGCACATCCTTTCCTCGAGTTTTTTTTCCCCCCAAAAAATGACACACACGTCCCCTCCATGCACACATACCCACCCCTGACTGTGCGGGTCCGTGGGGCTGGGTCGCTGGGATAATGCCTAGGGGCTCGTGCAGTACATACTGGTGGCCTCAGGGAGGGTGGGCTGGGGAAAAAATGTATCTGTGGGCTGGTTGTGGAGGAAGGAAAAGGCAAGGCAAGGGCCAGTGGGGGGAGGCGGGTAGATGCCCAGGCCCAGGGCTGGGGGGAGGGGTCTGGCGCAGAATGCAGACTCAGCCTCCGGAGGAACATTCTGTCCAGAAATTCCTCACACCCTCCTCCCTTCCACCCCTTCAGCCCTCCCCACTCTTGCCCCCTGGGAGGCCTGGAATCTGGGTGGTTTTTCAGGCCAAAAAGACCCCATGACATCACATCTACTGCCTTGGCAACGTTCTGTGAGGTCACAGGCAGCACTGCCTATCTGGGGTGGGGGGAGCTGGTGGGAGCTGGCAGGTAGGGCCCGCGGGGGGCTGGGGGGGTCCTCGGCTGCCAGGATCCCCAGCGGGTTATTCCAGGCTTACTTGTTCCGTTCCAGAAATAGAACCCTAAGCAGATGAAGGGAGGAGCTGGGAGCAAAAAGGAAGAGGGGGCAGCGCCATTTCCGGGGCACTTAGAGGGGGCACAGCCGGGATGGCACCTTATAGACTCCACAGCCCCAGGGGTGGGCGCGGGACCCCATGCAGGGATAGGCCAGCCAGCGGCCGCAGAGGCTGCACAGTTAGCACCCTGAATTCCTTTCTGCAGATGCAGAAGCCGAGTGTCCGGGAAGCTGGCCGGCCCCGCATGAGCTCAGGTCTTCACCTCAAAGCCTGTGTTGGCCCCTCACCCTTCGTGTTAAATACCACCGTCCTGGGAAGGGGGAGCCACTGGGTTTGGGCATCAGCACTGGGTGCAGGGGGCTGGAGAGAGGGCACGGAACAATCAGGGCTCTAGGCCCGGCCAGAGCAGGAGGGAGGCCGGCAGCCTGGTTCCCCATGAAGTGCTTGGGTGAAGTCACTCCAGGGGCGACATCCTCTCCTGGGCAGGCCTAGGCCACCAGAGAAAAAGAACAGGCTGGGTGTGATTAAATGGAATGTGATGCTTGATTTTCCCTGCACCCCCCGGGGAGGGGCCCAGGCAAGCCCACTCCTGTCCTCGGGCCGGCCCCAGTTCACCCCGAGGGACCCAGCGCCAGTGCACAGCTCCCAGCCAAGAGGGGGCAGCGGCAGGGGTGGGATGCGCTCACCTGGCTAGGCTGGGGGGGGAGTATCCTCCCCAACACCTCCTATCCCCCCAATCGACCCTAGAAGCTGCTCTCCCTCGGCCAGGGCACTGGGAGTCCGCTCTTCCCTTCATCCCTGCCCCTCTGGCCGCTCTTGTCCAAATCCTCTCTGCACCCACTGAGCACCTGCCCCCGC
>NW_027536464.1:3745725-3778465 GCF_008692635.1 Crocuta crocuta
CCTCTGGGCCACCCAGCCCTCCCCCCACTCCCTGCAGCCCCCTCACCACCCAGCCACACCCCACAGCTGGCAGCAGACTCTCAGATCCAGCCTTGGGTCACTTCCCCACTCAAGGACCCATAACGGCCCTACTGCTTGGCTCATCAAGTTCAAGTTCCCCTGCCCGGCTTGTGGGCTCCTCCCTCATCTGGCCCCTTCCTCCACACAGGCCAGGTTCGCTCTGCCTCCATTCCCGCACTCAACCAGTTCCACCAGCACGCCCAGCCAGGGACACCAACCAAAATGCGACAGGATTGTCTGCCCCCACTTTCCCCACCCCCCCTTCCCCCACCCAGCAAGGGCAGACTGGCCAAAAACATTTACCCTGGATTTGCCCTGGCTCCCAACGGGCTCAGTAACTCACGCCAAGGCCCCACCCCCTCTCTGTTTCAGCTTTCTCTCCTCCTTCCTACCTCTCTTCCATTTGCTCAAATCTTAAACTGGACCTGGAACAGGAGACGGACTTCCTCAACTACCACAGCACAAACTGATTGCTTCCTTCCCTGGCTCCCAAGGCAACCTCTGGTCAGACCCCTGCCCCCAGGCGGGCACTAATTCGTTTCCATCTAATACTTCTCTCTCTCCCTCCCCTCCCCCGCTAAACATGGCGCCCGAGGGCCAGGCCCTACACCTAACTTTGGCCTCTCCCAGGAGAGATCCTGGGGGTAGTGGTCAGCATATTAAGTGGATGCCTTGACCTCCAGGAACCATGTACCTTCACAGCCCAGTACCTCCACCAGGCGCTCCCCAGAGTAAGGGTCTGCCACCAGCACCCACCTTACACCTAAAAGGTGTCGGTGAGTATGGGTCCTGCAATAGACAGTGACTCTCCCAGGCGGCACCGCTGGGCCATTTTAGGTGTTAGAAAGCTCCTCTTTACATCCAAGTCTCCTCCTCTTTCTAAGAACCTCCACGTAGTAGGTTCTACTCTGGAGAGCAACAGAAAACAAGCTGTCCTTCCTCACGTTCTTACTGCCGTTCTGTGCCCACTCCATATTCTCCCTCTCCAGACCGCGCAGCCCTATTGCACAAATTGAGATTTTCAGCCTCCCTCACCATTCTGGGAATCTTCTTTGGAATGCAGTGCCCTGAGTTTGCTCTCTCCTTTAAAAACCAAGGCTATACAGGGCTCATCTCTCCTGACATTGCTCTGTGTTCTAGAATCTCCCAAGATGGTCACTCATGGCAGGCAGTGCTACAAGATGAAATTTCATCAAGAGACTGGTGTTCAAACGGAAGTGATCCCTAGCCACAGAGGGCAAGACAGAGGCGCCGGGGCTGAGGCTTCCGCGCACTTCTCTGGAACCGATTCACATCACATCCTTCTCTTCTTCCATGAGGCAGCACGGTGCCTCCTCGCTTCAGATCCGACCTTCGGGAAAGTCATCTGAAAATCACAGGGCCACCACCTCATGCCCGTGAGGCCGGGTGCTATCAAGAAAACAACATTAGTCACAAGAGTTAAAACATGGAGGAAGCTCAATGGCCACTGACGGAGAAATGGGCAAGCAAATTGTGACACACGTACAATGGAACGTTATTCAGCCTTGAAGAGGAAGGACATTCTGACACCACAACAGGGCCTTGAGGACATCCCGCTAAGCGAAACAAGCCAGTCACAAAAGGGCACATGTGATAGCATTCCACTTACATGAGTCACTTGGGTGGTCAAATTCACAGAGATACGAGATAGAATGTAGAACGGTGGCTCGCAGGGCGCTGGGGAAGGGAGGCGGGCATTCTGTTTAATGGGTGGAGTTTTGTTTTACAAGAGTTCTGGAGACGGGTGGGTGATGGTTGGAGGCGGCTGGCCTGCACTTAACACAATGGACTGCCCTCGAAAATGGTTAAGATGGTAAATTTTATACTCTGTGCGTCTTACCACAATAAAAAAAAAAAGTCAAAAAATATTTTTTTAGGGACTTACTGGACTAAATGGTGTTAAAGTCCTCTCATTCTTGTGGCTCCATGCCACCTAACCCCACCCACCTTCTAGATGGCCTGGCACCGTGGCAGAAAATAACTTTAAGCCCCAGTTTAAAACTGCACCTGGCACAAGGTGGGTGCTCAGGAAAGGTTTGTTGGTAGGATGGATGGACAGAAAGATGGAGGGACAGACCCTCCTTGAAATCTCAGATCCCTTGGCAAATAGGTTATGTAGGTAGATTGGTGGTTGGCGCTGTTTAGAGAAAGAAATCCCAAAGCATGAAACTAATGAATGTAACATTGTGTGTCAACTTCACACCATATAAATGAAGGGAGAGGGGAGGGAGAGAGAGAAAGGGAAGGGAAGGGAAGGGAAGGGAAGGGAAGGGAAGGGAAGGGAAGGGACCCCAGAAAAGTCCACCTGGTTGCATCAAGTGTTTCTATCAGCAGAAAGCATCTAGGGTATCCTGGGGAGAAAGCAGAACCAGGAATTGAAACCCCCACTCTAGGAGCACCTGGGGGGTGGGGGCTCAGTCAGTTGGGCACCTGACTCTTGATTTCAGCTCATGTCATAATCTCGTGCTGCATGGGATCAAGCCCCAAGCTGCTGACAGCTTGGAGCCTGCTTGGGATTCTCTCTCCCTCTCTCTCTGTCACTCTGCTGCTCACATGTTCTCTCAAAATAAATAAACTTTAAAAAATAAAAAAAATTAAACCATACTCCTGACCCAGCTCCCTCAACTGCTGTGTGACCAGGAACAAGTCACCTAGCCTTTCTGATTGTTCCTCTGCATGGTGCGCTCCTCCTGCCTAGCCAGGCTGGTGTCACACTTGCTCGGTAGTACCCAGACCTCCACACAACTCACTGTGCATTCCCCATGGCCCGATGGCAGGGGAAGGACTTCGAAAACCACAGGTGCCACTCAAGTGAATGACATTTGTCATTACTGATTGGTCAGGAGGGTGCACTGTGGTGCTGAATTACTAGGTTAAAATCCCAGCTCCCGCCTTTGAATAGCTCTGTGGCCTGATGTCTCAGTTCCTCGTCTGTAACACTGGCATAATCACAGCATCTCTCTTGCTGCGTTGTCATGAAGAATAAATGAGTTTATTTTTGTAAAGCTTTCAGAACAATATTTGGCAAGTAGAAAGTTCTGTATGAAGGTTAGCACTGAAGAACTGCTCCAGTTGCCATGCTGGGCGAGTCAGCCTGGGATTCCCAGTGCCCCCTTTCACCTCCTCCCCCTCCCTCCACCCCCAGACTCTGCACCTGACCTCCAATCATTCCACAAGACCATTTTGCGCACCTGCCAGGGGGCTGGTCTGTGTGAGGAGAAGTATTGCGCAGCCATCTTCCACCAGCCCAGGTCCCCTGGGTGCCAGGCTGCGTGTGCACGAGGGCTTACCCTCTGGCAGACCTTGATGGCCACCCCACTTGGCTACCACCCTCGGGAAATTCCTTTTGACTCTTATTTTTCAGAAGCTGGGAAGAGCTGCTTCAGCAATTTCCAAGGATCAGAAGTGTCCGTGGCAAACAAGCCCTCTCCCCTCTTCATCCTGCCCCCACCGACAGACCCCACAGGAGGGAGATGACCCCAGGACCCTTCTGCCCAAGGCCTTGGGCAACATCTGTTGAGTAAGATGAAAACATGGGTTGAAGATTAAGCCACTTTGCCCTGGCTGGCCTGGCACAGGCTGGAAAATGTGTCTGGCAGGCAGAAGCTGGGCAGAAATCCTGTGCCCAGGGTGAGGGCTCCCGGTCCCAGGGGGGTAGGGGGAAGATCTAAGCAGGACGGGTGAGGCCAGAGGGAGAGCTGGGGCCCAACTGAGACACGGAGAAAACACCACGGACAGATGCACACGGTGTGAGGCACGAAGGAAGGGGGCAGGGAGGCCAGAGACCAGCTCGGCCGAGGCTGAAGGAGAGGCAGCAAATGCAAAAGGAAGGAAAAAATACATCCCGCCCTTTCCTCCCTCTTGTGAACCTGTTCAAAGCACTTGCCTCGCCTGCCTTGAGGAAACAGGTGCTGAGTGCTCTCCGGGGGAGGCCAAACTTTCTCCCTGCTTTCCCGTGGGCCACTTTCCCACTCCCTGGGGACAGCAGGAGAGAGTCCGGCGGGAGCTCAGCCCCCCCAATAGACCCCCGCCCATCAGCAAGCCAGGGAATAGGAGCGGCAGCAGCCCTGCTTATTGAACACCTAATCTGCACCAGGCATCCGGCAGAAGCTTTCCTCCTAGCCACTTGGTGAACACGTAGTGAGCACCTACTATGTGCTGGACAGAGTGGATACAGCCCTGGACACAACAGATAAGAATCCCTTGTCGACACAGAGCTCACATGCTGGTATGAGAGGGGCCTGTAAGACGCACAGTGTACCAGCTGGTAATACGTGGAGGGACACAGAAAGCAGGGAGGGGAGACAGGGTTGCTGGGGGAAGGGAAGTCTCACACTTGCGGGCAGATCTGAGGGAAGGAAAGAGCCTTGCAGGCTCTAGAGCCCTGAAGCAGCAGCATGCCTGTGTGTCCAAGGAGCGGCAAGAAGACAAGGTATCTGGAGCAGTGTCGGTGAAGGAGAGAGCTTCCAGAAGGAGGTGAGGGCAGAGAGGAAACCCATCATGTAGGCCACGTACAGGCCAATGCTGGACTTGTACACAAATCAAGTGGGCAGCCACCGGAGGGCCCTGAATCCAGATGAATTACAAACATGCATTTGCTGCTTTTATTCTCCTAACAACCTTACACGGTGGCTGCTCTTACCAAATCTGAATGTGCAGAAGGGAAACTGAGGTCTGGAGAGGTTAAGCAGTGTGCCCAAGATCACATACCACAGACTAGGGAGCCAGGATCCAAAGGGGGGTAGTCTCACCCCTGGCTCTTAACCAGTGCTGGGGAGGGATATGTTCTGACTCAGGTGGGGGCCCTCTGCGAGCACAATCTGGTGTCACAGCGGCTCCACCACCAGGCGGCTGACCCAACCTCCAGGAAGGGCAGAGCCCCCTGCACAGGCAGAGCACATCCCCCCGACGACGGGAAGACTCCCCAGCCCCGCTCAGGTAGGCGTTCCTTCTGGCATCTGCCGTCCTTCCAGCTGGAATGCCAACCTCTTCCCTTGTGTCCCAACCCCTGACCCCTTCCTCACATAAACAAAGCTCACAAGACTCCAAATGGCCAGGAATCTGGCTTCTGCCCCAAGATCCCTAAAGCCCAGACCCCCTAGCTGTCCTAGACCAGCCAAGGACATTCTGTTCTCAGAGGCGAGGTGGTGGCAGTTGGGTTGAAATGATGAGAGTTATGCTCCTCCTCCGCGCTCCGGCCCGCCACGGTGACCCTCAGCAATCCCAGACTGCTCGCTGGTGGCTGCGGACCAGGCCTGCACTCTGGCCTCCTCACTACCACCACCGCCCCCCACCCCACAGCACCTCACCCCTGCTGTTGTCAGATGACCTGCGACTGGGCTCTGCGCGAATAACACTTCACATCTGGAGCGGCACAGCTAGGCAGAGCTGAGGCCCAGGAGGGCCTGAGCCAGGGGAGACCAGAGGGGAGGGGGCGGCCACTGCAGAGAAGGGAAACAGCTTGGCAGGGCCTGGGCCTGGGGTCCAGAGGGTGGGGGTGCGGCTGAGGGTCCGAGGTGTCTGAGACACAAGCGCTTCTACAAACTTGACTTCATTCCATCAGTGACCTGCAGTGGAGGGGACACTTAGCACTGAGAAGGCCTTGGGAGCATCTCGTCGACAGAAAGGGAAACTGGGGTCTGGAAGGAGGGAGGGACTGGTCCACTGTCACTCGGCAAATGGGAATTAGAGGGAAAGAAGAGACCAGGTGGCCTGACTAAGATTCCAATATCCAGGGTGAGTGAGTTTTCCAATACCCGGGACAGCCTGAGCCTGAAGGACACCCCTGCTCCCTCCCCAGGGCCCCCGCCCTCACCACGGTCACCACAGGCTCCTCTGCACCAGCAAATCTGACTGTGCCCACCAGGGCCCTCCGTGACACACCCCACGTCCACGTGCATGTACCTGTAGGGTGCAGACCCCTCCCCTCCAGCCTCTAGGGCCCTGCCTGCCTCCAGCACGGGGCGGGGAAGCAGCGGCCCTTCTCGGGGTGAAGAGGCACTGAGAGGGCAGGGAGGAAAAGTTCCCAGTGTTCCAAATCAGCCCAGCTGGGATCAGTCTGGAACGGGCCCCTCTCCACAGCCCACAACTCATATGAGTCCTGCCCCGTCCATACTTTTCTGGAAGCCTGATGGGGGAGGGAAGGGTGGGAGACAGGGGGACAGGGCAGAAAAGCAGTCAGCCCAGGAGCTTGGAGGTAGGACAGGCCACCTGAACGTGAACACCTGTCCAAGCAGGTGATCTCCGTGGATCATGCCTCCCATTCCCCTTCCTCCAGCCGAAGGGTACCTGAGCCCTGACCAGGCAGGTGGAAGGTGATGCCACTCCCTGGTCCTAGAAGCCCCAGAACAACAGGCACCTGGCCAGGCTGGAGAGGCATGCAAGATGCCCTTTTATGGGTTTTTCCAAGGACTTAAGTCTCAAATTGAAATGAGAGGCCCTGCATCTCATCAGAAGGGGCCTCATGACTCATTTCCTCCCAGTCCGGCTTTGGCCTCGGGAAGTGTCCCCCTCCTCCTCCTCCCCCAATTGCCCAGCACCCTCGGGGGCTAGCAGCATGCTTAGGTCTAAAGTTGGCTATAACCAAGGAGCTGAGGGGAGAGGAGGTGAGACCAGCAGGGTAGGGAAGGGACTATCACTCACCACCAGTTCATGGTTGGATGGAGGAATGCAGGGGGCCGCCACCTGTGGGAGGCACAGAGAAAGGGCAAGGTTAGCATCTTTCATCCCCATAGAAAACCAGGGCTTTCTGAGATCATTCTATGGCCCCACCTCCATGCTAGACACCCCTTCCCTCAACCCAAAACAATGACAATCTCCAGCTCGAGAGGCCATCAGAAGCCTGTGCAGCGACGTGGGAAAATCTCAGGCAATAACGCTGGGTAGAGGAGGCGCGGCAGAAGGCAAAAACGAAACGTATATCACAAGTTTTCAATTCTGTAGAAAAATATGCAGAAGACTGGAGGTCAGTACACCAAGATTTTTAAGAACAGTGGGTGAAGGTAATAAGAATAAGGATTTTTTTTTTTTTTGCTTTTGCTCTATGTTCTACAGTATGCTAAGATTTGTTTCAAATTTTTAGAAAAATGTGTTTAAGACCTCTAAGAAAGGAGGTTCTCCCCAATGCTCATCTCACCCAAAATTGCAGTGTCCTGGGTCCCCTTGGCATGTGGGAAGCAGGCTGGTGAAGGGCCTCTGCCAGCTGTTCCCAAGAAAGCCTTGAGAGGTGAAAGCACCCTCTACGGGCAAGCATTATTTTTAACATCATCTTCATCCTCCTCTCTGATGGAGGGTGGGGGGTGGCAATTTGGGCCTCCAGACAGGGGAGGGAGGGACGGAGGGCTGTATTTCTTCCTTCCCTGAGATAACACCCTCCCCCCCAGGCAGGGCAGCCAAAACCACTACCCTGACAATTAGCAGGGCCCTTTATCAGAGACGCAGTGTGCTCTTTTTTTTTCTAGCTGGGACACGTTTTTCTTGGAGCTCATACCTCAATCTTGGCTCCAATTCCCAACCCAAGGGGCCCACAGAGGGGACTGGGCGGGGGGGCTCTCCCTCAGGCATGAGTGTGTCTGGGCACAAGCCCTGGATCACCAAAGAGGGGTCGTTGCCTTCTCACACAGTGGGCAACCCCTGCCCCAGCCACCACCCCAGGGAAGCGGTCACCATGACAGTGGGCAGCCCCTGCCCCAGCCACCACCCCAGGGAAGCGGTCACCATGACAGTGGGCAGCCCCTGCCCCAGCCACCACCCCAGGGAAGCGGTCACCATGACAGTGGGCAGCCCCTGCCCCAGCCACCACCCCAGGGAAGCAGTCACGGTGACAGCCTAGGCCCAGCTGGACCTGGCTGTTCACAAGAAGCCACCCTCTGCCAGGCCCTCCCTCCACCTGACCCAGTCTGTCCTCTGAGCAGCCCAAGGGATCTCTAGGCTTGACACACCAGCCCAGAAGGGGACAACATGCACATGAGGGTGTGCCCTGAGCTCTGCAAGGGGTGGAGAAGCTGGGAGTTTAGCATCCCTGGCTTCTTGACCCAGTCCTGCTACAGGCTTCCTGCCCAACTCAGTCTCCAGGCAGGGAAGCCTGAGCTGAGTCTCAGTATCTATCACCCTGTACTGTATCTATCTATTAATCCCAGACTGTTGAGAGACTCACCTATGAGGCCAAACAAGGGAACGATAGCTAACACCTGTTGAATATGGACCACAGAAATGACAGGCATTATTACCAATGCTTGACACACATTAACTCATTTAATCCTTCCAACAACCCAATAAGGTAGGTTCTATTATATCTTCAGTTGAGGCGTCAGGGGGCACAGAGAAGTTAAACAACCTGCCCAAGGTCACAGAGCTAATAAGTGGTCAAGATCTGAACCCAGGCATTCTGATTCCCAAAATGAAATGTGAAGGGGAACTCATCCCCCGTGTTTAAGAGAATGAGGAAATATGGGGGGAAATGCTCCCACAAGTTCAGGGTTCTTGACACACACACCAGCCATGGAGCCATGAGTGACTTAGAAGTTTTGGGGAGGGGGGTACAGGGCCTGGGGTGGGGTGGAAGATGCCAGGAAAACAGACTGGGAAGGAAGGGAAGGTCCCAGAGGTGACTGTGGGCTGCAGGGCTCGCTACCTGCCCCACCCACCAGACAAGGTCTCAGCCATGGGGGACCCTGGTGTCCCCATCAGGCACCTTCAGGGCAGGAGTCCTGCATCTAGCAGTGGCCTCCTCCCTGTCTCCTCCGGCCCCCAACTGCACTCAGGGGCTGTAGGCTTCAACCTCCTGGGGCCAGGCCCCCTGTGTCTCCCCCACCTCTCTGTCATTTACGGGTCCCTCAGGCCCTGGGTGGGAGTAGGTGCAATCCACAGGGCAGCACCCTGCTGTGCTCCCTCCTTCCGAGCTGGGGCTGGGCAGGGCTGGGAGCCTGATGGAGGACCACATCAAGGGCTCGGGCCACAGCATCCCAGGCCCAGGTAAGTCCCGTCCACAGCCACTGTCTCCCACGCCACAGCACCAGGGGATTCCTAGTCTCCATTCAGGGTCCGGGGATTGAGGGGGAGGTTATGGGCACATTTAAAGCAGCGGTAGAATGGACAGTATCCTCTGAAATAGTGGAAGGGGGCGGGGTCTCTCTCCTAGAAACATCCTAGGGCAGTAGAAATAATGGGGTCCAGGTGTCCTGACCTCAGGTCCCTGCTCTGCTCCCCATGAGGCAGAGCCACCCTCTAAGGACTCAGATCTGAGGGGAATCTGTGGACCCCCAGCCAGCGGGCCTGGGTGCCCCTCATGGCCTGCTGCCCCCCAGCAGCCTCCTCTGCCCGCCGCCCACAGCTGTGCATTCCAGGCCAGCCGGCCGGCCAGCCCACTAACTTTGTTGTGTGTTTCAATGTTTCTTGTCTCTCTCTCTCTCTCTCCTTTTTTTTTTTTTGTAAGCAAAGAAATGTTTCCTTAAAAGGCTGTCTCCTTCCCTCCGGCACCCTGGCCCCTGGCCACCGTCTCAGGAGCCTGGAATGTGCCAGGGAGAGCCAGGGCCCCCTGCCACTCCGTGGCCCGTGCCTCCGGCCCCACACCCCGGGTGTCAGCACTGACCACTCCCATTGCCCCTTAGGGACCAAAGCTAGGAACCCTCTCTCTGCAGAGAGGGCAGACTCCGGCGTGTCCGCAGAGGCTCTGGGTCCCAGCCCTGTCGTATCCCTGCTTCCCTGGCATGGGCAGTGCAGGACTCCAGGGCTCAGCCCCAGGAGGTCAGCCTCAGGTAAGCCTCCTCCCCGGTGTACCTCCAAAACCCCATCTACACTCTGGGGGCTGAGCCGGCCTGACGCGCAATCTTTCCACCGGGACAAAGAGAACAATAAAAGCAGCAGCTGCAAATGCTCGCAGTACACTTGCTATATACCAGGCACTGTCCTTCACACTCCATATAAATTAACGCATTCATTCCAACAAAGAGCCTCAACACTCCGTTTTACGGACAAGGAGGCTGAGGCACAGGGAGGTTAACAAGCTGTCCAATAGAGGAGGCAGGATGCGAACCCAGGAGCCCGGCTCCAGCTCGAGATGTGCTCCTGCCCTGTCTGCTATGCCCATGCTCCTGTAACTGCTGATTTCCATGCAGCCGCGGTCAACAATAGTAACGGAAAGCTTGAGGAGTGTGGCTGTCTGTCTGCTACTGTCCCTAGCTCTTTTCTTGGACTCATTTTGATCCTAATAAAAAATGGACGGGGCGCCTGGGTGGTTCAGTTGGTTAAGCATCCAACTCCTGATTTCAGTTCAGGTCATGATCTCATGGTTTGTGAGTTCGAGCCCCATGTCAGGCTCCGTGCTGATGGTGTGGAGCCCGCTTGGGATTCTCTGTCCCCCTCTCTCTCTCTCCAAAAATAAATAAGTAAACATTTTTTTTTAATGCATGGAGTACAGACTTATTACCCCTTTTCACAGGTGAAGAAAATAAGGCACAGAAAAGGTAACGATTTGCCCAAGGACACTGTGGCAAAGCAGTCTGGCTCTGGGGCCTGCAAAGTACGGGGGGGAGGGGTGCGGGGGGAAGGAGGTGCATCCAGGAGGAGAGCTACGGGGGGCCGGACCAGGGCCGATGCCTGGCATCCATCAGCCCCCCCCCACTAATGTTTCCTGAGTTTCAAATGTCCCCAAGCACAATACCAACCACAGGGAACACGCTTGGAGACTCCCCTGGGATCACAAAAGGTCTAAAGCACCAGACAGCAGCCAGCCAGCCAGCCAGGGGCTCTCTGCATGACCTGGCCCTTGCCCTCCTGTCCCATGTCATCTCTGTGTCCATCCCCTTGTCAAGGACCCAAAGCCACACATAAAGCGGGGGGGGTGGGGGGGTGCTTTTCTCAGTCCTTTGAACACACCTAGCTCTGCCCCTCCTCAGAGTCTCTGCATATTGCTGTTCCGTCTGCCCACTGTCTGCATAGCTGAGTCCTTCCCAGCCTTCTAGCTATGGCTTAAATGCCACCATGCCCGAGAGGCCCTCCCTGACTCCCTTAAGTTACACACAAAAGCACGCACACACATTCACTCTCCTGTACTCTTATCTCTTCCTTCACAGGCCTAATTACAATTTCTAATTACGCAGGTGTCTGTTTCCTTGTCCATGTTTCCCCCGCTAGAAAACAACCACCATGAGAGCAAAGGAATACGTCTTGTTCATCACATGGTCCCAGCACATAGTAGCTGCACGCTAAGTACTTATAGAAAGAAGAAAGACCTCAAGGCCCAAGAAAAGAAGGCACCTGCCTCCACTAGTGGTAAAAGGCACTGCCATTTGTTAGGCGCCTCCTGTGTGCCAGGCGCGGGGCCTGATCCTGCCACATGCCGGTCTCTCTGACACCTTCCAGTCCTGCAGAGTCAGTAATATTGCTCCCATTTTACAGGTGAAAAAATGGAGGCTCAAAGAGATCCTGACACACGTCCCAGGTCAGTCAGATGGGGAAGGGTGCCCAGCAAGTGAAATCTTGGTCCGTGGGCTCCAGGTACCTGCCTGGCAAGGCCCCCATCACCTGAGGAACATGCGGGTGGCAGGACCCGGACCAGCTGGGTGACACCACCTGTTCTCAGGGCCTCAGGCGCAGTTACAGAAAACCCCAGACTCTTAAACTTGCCCAACCCTTTGGAGGAGCTCCTCACACCCAAGTCCGCCTGGCCCCTGGGGCTGGGCAGGGCTGTCTTCCCCAGCCAAATCCAGAGCCGCTTGCGTCTCTGGCTTCAGCACTTCCTACCATCCTGAGCAGAATGTTCTTTTCTTCCCCTATCTCTAGCTAGTCCTTTTTCTGTGTGTGGTAAAATGCACACAACATAAAATTTACTATTTTAACCTTTTTTTTCCCTTAAGTTTATTTATTTTTGAGAGAAAGAGTGAGAGTAGGGAAGGGGCAGAGAGGGAGGGAGACACAGAACCCGAAGCGGGCTCCAGGCCTTGAGCTGTCAGTACAGAGCCCGATGCAAGGCTCGAACTCGGAAAAATGAGATCATGACCGGAGCCGCAGTCAGATGCTTTACAGACAGAGCCACCCAGGCGCCCCGCCATTTTAACTGTTTCTAGGAGTACAATTTAACAGCAACCAAATGCAGTGAAACTGCTGTACAACCATCAGCCCTCTCCGTTTCCAGAATGTTTTCATCTTCCCAAACAGAGATCCCACGCCCTTGAAACAAGAACCCCTTCCCCCTTTCCTCCCAGGCCCTGACGATCTCTAATCCACTTTTCGTGTCTATGAATTCACCTGTTCTAGGCCTTCATACACTGGGGCTCATGCAGCATTTTGTGTTTGGCTTATTTCACTTCGTGTTACGGGCTGAGTTATATCCCCCCAAATTCATATGTTGAAGTCCCAACCCCCCCAGTGCCTCAGAATGTGGCTGTGTTTAGAGACAGGTCTTTAAAGAGGTGATGAAGTCACAAGGCCATCAGGGCGCCCTCATCCACTGTGGCTGGTGTCTTCACAAGAAGAGCACCCACAGAGAGTCTGTAGGGGCACATGCAAAACTAGAGGACCATGTGAGGCCCCAAGGAACAGGCAAGGAGAGGGGCCTCAGAGGAAATGAAACGTGCCAACGCCTTGACCGTGGACCTCCAGCCTCCAGGACTGTGTGAGGGTCATCCATTCACGTCATCCCGCTTAGCAGAGCTGCCTGCCTTTTTAGGGCTGAATACTATTCCCCTGTGTAAGCACAGCACGTTGTGTTTACCCATCCATCGTCCATGGACACCCAGGCTGCTTTCCACAGAAGTCCCTGCTGACACATCCTACACACCCCTGCCCCCACAACCCCAGGCATCCAACTCGAACGACACCGGAAGGTACACGGGAGGGGGGGAAAGGAAGGTTTGCAGAGCGCCTGCTGGGCTTTACACACATTATGTTTATTTGGCCTCCATGACAAGGTTTTGTGGCAAAGGGGCTCAGAGAGGTTAAGCAATTGCCCCAAGTTGAACAGCTAGTAGTAGTAATGGCAGAAGGAACAGAAGCTGCTGAGGTTTTTTGTACACTCACAGTGTGCCAGGCACACTATGTTACCCCTTACACTCCCTGTGACCTTTTTTTAATGTTTATTTCTTTGAGAGAGAGAGAGAGAAAGAGCAGGGGAGGGTCAGAGAGAGGGAGAGACAGAATCCCAAGTGGGCTCCACACTGTCAGCACAGAGCCCAACCCAGGGCTCGATTCCACAACCGTGAGATCATGACCTGAGCCGAAACCAAGAGCTGGACACCCAACCTACTGAGCCACCCAGGCGCCTCTCCCTGTGACCTTCTTGAGGTAGACATTAGTGCCCTCATCTCACAAGATCTCAAGCAGTCTTCTCAGCAATCCTGTGAGATCCAAGATGGCACAGCTACCAAGTGACAGTGCCCAGACTGCCACCTGGGTCAGCCTGACTGATACCCACTTTGCCCAGCACACCACGCTGCCTCCGTGACCGCACATGGCTATCAGGGCTGTGAGAGCAGAGAGCACAGGGAGCAGGGAGGCAGGGTCCACAGAGCAGGGGCCTCTGGGCCAGGCCTCCGGGACACATTGCTTTTGTCTACCGACTGCCACACCCACTCCTGTTCTAAGAGCCCCAAGCCTGGGCAGCCCTGGTGCCTTGTTCAGAGCCTGGAGCTCACTATACGGATAGGGCTTTAAGAGGTGGCGATGAGGAAAGGGCATTTCAGGGAAAATGATCACATGAACAAGGCACAGCAGAAGGAACCACCAGAAGTACCCTCTGGCTGGGACACGGGGTTGGGGAAGGGAAGGAAGAGGGACACTAAAGGACATACTGAAGGAGACAAAGGGAAGGAGGACTAGGACTGGCTGCAAACTCTTTCTAGGCTGGACCATGGGCAACTCTGACTGCCCAGCAAAGAAGTTAAGGCTTTTAGATGCTGGCACTGGGGAGCCACTGAAGATGCCTGAGTAGGTGAGGAGGCAGGGGAAGTGAATGGGGAAGCTTAAGGCAGGCAGAATATAGGCAACAGCAACACTACTAATAATGGGGAGAGGGCAGGGGATGGAGAGGAGGAGATCGAAAGCCCAGAGACAAGGGGCCGCTGGACACCCTAAAACCAAGAGGCCCTCATCCCTACCCGAACAAAACACACACTTGGATAGACCCCTACCCTCAGCCTCTACTTCTCCCCCAGCCACAGCACGGGAGGATACCACTGCCCCCACTGCTTCCCGCCTTGCCCTGCACAAAGCAAGTGGACCCTCCCCACGGGAGCAGCCGTTCACCCTCGGGACCCCGCTCAGGGAGCCTGTGGCCAGCACGGTGCTACGTGAGCCCTGGTCAGTGAAGCGACACCATGGGGGGTCACGAATAATGCAGACCATGACCCCAGAGGATCCCAGAGGATCTGGCCCACGTGTCACGTGACTGAAGAAAGAGCCAGAGGCCCCCCTTCGGCTGTGGACAGCCCAGGACCTCAGGCTTAAAACTGTGCTGGGCTCCAGCAAGAAGACCACAGCCAGCCCCTCTGAGCCCAGCCAAGTGGACCAAGGGATGGCTGGGGTTCTGAGCCCCAGGCCCTGGGCAGGGGGCTCCTGGGGAAAAGACGGCCACTGCCCTGACTCCATTTCCTCCCAGGCCCAGGCCCTCCCCTCCAGGCCCTCAGCAGAGCTCGCTCCCAGCCTGCTCGGCTGTTTCCTTCCCTTATATAGAGTTCTGCTCAGGATCAGGAAAGGAAGTGCATCCAGTTCCTGGAGGCAAGAAGGGGCCTGTTCCCAGGGACACCTCGAGCTGAGGGGGGTAGGGCACGTCCCAGCTGAGAGTCCCCTCCAGAGCCAGGGGACCAGCCCTTTCCCCAAACCCAGCTCAGGCTCCAACTCAGACAAGAAACAGAGGGGAGTCCCAGAGGGCCGACTCTGGGCACTGCCCGCAAGACTCCTGTCCCCACGCCTCCCCCCAGATCCTTGTGGGCCGTACACCTCTTGAACCACTGACCCGATCAACCCATTCCCCGAGCCCCAGCAGCCACCCTTACTCCCCGGTCCACCCTCTTGTCTGGAGACCTTCTCCTCGGGCCCCACGCACTGGCCGCCGAGCCCACTGCCAGCTTCCAGGTCTGGTAACACAACTCAAGAAAGGGGGGAAATAGTGGGGGAGAGGGAGAGAGGCAAACCATGAGAGACTCTTGAATGCTGAGAACAAACTGAGGACTGATGGGTGTGGGGGGGGACGGGGGGTGATGGACATGGAGGAGGGCACTTGTGAGGATGAGCATTGGGTGTTATATGGAAACCAACTTGACAATAAACTATTTGTAAAAAAAAAAAAAAAGAAAAGAAAAAAGAAAAAGAAAAAGAAAGGGCTTCCCAGACAGGGAAGTTTCTCTCCAGGCCAACACCTCCCTGACCTCTTAGCCACACCCACACGCGGCAGCCTGACCTCTGAAGCTCAGCCCTACAGAGGGGGAGAGCTGGGTGTGCCTTCCTTGGCCACAGGAAAGGGGGTGCGGTGGACCGGGCAGTGTATATGCTTGCTGTACAGCCGGCAGGCCCCCACCTACTGAAGCTGGTCCCCTGCGGAGCACTTCTGGAAGACGGCAAGAGACAGCACCCAGATCAGCCCACGCTGGAGGCCCGCCTGCTTGCAGAGCACTTTCTCGGATGATTGGCCTCCCCTTGAGCCCTGGCTGGGACCCCAGCTCCGGAGCCCCACTTAGCCGCACCCACAATTAGTGAGTCCAAGACGGCTGAGGTTACAACCAGGCCAGCCTTCCTAGGATGAGACTCCAGTGACCGGGGGACTCAGAGAAGCTGAGGTCAGCAAACCTTTACTGAGCACCTACTACGTGCCAGGCCATTGGGAGCACCCGAGAGTAAGCCAGGGGTCCAAGAGGGGCTGAGCAATAGCCACAAGACGAGGGTGGGGCACATGGGGCCACAGGAATGCACCAGCAGGGCTAAGAAGGCTCAGGCAGGGCGGGCTCGGGGCTTGACACTGGTCAGCATACTGGACTCACGGCCCTCTCCCCACCCTGCCTCCACCCGCTGCTCTCTTGCTCAGCACCGACAACCACCCCACTCCCCCACCCCAGCCACCCAAGGTCATGGAGCCAGAAACCTGAGTGGCCGCCTTGACTCCTCCTTCCCTTCCCTCCCACCAAGCCCAGATAATTCTTCTGCCCAAATATCTCTCCAAGCCACCCTACCCTCCAGTCCCCTTAGCCACAGAGATTATTGTGAGAGCCTCCTAACGCAGGTCTCTGCCTTGGGTCTTGCCCTCTAACCTATTCCCCACTCGGCAGCCAGGGAGCTATTTCTAAAATGCGCATCCATTGCTGTCACTCTCCTGACTGAAGTCCTTCCCGGATCCAAGGGATAGAGTCCAAATGCCCTAATATGGTCTTCAAAGTCCTCGGGGACCTGGCTGGGTGTCTCTTTCAGTCCCCATTCCCCACCTCTCTGCCTCAAAGCCTTGTTCCAGCCAAAGAAACCCCTTTGCAGGTCCAATTCTGTTCCATCTACTACTACACTCTGAGGTACTAGAGGTTATCAGCCCATTTCCCAGATGAGGCTCCAAGAGGTCATATACCTCACCCAAGGTCCCAAGCCTCAGCTCTGCCCGGCACCACCCCACCTTGCCCAGTCAGGGGCCACAGCAAGAGTTTCATGGAGGACATGGCCTCTGAGGTGGGGGGGACAGGCGCAGGAGGGACTGCAGAGGTGGGAGAACAGAGAGGAGACCAGTCAGCTGGGCCCAGGGTACAAGCGGCAAAATGGAGGAAACGGGTCAAAGAGGGCACGCTGTGCAAGGCCTAGGGGGTGGGACTGAGGCAAATGTCCAGGGCTCTGGAGCAGCCCAGTGCCTCCAGAGCCAGTGAGAGAGGGCACCGGTGAGGGGCAGGGCTGGAGGCCAAACGTCCAACCTAAAATAGGCTGCTGCCACCAAAGCGAGTCTGGTGCTGAGCCAGGGCCGGAAGCAGAGCAGAGAGCCTACCAAGAGAGCTTCAAGGCCACATGAGAAGATGGAGAAGCCATATGCCACTGCGGGGCCCAGCCTGGAGGACTCAGAGGAAGCAAGGCCTCCATGATATAAGTAAAAGTGTCACCAGGCACAGACTTCAGAGCTGCCTTCTCCTGAGATCCAAAGACCAGGGAAAACCCCAGTCCTTCTTCCCCTCCTGGAGAGGGGCCATTGGTTCTGAAGCAGGGGGTGGGGTGACACGGCCTATAGCACAGAAGACAACTTCTAGGAAGTTCCTAGAAGAGTCTGGTCAAGGAAAGGGCTGTGGTCTGTGGTGGAGGTTTCAGTAGAATGGGGGGCAAGACAGGAGGGGGGTGACCAGCATGGGAAGCAAGACCAAGCATTCACTCAACAATACTGAGAAGGGCCCCTGGTGCCAGATTCCCAGCTAGGGGGACAGAGATGAATGCTGGAGGAGGCACACATGTAAACAGAGAATTATAAAAGAGCCCAGTAACTGCTATAATGAAGGTATGAAGAGGGCTATTATCTCACTGGGATTCAAACCCATCTGTTTTTCCAGAAATGACTCCCAGAGGGAGACTGCCCACCCAACCCCCCTCACTCCCCACTGAGGGTTTCTGTCCCCAGATGAGAACTTTAAGGGACAAAAGTCTTTGACCCGTAACTGTGCCAGAACAGTAAGGCAGGAAGGATGCATGGGAAAAATATCTAAGAGCGAGGGGGAAACCCAAGGAGTCAAAGGGCTCGGGGACTGCTGGGAAGCACACCAGCAGCCCTCGGACATGGCAGAGGAGGCTGCGGGGAGCGTGGTGGGGGAGAGGCTGGCCTCAGCCAGGCCACGAACTGTGAATTCTGGGGCTTGGGGCTGCACTCGAACCCACACAGACACCAGAGGCTCCCTTGGCCTTCTTCAACTAGACCTGCTCGCGGGCCAGGACAGGGGGGCCTCCTGACCTCTCTCCCTTCCACACCTGTGTGGCACCTTCCAAAGTGCAGGTGTTTACCCCCTGCTCCCCAATCCCCAGGATGCAATGGGTTGTCTGGGGCACCACCGACTGGGTAACAGCTTTTGAGGGGGGAAATGCACCCAACACGAACACTTCAATTGCATGACGCACGCAATTTCAGAAACACCAAAATGTAAAAAAAAAAAATCTCAAATCTGAAGAAAATTTTTGTTGGTTCATCAGGCTCCCTAAACAGCCCTATGCTGCTGACAGTCAGGAAGTCCCTCCTGCCTTGGGTCTTGCCCCCCTCACCTAAAAGGGCTTCCTTTCTGAAAGATTCAGGGAAGCCAAAAGAAAGAATGAGGTGAAAAGAAACCCAACCCCATACTGGCCAGGAGAAAATTCTACATCCTCAAAGCCCCTCTGTGGCTTTGACGTCCCCTGGACCCCTAAAGGTCATTCTGTTTCGTCGCCTGACTCCAGACTGCTCTGAATCGAACCAAGAAACAGGTAGCTGGGAGCAGATTCAGTTCTGAAAGATCATACATAACACCTTCTGTTTGTGGATCCTTATTTCCAAATTCCTCAACACATCCAGAGGCCATGAGTTTCCAACCAAAGGGCAGCAAGAGGGACAGAAAAAGCACTGGACTGGAGTCAGGCATGGCTCCCAATGGCACTTTGTCACAGACCACCATATACTGAAGCTCCCTGCATCTATAAAATGGGCGTAAGGAGACCTACTTCACAGGGTGCAACTCAATAAAGTTGACTGAGCTGACACGTTTAAAGACTCCTGGAACACAGCACCCACTTGGTGGGGACATCAGTCCCCTTCTAGTGAGTCAGTTGCTATTATTATTACTCCTCTCCGCCCCTCAACATCTTCACTTACAGAGCAGTAAACTGCGCGGAGCCCTGTTCTGAGCACTGCATGTATCCCAACTCTTCAAATCGTTACTTCAACCCTGTGAGGCAGGCTCTGCCCTTACACCCTCACAGAAGAAGAAACTGAGGAACAGTACCAGATGAGATGATCGTTGATTTACAAGGTCCCATCTACCGTCAGAGATTGAGACAGTAGAATACAACGCAAAAGATTCCCATCCAAAAAAAAAAAAAAATCCACCTTTTCCCCCTGAGATTTCAACTCTGGCCTAGGCTTCTGAAAATGCACTCATGTAGGAAACTCCTGGGTCCCAGCTGGCAGCGACAGGAGGAGTTCATGCCTTGGTTCCACATAATTAGCGCATGTCAAGGGCTGGTGTGCCGGAACCCCATCTGCTCCGATGAGCAGCACCAGGAGCCCCAGAAGCAGGAATCCCAGGGGTCAGGCAGCCCAGCCGCATGTTGCTCCTTTAAATCCATCTGTGGCCAAAGCGCAGGAAGCCCCCTCTCGCTCCCAATTAGCGGGCAGGCAGCGGAGACTTGAAGCCAAGCCAGCCCTGAAGGCCAGCGGAGGTCTGGCTGTCACCGGCATTGTTTGGCTCCATCTGACGCATATCCACCCCCCTGCTTCCTTGTTCTCCAGGAGAACCTCGGAGATGCACACATCTAAAACCAGGTCTGGGGGAAGGGGTGCTGCAGGGAGGGGCAGCGGAAGGCCTGCCTCTACCGGGTTCAGAAAACGCAGGGGGGGTTAAACAGACAGGAGAGGGGGCTCACATGGGCTACAGACCGGTGGCCCAGAGACACCGCTGATGCACATACACACGGTTCACACGCCCCGAGGCACGCACACAGTGCACACACAGCCCTGCGGCCCACTGCCAGCTCCAGATGCAAAGTCACTCCCCGGTGCTCCCGGCCCCGCCCCGAGCAGAACTGCACCAGCAGGAACACAGCAGCCGCACAGGCACACCCACGGGCAGGGGACCTGGTCCCGGAGCACAGCTGATCTGAGGAAGCCAGGGGCAAAACGACCCATGTGGGCAGCCTGGAGGAGGGGAGTGCATAACCGGCAGAGGTGGGCGGTGGTTCAAGTCTGAATACTCACCCAGATCTCAGAGGGTGTTGTTTCAAAGTGCCCACAGGAGCCAGCCCGTCCACTGCGGCAGGGCCAGCAGCAGATCCCCCCAGACTCCCCCCGCCACCTGCTTCCTGCCCGTCCTTCTGGAAGAGCAGGTGAGGGGCAAGGCACACGGATGGAAGCTGGGTAGGAGGGGTCAGAAACAGCAGGGCAAGTGTACTAACCAGGGGGCAGATCTGAGAGGATACACATCACGAAAGTCATGGAATAAAGGCATGGGAGCTGGAATTTTAGGGGTGGAGGTGGTGAGGAGGAGCAAAACCGAGCTTAGGCCTTGACTGACAGCCCCAGTGTCTGAATGCGTAGAATGTGCCACATTTAATTCTTTCAACAGTGTGTATAGTAGACACATCTCCCTTTTCCCATATGAGGCCACAGGGGCTCAGTGAGAAAGTAAGTTGCCCAAGGTCACATGGCTACGAGCAGTGGAGCTAGAACTTGAACCCAGGAGAGTCAGACTGCAAAATCTATACTCCTACAGGCAACCCAAGTCATCCGGGTGCTTCAAAGCCAACACAGGGCAGCTATGGGGCCTAAAGGGTGTGGCAGTATAGCTGGGGGGAGAGGCTAACACAGAGGGGCACAGAGAAGCGAAGAGGTGGAGGGCGGGATGGGCATGCCATCTTGGACCCCCGGCTCCTAGTTGACTCACTCAGTGGCTGGACCTCCTGGGAGCATTTCCGGAGCCCCAGACAGCTCTGCAGACTAGGAGCCACCTGCCCAGCAGAGACACTGGGCCATTACTCACCCCCAACTGTTACTCACTCTTCTCTGCACCCTGCCGCCCAGCACATCACTTACTCCCACTCTGTTCTCTGAGAGGGGCCAAGGGGAGCCGGCGGATCTGGCTGGGTCCCCCCCTCACGTCATTAGCTCCAATCCTGCCAGCGCATCTCCACCTGAGTCACTGGGACAGAGCCCTGGAGACTCCGGCCCCCTCAACCCTGACAGCTGTTACCCTCCAGTCTGTTCCAAGAAACGGAGCTGCCTGGAGCGGTCACTGGGCAAAGAACCTTCCAATCCCAGGGCTGGAAAGGACCTTCCCAGCATCTCAGCTGGCTTCCCAGCAGTTGCCTGAAGAACTTCCAGGACACCCACGTCCATGCTGGATGGCTCCTCTAGCAGCCCCAAGAGGAAGAGCCTCTCTGTTCAGAAAGACCCATGGACTTACAGGATTTCAGCACCGGTTACAGAACTCTCCTAATGCCAGTCTCTCATCTTACAAATGAAACAAGCCAGAGAGGAGACGTGATTTGCCCAAGGTCACACAATTCCAAAGAAGGACCTGAAATGGGCCGCTTGAACCACCGCCCCCTGCCCCCGCCCCCAGTCCCTCCACTGTACTACAAGTCCCAGGCCAGGCCCTGAAGCCCACCCTCCCCCCTGCCCACTGCCAAGCAGCTGCTAGTCCCAAAGCACTGGAACTGGGAGAGCTGAAGCCGAGATGAGGAGAGAAGGAAGGAAGGGGTTGCCACCAAACAGCAGTTGGGGGGCAGCAATCTCTGCCTAATGGTGAAAGGGCACCAGGAACAGTCTTCCCAGCAGATGAGGAGAAAGACCACAGGCCTTCCGGAGGCCATGCAGCGAAAAGGCCAGGCCCTCTGGCAGCAGTGACGGGAGGAATTCCTGGGGTCCCAGCTGGGGACTTGGGAGAGTCCCGGCCTCCTCTCTGCTCACCTCTCCTCCCCCTTGCCCCTCGCCCCAGCTCACCCCTGCTCTCCCAGGGCTCCAGCCTGGAATCCAGGCTGGACGCGGCCTCCGCTCCCACGCCCAGCTCAGCCCAGCTGGCCGCATCAGACACAGCCCCCTGTGTGGTGTCCCGGGCAGCTCACAAGGCATCGAGGAGCCTTCGAAGCTCGCGAGACACTGGGGGGACCTCGTC
The DNA here is from genome assembly GCF_008692635.1 of Crocuta crocuta. NCBI lineage: Eukaryota > Metazoa > Chordata > Mammalia > Carnivora > Hyaenidae > Crocuta > Crocuta crocuta. Next base: position 3,767,604 of record NW_027536464.1, read on the forward strand.
TGTTCTTGTGCTCTTCCCACCCACTCTGGGCACTTATCCCTGCCGAGAAGCCCCTGCCTGCCTCTCTCCCTCTGCACCAACAGAAGAATAATAACGATAACCAAAGGTCACACAACATGGCTTATATGCTGGACGTGGTTCTTTTTATTTCCCACTTTTGATAGATGAGTAAATTAAAGCACCGACCACAGTCACATAGCCTGCAAGAGGTGGGGTCAAGACTGAAACCCAGACACAGTGGCTGCAGCATCTGATCTTGACCCCTCCGTTGCCACATGGCCTCACAATAGGACCTCGCTCCAAGTTAAAGCTCCTGAAATCCCTGCTTCCTCGTCCCCACAGTCACTGAACTCCTGCAGTCACACTGGCCTTGCTGACACTCAACGGTCTTCACGGCTCTGAACAGGCAGCCCCTGTCCAGACACTTTCCAGGCCACTTACTCCTCAGGGCCACTTTCCTCCCCCTGACTCGGGGACACTCCTGTTTTTTCATTCGTTCAACAAACAGCGAGGGCCTACTGTGTGCCAGGCAGATGGTGAAGGATGCCCTCAAAAGGAGCCTCCGGATTCCTTAGCAATGAGAGCTGCCTGCGGTCTACCCTCACTCCCCCGCTGCTATGATCCATCCGTGCCAGTCTTGTGCATGAAGCCTTGCCAAGGAGGGCTCTCTTCTGGCTTGAAGGATCTCCCAGGAAGATTTCAGTGCCTCCTCAGCCTCCTGATTCAGGAGAGGAAGGCAGCACATGGGAAGGGAGCCCAGAGAGACGAAGTGATGCAGGAGAGGATTTCCCAGCTCGGGGTTGAGAAATTTGAACAGAGGAATCCACGGGCCTTGGCTTATGCCCTGTCCCCAAATCTCGTTGGCCTGTACAACTTTCACAGCTGCCCAAATCACCTTCGGAAATAACAGTCTCATCACACTCTTAAAGCCCTCTGCTGCTCCCTTGTTAACCTGGCTCAGAAAATCCCCCATGACCAGACCCCAAGCAATACCCACAGGCTCCCTCACAAAGCCTGGCTTTCCTACACACACCACTTACTGTGAGGGCTTATCTTGTGCCAGGCACTGAGCTGGGTGCTTCATAGATAGACTCTCATTTTACCCCCACCATAATTCTATGAGGTTGGAATAGAAACCCCATTTTACAGATATAGACACTGAGGTTCAACCCAAGGTCACACAGCTAATAAGCAACACAGCTGGGAGGGACAGCCCAGCATGTCTGAGTCTAACACAGGCCTGGAGCCATTACTTTATCCATTATTACATGTGTGCCACTCCGTCTTTGTGCATGCCTTTCCCCTGTGCCTGAAGAAGTCTTTGTCCCTTCTGTTTCCTGCAGAACTCCTTCTCAACCTTCAAAACCCATCTCAAATGACACCTCTTCTCCAAAGCTCTCTCCACTCTACCAGCTCACATGCATACACCACTTCCTGCTTGATACTCCCTCTGCATTTGGCAGAAACTGTCCAAACATTCCCTTTGTCTCCTACTAGACCCTGTCCCCCTGGCCTTTCCAGCCCCATACCACTGGCACCTTGCCTGGCATAAGGTCGGTGTCCAAAAACAGCTTTTAAGTGAATAATCAGGGGCCTTGTGTGCCTGGCCAGATGCAGCCACAGCCACGCAACCTCCACTGTGGGTGCCTGGGCACTGCCCCCACCCAAGAAGCCGACCCTCCATCTCAAGCAGGGATCAAGTGCCCCCAATGACAACAGAACACCCAGCTCCTCCCCGTGCTCGTCCAGCCTGCCCCTCTCTGCTCCACCAGCTCCGCTGTTTCTGGGAGTCTCAGCCGGTGATTAGGGCCCTAATCAGCAGGACTTCCTGCCTGCGATTGCCAGAGGTGGGGGCGGGGCAGGAGGGAAGCAAGGTCAATCCAAGGTGAAGTTCGCAGCCTGGGACAAAGAGAGAGTCAGCCAAGGAGATGGACTCATGGACTCTTCCAGCCCTGCACCTCCCTAGCCCTTCATCTGACAGGTGAGGATCCCAGGCCCAGCAAGGGAAGGGACACTTCTAGAGTCCAGGGACAGAGCAAGAGCACTGCTTTCCCCATGCCCTGCGGCCTGTCTTACACTTTCCTTGAACCCTCTGCCCACCTCTCGAACCCCCAACCAAGCCCCAAACCCAGGGCCTAATGCAAACTGCTCGCCATGAAGGTGCTGCTGTAGACCAATCGATTGCTCAGATCTGGTCAAGGTCAAGAGCCAAAGGCAAGCCCCTCCTCTAGAGGAGCAGTGGCCCAGAAATGGAGCAGAGGTGAGCAGGGGCTGAGGAAGGGAAGCGAGATAGGGCCGTGTTGAGCTCAGGAACCCTCCCCAGCTGTCATCATCATCAACCCAAGCCCATTCTTTCTCCAAAAAAAATGCTTAATGCCTTTTGCAGCTGCAACTGGGCGGGCCAGGGGTCCGGAAATAGAGCTCACCCCCGACCTGGAGCAACCCCAGCCTCCCTGGGTGGGAACCAGGGCCAGGGGGAGAGTGCAGCTTGGCAGGCCTTGAGGGCTGACCCTTGCTAATGAGGAACGTCAGAGGCACCAGAAGGTGGAGGACCCCAGAGAAGCGAGAGCCCTGGGAGGAAGAGGGAGTGTAGCCAGGACCCGCCCCTACCACAGGTTCAAAGCTCCCAGCTATGTGCCACGCAGGAAGGGCCCCAAAGGGCATGGTTCTCCCCCACCTCCCACCAACAATGGACTGAACTAAAGTTGCAGCAAGAGAGATGGAGGTTAGACTTCCGAAAGACCTAGGGAATATAAGACACAGCAACTTGCAGCAGTTATTTGGGGATCCCACTTTACAATGTAGACCCCAGCCCCATGGGTATAGCCCATGGTCAAGAGTAGCCTGCCTGGAGGCCAGGCCAGACACATTCTTGCCAGGCCTGGGAGTCTCTGATTTAGTGACTCTCATCAAGTGATGGGACAGGATCCAAGGAGGGGAGCTTGGCCTGGTTTATAATAATGCATCTTGTTTACAGTGATGGCAACTCTCTCAGAGTCCTCCATAAACACAGCTCTGCATTGGCTCCCCGGGCAGACAGGGCCCCGGGAGGTCCCCTTAGCTCCCCGACTTCCCACACTCCCAGAGAGAGAGAGAGAGACAGAGTCGCAGGGAATCTCTTCTCTGGGCTCAGATGCTAGAATCCCTTGAGGGAAAATGATGCCACCATCTCCTCCACCCTCTGGTCCCATAAGGCCCCCCATCTTAGGGATGGGGCACCCACAAGAGAGAGAAGAGTCAACTGAGCCCCTGGAGAAACACCAGTACCACCACCACGACCAGTAATAACAAGTACTAACATTTACTGATCACTTACTATGTGCTCGGCACTGCTCAAAGTGTTTCCAATAAACTAACCCCATTTGATACTCACAACCACACCACGAAACAGGTACAATTATGATCCCACATTGCAGACGAGGAAACTGAAGCTAAGAGAGGTTCAGTCACTTGCCAAAGCCACACAGGCAATAAATCGGTTGTCTTCCGTTGAGCCCCAGCAGTCTGGCCTTCAGAGTCACCTTTCCTGCCTCACTCTAGACCTCTGAGCAAACTCAGCCCTGTTTCTGGGCCTAGCAAGTCCTTCCCAGGCCCCACTGTCTATAACCATCACTCCTCTGCCCCTTGGGCACAGCAAGGATCACCAGGGAGCAAAAGGCACGGGCCTGGCCTCAGGGAGCTTATGATCCAGCTAGAAGACAGATGAGCACACGGGAAGTTTGAAGGACAGGGAAAACTGAGAGGTCCCATATTCTCTGCTGGAGAAGGCTTAGGAAGCCTTCTGGGGAAGCTGGACCTCTAACTGGGACTCCCTCTCACCATGGTGGCAGGACAGGACTCCACTCAGACACCACTGTCACCCCTCATTGCTCATCGGCTCCACAGGACCACACCCTCCCCCCTCGGCTAGTCCCTCCTGCCTCCCGAAACACCCAGGCCTCAGCTACAAACCTCCAGCCCTAAAAAGGCAGGGATTACAGAGCCCAGACTAGCCCTGGAAGAGGCAGCGCCAGGGATTGGCTGGCGCCGCATGACCATTCCACCCCACAAAGCTCCAACTCCATGGAGACCAACCATCTCCCAGAGGGAAACCAAGGTGTGGACAAATAGGAAGATGGCCAAGGTCACGAACCCAGGTAGAGGCAGGCAAGGGACCCAGCTGCGCCTCCTGCCACCTCCCCTCTTGGGAAAGTGCTTCAGGCAATTTGAGAAAAGGAAAGAGAGGAGGGCCAGGTGTGACCTTGCATAATGGAGTAGGGCACCCAGGGAGGTGGGCATGGCCCACAAGGCTGGCAGCCCTGCCACCCCACTACTCTCGTTCCGGCTCACTGGTGCCCACGTCTCTGTGTGCCTAATGGCTAAGAGCCAGGGCCATGGGGACACAGCACTGGGGACAAGAGTCCCTCCAATCTCCGTAAACCTCTCTCTCTCCCCCAGTACCACACTCACTTGCTTTTTTCAGAGGCCAGTAACTGGGAGGGCTTTCCTCTGCTCCCCTCCAATATACATCCCTCGGCTGGACCTCTGTTTCCCTTTCTGGGGTAAGACCCATGGCCTCAGAAATAAGCCAATAAGCCAGAATGGCCTGCAGCTGAAGGCCTTTGTCAATCAGGGCAGCTCTAACCTTGACTTCTTTAGGCTCAAGGGCGCGCCCTCAGCATCTCACCTTCCTGCCCCTCTATTGGGTCTCTGTCAGACCAGAGCCAAGGGTGTCCTAATTATGCAGCCTCATCTAGTCCCAGCTTGAGACAAGGAACTACAGTTAGATACTTGAAAAGGACTTCATCCTCAGGCGAAGCCAGGATGGACTTGGGGCCAAGGGGTGGCCAGGCTGACCTCAGACCCTACTCCTTCACTCTCTCCACTAAGGATAAAAGGAGTCACAGGGGTTGTGTGGAGAGGCATGCTGGGACAGGAAGGACGGAGCCCGTGTGGGTCCTGAGCCTCTCCCAGAAGCCCACCTTGACCTTCCCATCATGAAAAGCCCCAGCCCACTAGGGTTTGGGGTTCCCAAACCTGGATCTGCAGCCCCACCCTGCCTCTCCCCTGGCAGCCTGGCACCCCCACCACAGAGAAGGAGGCCTGGAGCGGCAGCGTGGAGAGAGATATCCCTTGAAATCCCCCTGCGACTTACACAAACCACTTCAAGCTGCCCCCGACAACACTGTGTTATTTCACAAATGTGGAAACCAAGGCTCAGGTAAGAGCCAACATGGGGATTTTCTACATCTCAGATCTTGACACTGCTCCTCTGCCTATTAGCTCCAGGCAAGCTGGGGAGGCCCCTTCTGGTGGGCGGGGGTAACAAGTTACAAACTGGGCAGGGGCTGGAGCTGCCAGACCTCAAAGCACATCCCTATCCCTAATCCTCACACACTGACCCCCAGTTAGTCCCCTTAGCTGGGAGCATGGGCTCTAACTGTGGGGGGCGGGGGTGGGTCTATGGCATCCCTTCTATTCCACATGTCGCCCAGGTCTGTGCTGGCCCTTGTGGGGTTAACCAGCGGGGCAAGGCTCAGAATAAGACAGGAAGAATCGGAAGAAACTCAGAATCTTTGCAGGAAGCAGCTGGGGCAGACCTGGCAGGAGAGTGAGCGATGGGTGTGAGGGGAGAGCATGGGGCTCTCTGTTCCCCAAACACTGGCAGGGAGGAGGAGGCAGTGCCCACGCCCCAGGCCGCAGGCCACCGCCTTCCTGCTCCCCCATTCCGGGTGTCCGAGAATTCCGGACTCCAAGAATCCCAGGACCTCAGCCTCCCAAGAGACCTTCAGGGTCATCATCTCTCCTAACCGCATCCCAGTTCAGGAATCCTTCCACGCTGTTTTCAAGCCACTGTCCGAACTCTCTCCGAGACGGGAGGCTCACTACCTCACAAAGCAGCCCATTCTCCCGCTGACCGGTCAGGCTTGTTAAGAAACCCTCCAACAGGCCTGAACCAAGCTTCCTTCACCAAGTAAAAATCCATTCTCCCTTTCTGCCTCCTATTCCTACCTCAGTACTAACAGGGCACTGAGAATTCTCAAACTCCAGGTCTTCCACTATAGTCCATCAGAAGGGAGAAGATGGTCATCCAATGGTAAGGGTGGCTCTGAACTCACCTGCACCCCACCCAGTAACCCCCCCACACCCAGCCACCAGCCCCTGGGGTGTTTGCGATTCTGGGGGCTGCAGCCCCCACGGGAGATTCTGAGCTGGGGCTCTGTGGGAAGTGAAGAATGAGAAGTACTGAGAGAGGGATCGGGAAGGAGAGGCAAGGGTCTGGAAGCAGAGGTTCCCACGACGCATCCTCCACCACCCGCTAATTCTCAGCTCTGAAGCAAAGTCCTGGCTCCCAGACCTCGGGGGTCCCAGTAGACTGGCTGAGACCTTCCCCAAATGGGGACCCCAGCACTGGTCCTATTGAGAGCTCTCCCACCCAGCACCCCATGCAGACCCAGGTCCCTGCCGGCCCTGGGCCAGAAGGGTCAGGGCAGAAGGGGGCTCGGCTATAACCAGCTCTGAGGTCCTGGGGGAGAGCAAAGGTGGGGGAGACAGGAGGAGCCGCCAGCTGGCAGGGCTAGAAGCGACTTAAGGCCAAGTCTGAGCCACAATGGTCCCCACCCCACCCAGACAGCTTCAGGAAGGGGCCCAGCAGAGACTCAAGGAAAGAGAGTGCTCCCCCACGCCCTCCTGATCCCCCCTGCTTTGATTCTGCCTCACGTACGAAGTTCTACAGCTTCCAGAAGAGAAATCCCTGTCCCCAAAGATTCTGGAACCCTGGTTTCCAGAACTTGGAAACCTCGCCCCACAACTGCTTGTCCTGCTCTCCCCTACCTGGCACCCATCCTGTCCCCTAACCCCATCCCACCCCTTCAGGGAGCCCGGCTTGGGGGTGCAGCAGGCTTCTCCTGGCCACCCCTCAGTCACCCCCTCCCAGTTTCCTCTTCTAAGACAGTGGCCAGCCGAGAAACATCTGGGCAAGCAGTCCTGGCCCTGGTCCTGAATTGGGGGGTGGGGGCAGACACTGAGGTTTAGCTCTGCATGGACTCCCCCACTTGGGAAAGGGTGGCAGGCAGGGCATCAGAGGGTCAGAGGAGGAGACGGGGGTGGGAAGAGAGGAAGGAGAGGGGGGTGGGAAGCAGCTGCGTGTGTCTGTTCATTAACCACCTGGATTAGCCATTTCTGCCCAGAGGGGTGAGGAGGGAATGAGAGCTGCTGGTTGGGGGAGGGCACAGGGGGCACTCATGCCAGGCTGTGCCCGGGGTGCCCAGGGACCCAAGCCCAGGGGAGGGGAGCACAGCAGGGAAACCCTTCCAGGCCCACTAGACCCTCCCTCGCAGCCTTGACCGCAGCCTTGGCCAGCCCTCTGGGAGATGAGATTCGGGAGCAAGGGGAGCCCCGAGGAGAACAGGGCCCGGCAGCAGCTCCAGTGGGTGGCGGGGAGAGAAATGAAAAGAAAAAATGTCCACGCCCATCTCGTGGTCCCCTCCAGAGGCAGCCCTGGGATGGGCAGCAGGGAGAGGAGGGGAGACTAACACTCCCGACCTCCTCCTCTTGCTCTGCTGACCTCAGTCTCAAGCAGCCACGGACACCAGCAACTTCCCCAGCAAACGAAACTCCTTCTGACTGGTGTCTCCCAGCGTGGGGGACAACCGCACCCAGACACCCTGCCGGAAGCAGTTGGTGAGGGCAGGGGACTGACAGGCTGGTCTGGGGGTTGGGGGCTAGCCAAGCCCCGGGACAGGTGACCCAGTGAGCTGACCTCCCCCTCCCCTAATCTATGTGATGGGTGGTCCTGACAGCATGGGTAGGCCTGGCNACCCCCCCCCCCCACACTCACCTTTCTGACAGAAGAGCCACGGGGTGGGTGGGTGTCTGGGCGCCCCTCTGTCTGGGACAGAGGCAGTGGGCAATGACGGGGCAGCAGCTGTGGCTGGCAAGAGGCTAGGAGGCTGGCGGCTGGGAGGAGGGCGTGAGTAAGCCTTGTGTNCCCCTGCAGCACCCAGCCAGCTCCGGGCTCCAGGCTCCCGGCTCCCAGCCCCTCACGCGCGCCTGGGGCCCCGAGATGCGGGCCTCCCCCTCCTTCAGCCCCCAACCAGGCAGCCTCCCAAGGACCTGTGGGGAGGCATCAGAGGGCTGGGGGCAGAAGTGGGGCGAGGGGACAGGTGGCCAAGAGGTTCAGGACCTCAGGGAAGAAACACAGCCACAGAGAAATGGCCAAGAAGGATGTTTGGTCAGATGGTAATAACAATGATAATAGTCAGAATAACGGCCACTCCCAATTTTTTGGAAAGGAAGCTCTATGCCAATCCCAACTCATTTTGTGACAGGAGGCCCAGAATCTCACTTCTGAGCCCATTTTTTTCTTCATCTCTGCTTTTTTTGTCTCCGCTGAGTTAAGGCATTTGTGGCTTTATATTCAAAACCAAAGGGAAGAGAACTCTAGTTAATGAAGTGCATGCTTCAGCTCTCTTCGAAAGGCATCAAACAATAACAGGGACTAACGGATAGAGAGCAAGAGCAAACGTAACAAAGGATTCATCATAGAATCTATGGGATTTACCATTTAATCCTTTCAACTTTCCTATGTGGACAAAATTGTTTTTATACTTAAAAATATCAGGGGGGACGTGATTTGAAAAGTTTGAAGGTAAGAAGTGGACAGGATTATTTTGAGGGGAAGGGGAAAGTCATTTCTTTGCAACATACCTGTTGCATGCGGGGCACTTAGAAGAATATTCTCTCTCATTTACTCTTTAAATCTTCCTTGTTATTCTAGCTGAAGAAAATGATCCTGGAGTGGTTCGGTGACTTGTCCAAGACCACACAGGATGCTGTTGAGCATAAACTCGGACTTGGATAGGCTCACTCAAGAGCCAAGCTCCCCACCACTCAGCTCACCAGAGACTGAAAGGCCCTTCTCTCCCCCACCTGGGCCTGTGACCTGCATTTCTGAGCCTCAGTTTCCCCTGTGGTATGATGAGTTTGGATCCAAAGATCTTTAAGATGTCTTCCAGTTCTAACACTCACTAATTTTATTAATTCATCCAAACCCTCCCCCAGGAAAGTGACAGGGAAGGCCCAGAGGAGGGACAAACAGTCTTGGGAAAGATTTGAGGGCCATCTAGGGCCAGGGTCACAGGGCAACGATCAGTACTTTGGAGGGCTGCTCCCCCTGCTCTGGTGACAGGGAAGCCCTTGAGGATGGGGGGGAAGAGGGCACCTTCCCAGGACCCTAATGTGAACAGGGTGGAGACAGAAGCATCGTTGTGCCCACGCCCTGCGTCCAGAACAAGATGACTCACTCCTTCCCAGGTGGAGAGTCTGGGTTCCCAGAGTCCCAAACTCCAGTATCTCAGAACCTACCAGCCTTACTGGTGGCCTCGGTCTGTGAGCATGTGGGTGCTGCCAGAGACAGAGAAAGGAGAGACATGGCCCCACTGAATGTGCCTCTGAGACTGCGGACTGTGTAGGGCAACAGCCCAGCCCTCCCTGGCCCCAACTCTGGGGCAAAGGTGAATCCTAATAGCCTTGTTCTGCTCACCCCCACATCCCTGCAGACAAAGGGCAACTCAGCCCCGGTCACGGTCACAGAGGAAAGTGAGAGATTCCATGTCAGCAATCTGGACTCCTCTAAAGGTGGACGAGGAGTCTGTCATAAAAGTGGAAACCCCCTCCCTGTCTTGGGTCATGGAACGGCAGACATGCCATCCTCCCCATCCCCCACTTCCAACCCACAGCCCACCATCACCCTGATTGACACCCAACTACCCCAGGCTCCCCACTGCCTACCAGATCCAGTCCCAGCACCGCAGAAGGGTCCTCTGTGACACAGCCCCACCTCTGAGCCTTTTCAAGGCGCCATTGCCCCTTTTCCTCCTCCATGACCAGGTCTCAATTCAAAAGCCACAACCTCCCTGGGTCCTTCTGCAACCATCCCATTTGGTAGGTGCTGGCTTCTCCTCTGAACACCCAAGGCTCCTGCTCATACATTAAGGCCAGGACACTCATTGGGTGGGTGCATTTCTCTATGTCCCAGTGAGTTGAGCAAAGATTCATTCACCATTTCCTTCTGCTTTCCTGGTATGCTCAGTGCTCAGCACAAGGTGGCTGCATAGGTTCTCAATGAAAGCAGAGTGAATAATACATAAATGGCGGAGTGATGGATACATGGATGATTGGTTACAGACTGAAGAAAAGAACACTTTTTAATGCCTGGTTCTGCACAAAGCTGTCCCAAGATAACTGTTGGCACACCTTTATCTTCAAAGCCATCTACAAAGCTGACCATGAGAAACAGACCTTGGTAAGACATGAGGATCATTTACACGATATCCTGCACGCATCCCATTCCCCTCACGTCTGCAGCAGATCAGGGGGCTCTGACAGATGCCTGCTTCAGCTGCTAGCAAGGAGCCCCTGGAGGTGACACACTCCATCCTCCACCCCCCAATGCCACCTCCCTTCCCCAGCCCTCCTGGGGCAAGGAAGCATGAATTCAGTAGGTGTCTAGAAATCCCACAGACAAAAAGTAGAGGATAGATGGGACGGGGGGAGGGAGGCGGCTGCAAGGAGCTAGGGGATTCCAGAGAAAATGAGTAGCCTTCCCCTCCACTTCCAAGAGCCGTCCCATAGCTGGTCATCCAGCCCCACTCCCTCCCTGGGCTTTCCCCGTATCAGTCTCAGCCTCTCACTCATTCACGTGCACAGCCACACACACACACACACACACACACACAGAGCTGATTTCTACAGAAGACTGCTTAGTCCTTATTCCCTCCCCTCCATGCAGCCCTCCTCCGGAGCCAGAGCAGACAAGGGATTCCCAGGGTTTTCCATCTCCCATCCCCCATCCCCTAAGCCACCCCATGCTCCTTCCCCCC
>NW_027536464.1:3778480-3786789 GCF_008692635.1 Crocuta crocuta
GCTGGACTCCACATCTGGTTCCAGTTGTGGTTGGTCCATTCAGGGGTAGGCCTGGGGGTTTCTCATAAAACTGAATAATACCAGTGTTGGAGCCTGTGGAGCTGGGGGGAAGGGAGGGCAGGAGGCTGCAGGGGCGGGAGGGAGCGAGGCCGCAGCAAGGAGGCAGGGGGAGACACAGAACCCAGAAAGTAGCACGGCTCCGCCTGGCATCTAGCAAGGATTCAATGGATGCTTGTTGATGGAAGATAGAAGCAGGAGACACAGAGAGCAAGAAAATCAGGAGGAGAGAAAGCAGGACAAAGAGGGGGTCAGACCCAGAAGGAGGAAGGAGACGAAGCTGGGGGCCCTGGGACAGGGCCACTGAGCCACAGAGTGGCCATTGAGAAGAGCAGGGAACTGAATGGTGCAAGTCGGGGCCAGGTGCTGAGTTAGGCACTTTCAATGGAACAGGAGGAGATGTGACAGAAAGGAGGACAAAGGGACACAGAGACAGAGAAGAAAGGGCAAAGATAAAGTCAAGGGAAATATTGCCCCCTAAGGTTGAATGCAGACCCCTGCTGGCCTCCTGGCCTCACGGGCCAGCACGGAGCTGCCCCATTTCATCCTTCATTCCATCTGCAGCAATATTTGAGCACCTAGCCTGCACCAAAACTTCCCCGTGTGTTTTCCATGCAGGCCCCCATTAAAATCTGCGAGATGGCTGTAAGGCGATCACTCTTAGCCCAGTCTTAAGAGATGGGCTCAGAGCAGTTAACCCAAAACCACAGGGCGGCTGATGAAACAGAATTTGAATCCAGGTCTTGCAACTCAAGGCTGTTTCACTATCTCACACGACTGGGAATTCTGGGTCCTGGTGCTCCCTCTGGAGGTCATCGTGTCACGTAACCCCCACTCTTGCATGGCCGGTCCCCAGGTCCTTCTGGCACTAAGGGCAAGCTCCTCTGAGCTGGGCTAAGAGTAGGCCACCAAATTCCAGCAGGCAGGGACTGGATTCCCAGCCTTCCTAGCATGAGGGGGGAGGGACTGGAGCTGCCCCCTCTAGGGCCCTTGGCCTCAGCTCTCTCCCTCCCTGTCCACCACAGAAAGGGCAGGGAGGGCCACATGCCCAGGTCTCCAGGGGAGAATCCCTGGGCCTCCAAATCCTGCTGGGCCCACAATACAGCTGGCTGGAAGCCAGGCCCTGGGGGCCACCGAAGGCATTTGGTCAATGTCTGTACATTGGGCTGCACCCTCTCCCTTCTGACCCCCAACCCCCAACCGCAGCTACAGATGAGTGTGGGCTTTCTCCTAGGATGCTTTCATGTCAGGGCCACCCTCTGGTGCCCCTCTCAGCTGTCCCTTGCCCCAGAGCTAGCTCCAGGAGCCACACCCCACCCTGCTGGCCCACAGAGCCCCTCTCCCTTCCTTCCTGATGCTGGGCTCCACAGCCCAGGTCACAGGTCTCTTCCTTTTCTATTTGTCATCCTTGACACTCAGGCCAGACTGAGGCAGCAGCAGGGACACCCCCTCCTCACCACTGTGCCCTATTTGCATCTCATTTGCATGCATTCCCAGCATCTCTCTGAGTACTGTACAGAGTACAGAGCCTCAGGCCCTTTGCCACACACCGCCCCAGGGAGGGAAAAGCTCCAGGCCTTCCACATTCTGGCTTCCGCCTCTCTGGTTTGTGCCTGTGGTCTGAGGGCAGAGGATCAAAAGAACAGGAGAAGCCTGAGAAAAATGGCCTGCCAACAGCTTGTCTCCAGAACACATGCTGGCAGCCCCTTCCTCTTGAGCCTGCCTCAGTTTCTCCCCAGGAAAGGCACTTGGACCCAGCCTCCAAGAACCTCAGACTGGAAGTCAGGGCCTTGGGGTCCAGCCCCGCTCAGTCACCAATGCCCTGGTGACCAGAGGACGCTCTTGGTCCCTCTTGGCTTCCATCCCTCATCTGACAACGTCTAAGGGTCCCTCGGAAGATTGCTGGAGAGAGATTCCAGGCAGACATTGGTCCTGGGCAGAAAGTCACCGCTGGTGCCAGCTCACTGCACGCAAATCCCTGTCCTCCTGAGAAAGCCAATTTTAAAGCTTTAGGGACTCTGGGATTTAATCTCCTCTGGGACAGAATTCCTCTCGAACCTAAACCAGCTCGGCGATAGTCACCAGCTTCAGCCTGGATCTTTCCAGAGAACCCACAGTCTTCCCTCACACAGCACACCCACCACCCTAACCCCATTATTACAAGGCCCTTAGACTGGACAGTGGGGAATCCCCCACACCCAGGTTATCTGGATTTCAGGAAGGTGTTGGCAGGAGCCGTGATGAAATGGCTGGAGACGAGATAGAAAGCTGAGTGGATTCCTAGCCAGCAAGCCAAGGGGTGTTGATTAATAGATCAATGTCAACTTCCTGACTTGCCAAAGGGCTCTGTCCTCTGCCCTGGCTTGTCCAACATACTTATCAGTAACTTGGATGAAGACTTAGAACAGAGGCTTACCAAGTACACAAAGGTAAAAAGGCAAAAGAATGACATTGAACTGAACCAAAATACAAACCTGACACTATAAACAGACCAGAATCAGTAAGGGAGCATTTCTCTTGAGGTCAAGTCCTAAACTAAGGTTAAAAAGACATAAAATAAAAACATTGAATTAATCATAGTTCACGCAAGGAAAAGTCTAAGATTTAGTGGAAACAGAACACAGAAAATTCAGAATTCTTCTGTCAGTAGAATATGGCCGCCACCAAAAAGCACATGCTCTTTGGGTTGTACTAATAGAGGTATGGAATCGAGACCAAAGGAGATAAGAGTTCTACTCTATTCCATGCCTCTCAGACATCATCAGAAGTGTTGAGTTCTCTCCTATATTCTATAAACCAAACAGCATCCAAAGGAGAACAGCTGAAGACACTCCATAAGTATTTGTTGAATAAAAAGCACAAGAAGGATGCCTGGGTGGCTCAGTAGTTTGAACACCTGACTTCGGCTCAGGTCATGATCTCACCATCCGTGAGTTCGAGCCCCGCGTCGGGCTCTGTGCTGACAGCTCCGAGTCTGGAGCTTGGAGGCTGCTTTGGATTCTGTGTCTCCCTCTCTCTCTCTCTGCCCCTCCCTCCCCTCACTCTGTCTCTCTCTGTCTCTCTCTCTCTGTCTCCAAAAAATAAATTTTAATTTAAAAAAATTTTTAAGCACAAGAAAGTTTAAAGAAATTGGGCCCAGTATTTGTTTCAGATGATAAAGAAAGGACACAACACACATCGTCAAGTATTTGAAAAACTGTCCTGGGAACTTGAGCCAGGGCAAACTGTACTGGCCCCATACACCCCCTTTGTCTCCCTGCCTCTCCATCTGTGAATTCCTTGAAGCCTGGGACCATTTCCCATTCATCTCTGAATGTCCGAAAGGCAGCATCAATCAGGGGCTGAGCAGCTGCTGAGGACGAAACAGCACCCTGACAAGGCCAGGCCTGTGGGCGCCGAGCAGTAGGGAGCATGCTGGCCCCAGCCTGAGAGCTGACCTTGAGCCAAGCCGGTTGCTGAGCTGGAGGGGCGAGGAGCCAGGCTTGTGGCTGAACGTTTGGCTCGCACATGCTGCCCCAGGCTGGCCAACTGGCCTCCCACCACCCCCCCCACACACAAAACTCACCCCTTGCCACTGCTCTGTGGGGACTAGCCCCAGAGGGGCACCCTTGCCCAAAGTCTTGCCCAGGTCCTGCCAAGGCTGGATTCCTCCCCTCCTGTGCCTCATCACATGCATGGCCTTCCCACCTCCTCAACTTCTCTGCCTCTTCCTTTCTCTTACCTCCTAACCGACCCTCATCCCACCATTCCTTCTCTTTAACATTGAACCTCATGCCTCCACTGTTCTTCTTCAGACTACTTCTTACTCTGTGCTCCGTGGCAATGAGCTGCTGAAAATTTCAGCCCTCCCCCTCCTCCTCCTCCCCTCTCTTCCCCATATTTTCTCAATTATATAGCACTTTCGGGGCTGAGCAGAGCTGGAGACTCCCTCCAGAGGACTTCGGTCCCACCCCTATAGGTAATAATAATCTCTTTGCTCCTCCTTGAAATAAGGGCCATCCCTTCTGGAGTGTGAGAGCCAGGGAAAGCTGGCCCGATCCTACTAAGGTCCAGGGGTGGAGAGGAAAAGAGTCTAGGCTTCGGAGCTGCATGGACCATCTCTGAAGCCTGGCCACCCCCACTCCCCGGCTGTGTGACCTCGGGCAAGTTATTAACCATTCTGACAAATGATTGCAGAGTCTGACACAGAACATCCCCCACATCCTCCTCCTTCAAAGGAGCCTTCACCACCCCCACCCAGAGTCACAGTTCATCTCTCCTTCTCGGGTATGTCTTAGTGTGTGTTTATCTCATAAACCCACTCATACCCACTGAGTGCTTTCCATGTGCCAGGCACCATTCCTAGAGCTTCTGGATAGTAACTTTAATCTTCCCAACAACCCTATGGGTATTGACCATTATTAACCCCATTTTGTAGATAAGGAAACTGACGCTCTGAGATGTCAGCTATGATTGCTACCACTCTCCTAACTGAAGCAGCAGCAGCACGGTAGGGACCTCAGGGTCTTGCCCACGCGGTGCAGGGCACTCCTGTGCCTGACACAGGCACACTCACCAGCCTCTGCTTTTGCACACCAGGACCTCAGAGCTCATTCCCACACCCCGCCGAGGCTAGAAGGCTCCACGGAGCGGCAACCTGCTTCCTGCGGCTCCTGGTTCTGCTGCAGAAAACAAGTCCCTTTAGAGCTTTCAAGAATTTCTCTCCCTTCTCTCTCTTTCTCTCTCTCTCTCTCACATACACACACACACACACACACACACACACACACTCTCCAAATACTCGCCTCACAGGCCAGGCATTCCCAGCTCTCCCACAGCTTCTGGATCTTTCCACCTTCCAGATACTCAGTAGTTTCCCTGCTTCTGAACCCATCCCAGTTGGCCTTCTTTCATTCAGACATTCACCCATCCATTCCACGTATGCTTATGAGTGCCCACAGTGGGTCGGGCCGGCACCACGGGTGGGTCACACAAAAAGCCAGATGGAGCACCGGCCCTCAGGAGCACTTGGTCTACAGGACAAGACACCGAACAAACAGAAGCACAGACACATGACTGACAGGAACGGTGCTGAGTGGTGCAAGGGAAAAGACTGGAAAGCCAGAGGGAGGGGTCACTTAGCTCCTAATGGCTAATGTGCACTTAACATGTGCCAGTCCCCGTTACAAACCCCGCACATGCCTTATTAGCTCACCCCCTCCTCACCACTGGCCTGGGAGTAGATGTCCTTCTAACCCCACTTCGAACAGTGGAGGGAGCTCAGACACCAGAGGCGAAGTCAGGAAGACAATAGCGAGGAGCAGGGCATCAGGCCTGAGCTCCAGCTGTGCTCCGAACCACCATGTCATACTATGTCCAGGAGGTCCAGGGAGGGCTCCTTAGGACTCAGTGCCCAAGCCGATGACCCCCACACACAGGCCAGCAGCAGCCTAACCGTGCAGAAGGTGGTAGGCCCACCCTGCTGGTGACCTCGACTCCATTCTGTGCTTTTGATCCGTGTTCCCTCATGCCACATTGGCTTCACCAAGATGGAAGTCACCTAAACACCAGAGCCTGGTCTTATTCTCCCACTTGCTGTCACCCCCAGACATGTGACCTTTCCCCTGGCTGGCTCCAAGATGGCCAGAGGCATTGTCCAAAAAGATGTGAACGGGGCCAGTGGTCAGCCCCTCCTGTCAGAGCTTGCTTGAGACATGGCTCCTGGTGTCACTGATGGGACCAGGGATGGGGCAAGAAGGGCTACAAACTCCGGGAAACAATCCCCCCAGGCTCTCCCCAGGGCCACCCGATTTGGGGCTCACAAATGTTGACAAGAATTTACAGTTGACTAACCCAATCCTCTCAGCGTCGTTATATGGAAACTGAAGCCCAGAAAGGACAAGTAGGGAGTCCCGATGTCACCACAGGGAGGAACTCAGTGCAGTTGACCCTAGAGTCATGTGCCCAGCTCCCAACCTGCATCACCCAAGTCGCGCGGAGGGTGGGTGCTGGGCTTAGCTGTGCGGGGACGGAAGCAGGACCGGGTCCACTGAACCACGAGGAAGGAAAGAGGGTGGTGAGGGACCCACAGGGCCAGATGAAGGATGCTTGGGCTCCAGGTGCAGCCCAGTCCTGCTCCCTGCAGGAGTCCAGAGCAGGGGCCGGGGCCGGAAGGGTGAGCAGGGCAAGGGGCAGCCGCCGGAGCTCCTCCCTCTGGCTGCTCCTCCCCAGGGACCCTGCCGGTGACTGTTTTCCGAGGAACATTGTGTTCAAGCTGGAAGTCTTGGCTCAAGCACCCTAGCCTGGCAGGTCTCCAGCTGCCTGTTTAATAATGTACAGCCAATCGGCCATTAACAGCAGGTTCAAAAAAAAAAAGTTTGATGCCTGTTTTTTCTGTTGGTGGTGGTGGTGGTTTTTTCTTTTCCTTCCAGGTAGTTGGTGACGGTTATGAGGAACAAGTTTCTTCTGGCTGGTGTCCAGGGCCACGACCACCTGTCCAGGCTGAGGGTCCCAGCAGACCCCACCTGCCTCTGCCCACCCCGCCCACCATGCCCAGGCGCCAAAGTGCCCGCTCCCACCTCCACAGTCCTGGCGACACTCTGGGCCCGCTTCCCAGGGGTGGGCAGCAGTCCTGGCACCTGGGAGGTCCAGAGAGGCCCGGCAGGGCCAAGGCAGAGGATGTGGGATGTGCTGGCAGGGGCTGAGGAAGGGCAGGTGGGGGCTCAGCTCTACATGGGCCCAGCACTCCTTAGGAAGCCCAGCCCATCTGGCCACAGTCAGGAGCGGGAGGCAGAGCTGCGGCATCCCAAGCAGGTGCGAGGACAAAAGTCCAGAGCCAGATGCCAGCTCTCCTGGGCAGGACTGGGCAAGGGGGTGAGGACCCTGGAGCCTGCCTTCCTGGGGGCCGACTTGTCTCCCTCTGACAGTCAGGACTTGCAGCAGGATCAGGGGGGCTGGAAAGCAGGAGACTCAAGGAGAGCAGTTAGGACAGAGAGTGGAAACTTCGATCCTGTAAGAAGCTGAATGGTGAATAGATGGGTCCTGGGTTGTCTGCAGCAGCTGGCCCAGTTGAGAAAGGCTGCTGGACCCCCCTTCCCTCTCCAGCCTGGCACCCCAGAAACAGGAGCCAGGTGGTACAGCGGGTGGGAAGAGTCCCCAGGAGCCCCAGTCTGGGTCCGGATGACCCAGGGCCGATCTGCGCCCTCTCCAGGACCCCATCTTACTGTCATGCAAGAATGAACTAGGGGTCCCATCCACAGAGGGACTGCCAAGGCCAGATGTGGCGCAGACAAAAGAGTCCATAATCATGATGATGATGGTGACATGTTCTCATTTATCAAGCTCTCAGTATGTTGCAGGCACTGTATTTTTCTCTCTCTCTCTCATTAATTCTACTGGGCAGATACTATTATTCCCACCACCATACAGATGAGGAAACTGAGGCTTGGAGAAGCGGAGAAGTCACTTGCCCAAGCGATGGCTAGTGAGTGAGGGAGGCAGCACTTGGACCCAGGCGGGCTGGCCTCAGGGCTTACGCTGTCTTGGGGATTCCAGTAAAGGGGAGTGGCCCAGACCCCAAGTGCCCAGAGCCCCAGCAGCCCCTCCTCTCTGCCCTGCACGTCTGGCCACCGTCCCTCAGCCAGCCTCCCAGCCTCTCATCATGCCCCGGTGGAATCATCAGCCTCCCCTCTGTCCTTTACCTCTCTCCTTATGCTTCCCCCCACGGCAGTTGACACACAGTCACAGCCACACAATCCTGTGCACTCACACACTCATATATGCACACATCTGTGCATGTATGCACGGGTACCCATGCACTATGCACAAGCACATGCACTTAAACTCATGCACACACATGCATCTGCACACACGGGCATGAAACTAAGTGTACAGAATACACATGCACGCTCTTTGCACACACATTCCCATGCCTAAAAGCCCCCAAAGATCCACACCGACACACACACACACACACACACACACACACACTTGCACACAGGCACACGTACGAGCCCCAGCCATGGGAGGTTTGGCACAGGCCCCCGCGGACTGTCTGGGCAGGCAGAACTGGACAGATGTCTGCCGCACCACCGGGGTGGTTAGTCCAAAGGCGAGAAGGCCGTCGGCTAATAATACTGCAGCGCATTCCTGGCCCGAGATAAGTGGCCCCAAGCATCCTCGGCACGTTCCAGCCTCACCGTCTCACCCCTGTGGATTCCACCCACCCGCAGCGCCGTCCTGGAGGAGCCTGAGGCTGGCGCCGCCGGCACAGA
>NW_027536464.1:3786996-3848490 GCF_008692635.1 Crocuta crocuta
GGGGGCCTGCCACTATTCCCCCTCCAGGGACCCCAGGCCCTCTGTAGGCCTCAGTTTCCCCCCAGAGACATGCATGCGGCGAAGGAGAGGAGGTTTGGGTCCATGTTGAGACGCGGGCTAAACGATGAGACCTCTCTGCATTCCAGCCCCACGCGCCTCTGGTACTAAGTACACACCCACCCGGCAGAGCCCCTCCCGCCAGGAGCTGTTCAGTGCCTCATCACACCTGCGCTCACCACAACTCTATGACATCATTGTATCCCGCGGGTGAAGGGACTGGGGTCCACTGAGACCCCACTGCGGTGAAGCAAGAGAGCCAGAATTTGAACCCGGATCTTCCAGCTCCTTCCTAGGACCTCAAACCATCCCCCTCCTAGCTGACTCTTAAGTTACACAATTTCAGTGCCACCAGGGAGATCAGGGACATCTTAGGGATCACCCTTCTCAGGGAAAAAAACTCGTGTTCTTCACAGGCTCAGGAGGGGGGCTCTGAGTAACACACACGCAATGGCAATACCCCCACAAAAGTGTCAAATGAGAGGGGATGTTCTGGGGTATCTGCAGGAAGGTCCCCAGAACAGGGGACAGGAGGACATGAGCCTTCCAACCTCCAAGTCACCAAGGGCTTGGGAAACAGAGGCATGAAGACGGAGAAAGGGGCTTCCCCCTCCATGGTGTCAAGAGGGAGAGGTCTTTGGATTTCAGGGCTGGAGAGTCAGGACGAAGCCTGGGCCTGGGGGAACAAGGAAGGATTCTGAGGACGACATGAACATACAGAGGCCCCCAGGCCCCAGAAAAAGGGACACGGAGAGAACGGACAGGAAAGAGAAGGAACAAAGCCCAGGAACCCGTGGTCCCTAAAGGAAAGAGGCAACAAGGAGAGAATGAGAGATGTGGTTGTGACAGACCAGGAGCTAGAAAGTTCCGTTGCATGTTGGTAATGGGGGCCAGCCTCGCCTCAGTCTTATCTCACCTTGTAGGCTGACCATGTTCCAGGCAGCAGTTCTAAAGTCTCTGCACGCATGCGCACACGCGCGCGCGCGCGCACACACACACACACACACACACACACACACACACACTCACACCTAAATCTCAAGTGCCCCTCTTGGCAACTCAGTCAATGAGGTCAAGAGCTGTTCTGGACATTTCTCACATGAGAGCAGTGAGGGCCAGAGAGCAGCTGTGGCTTCCCAAAGGCGCCAGGTTTCCCTTCTGCTGACAAAAAAAAAAAAAAAAGGGCAAAGAGAGGACCCAAGTGTCCCTATCTCCTCAGTTCCCCAGGAGGCAGCGCTGCCTCCCAGCAGACCCGAGGTGAGAGGCTCAGAAGCAAAGGGAGAATGGAAGAAAACAGGCCCCCGGGACTCTGGGGCATGACTTTCCCAGCCCCGAGGAGAGGGGTCAGGCAGGATCAGAGCAGCATCCCAAGCCTGACACCAGCCGACCAGGCTCCGAGAGCACAGGACCTTGGCAGGCGATGAAGGCAGAGGCCACAGAGGGCCAGGAGGTGGGGTCATTCATGGTGGGGAGTGCAGCTGAAAGGGGGTGTGTTCCCACGAAGACGTGGCCATCCCAGCCACCGCCTTGGTAAGGCAGCTGCGCTTTTCCAGAGCCGTGGGACCCCACTTGCAATGGGTGTTGCCTGCTGGCCACCCCCGCCCGGCTCCCCACTCCCACTCTACCCCCCACCTCTGCTCTAAGCAACCAGGCAGCCTTATACGGACATCTTCGGGACACAATATTTAGCAGATTAGGCACTCTGGGGTGCTGCTCTCTCTCCACAGCCCCTCCTTTCAGAGCCTCATCTTTCCTGGGGACAGGGCAGCAGACTGCAGGCCAAGGCCGGAGACGGAAAGCTGAGAAGGGAAGGATAATCAGGCTCCGGATTTCACATGTAGCTGGACAGAGACCCCCCCACCCAACACACACACACACATCCGGGCTGGGAGCTTGTGAAACCTGGAAGGGAGAGGCCAGGGATAGACACTACAGAATGAGGACCCATCAGAAATGTGATCACTATCATCAGCTGATTGGTGAAGGGACAGCGGCAATAATATATGTAGATACATGATTATTATAGAAACTACGAGAGCATAGTTTCCAAGTAGATTTGCCTGATACAAACAAACCAACTGACACAGGACATTTTTGAAACGATGAGGGAAAACGGGACACATACTAGGTATTAGCTGCTCCTAAGAAATTACTATTAATTACGCTGACTGTAATAATGGTATGATGGTAATGTTAAAATTAAAAGTCCTTATCTGTTAATGATACATAGTGAAGTATTTACAGTGGAATGATATAATGTCTGGGATTTGCTTTAAAAACACTCCAGCAAAAATAAGGGAGTGAGGGGGGCAGATGAAACAAAAACAGCAAAAATTGATGGCTGTCGAGCACGGGTACAAAGGAGTTCATTATGCTATTCTTGCTACTTCTGTATATGTTTTAAACGTCCCACAATAAAGAATTGACAAACACATGCACACGCGCACACACGCGGTGGGGGAGGGGAGAGTCAGCTGATCCATGTTCCCTACAGGGTGCTCTTCAGATGATGTAGCCAGAAGCATGCCTCAACAATTTTATTTTAATACATTCATATATTAAAATAAATTAAAAATATGTAATTGTAGAGTAAGCCTGTACATTCTATCACTTACATAAGTAAAAGGTTATAAAATCAAGTCTCTTTTTTTAATATTTACCTATTTTGAGAGAGAGAGAGAGCATGTGATCGAGCGAGGAGAGAGGGGCAAAGAGAGAAGGAGAGAGAATCCCAAGCAGGCTCCACGCTCAGTGCAGAGCCTGACACGGGGCCCAGTCTCACCACTGGGAGATCATGACCTGAGTCAAAACCAAGGTGGCTTAACTGACTGAGCCACCCAGGCGCCCACAGGTCTTTTTTTTTTTTTAATGTTTATTTCTTTTTGAGAGAGAGAGACAGAGACAGAGACAGAGCACGAGCAGGGGAGAGGCAGAGAGAGAGGGAGACACAGAATGTGAAGCAGGCTCCAGGCTCCAAGATGTCAGCACAGAGTCCGACGCGGGGCTCGAACTCACAAACCATGAGATCATGACCTGAGCCAAAGTCGGAAGCTGAACTGACTGACTCAGCCAGGTGACCCCCCCCCACCTTTTTTTAATGACTAGGTGAGAGAGAATAAGCTGGTGAGAATGGAATTGTACAACGGGAAGAGAGAATACACCTGAGGGCAACTGAGAGCCACCAAATTCACCCGGGGAAGCCAGACGCAGATTCATCCTGAATATGCAGGTATGCAGCCCTACCTGAGACACTGGCCACAAGGGCAGCCTCCCCTGCCTCACCCCCACCTCTGGCTCTGTACTCGCACTGTCTCCAATCCCCACACAGCCTTTGGAGGTAAGACACCATCATTTCCCCATTTTACAGATGGGGTAACTGTGACTCAGAGAGCAGATGTGACTTTCTCAAGGTCCCAAGGCCAATGGGTGGGAAAGCCAGGGTTTGAGCCCACGCGTCTCTGATGCCCACACTTGCTAGCTGAACCAAGAAGGCAGCCAGGGAGCCAGCCGAGCAGGAGCCTGGGCCCAGCAGAGAGCTACAGCCCAGGAAGAGATGGAGGGGAAGACAAGAACGACATGATCTGTGGGGCGGAGAGGAAGGAGGGCCGCTAGGGCCCGGGCTGCACAATGGATTCGGGTGTCTGAACAGTTGTTACACAGGAGTGGCAGAAAAGGAAAGACTGCAGCAAGATGAATGAAGGTCAGACAGCTGGGAGAACCGGAAGGTAGAAACGGAAGGCTATGAGCCTTGGTCAACATTTCAAAACATCACACTTCTGAGCTTTGGGGCTGAAATTACACCAACTCAGCACGAGAATATAGGTTATTCCACACCTCCTGGAAGTTCTAGTTGGTAGCCAAGATGTATTTGATTAAGAAAAATAGGAAGATGCATGTAATTGTTCAAAACGTAAGGTTCACAGGGGAAATAATAATAAAAGAGTCCTTTCATTGCGCATCAAAGCCAGGAACACACCTGATGATGACAAGGGGGTTAAGGCAGTGGCCCTGGAAGGGCTATCTGTACCCCCAAGTTTCTAGCTTTTCAAGGCTAGGAAAACAGACAAAGGAACACTGAGGGACACATAACTTCTACAAAGCTCTCGGCACCCAGGGGATCCCCACCCATCTTTCCTGGCCGCCGAGATGCCCCCAGGGAGGCCCAGGCTCCTAAGCAAGTCTCGCCTCCCATTCTTGCGTCTGCTCTCAGGACTGGGTCCTGTGTCCTGGGTTGGACACACTGACTGAAGCCTAATGCTGGCTGGGGGTGGGGGTAGGGGGTCTGGGTTAGCAGCACCATAGGGCTTCTGGCTCCATTCATTAACTGTGTGAGGCTGGGCAAGCTGCTTGACCTCTCCCCTGTTTTCCCCTCCATCCCACCTCCCCCTGCTGTCTGTGCTAAAACTGGAATAATAATAATAGCAACTTCCTCACGGGGCTGTTTTGAGAGTTCATTGGCATGATGCGTGTAATGTGCTTAGCGTGGAACCTGGTGCCTAATTGCTTAATAAGTGGTAACCACCGTAATTACGATCATTAGCTATCCTGTCTGAGATCCAGTTGGGCCCTTTCGCACCCGTGGCTCTCATGAGCCTGGACCACAGGAAGCGGTGGGGTGGGCAGCAGCCCAAGGGACAAAGGAGGCCGGGAGGGGAGAGCAGGCCAACCTCATCCTCTCCAGGAATGCGGGCCGGGAGTGTGGGGGGCGAGGGGAGATGCCTCGCCGCTGAGGTCAGGCCCTATTTGGAGCTGGCAGAGTGTTTATCACCCTCACGTGTGAGGGCAGGGGGGGTGGGGAGCGGTGGGGAGCGGAGAGGGAGAGAAGGGGAGGCAGCTGCTGGGAGGAGGGGGAGCCCGCCCTGAGCGGGAAGGACCTTCACCTTTGCCGAGGTCCTGGGAAAGCCCACCGGCCCTTTCACTAACTCACTCAGTGGGGGGCGGGGGGTGCAGGAGGGGCACCAGCTGCACACGTCGGCTGCCCCCCACTCGCTGCCTCAGCCAGGAACGGGACACCTACCCCACAACGTGCATCGTTTCCAAAGCTCATCACGACAACCCAGGAAGCTAGATCGCATTGTTCTTGTCTTACACATGAGGAAACTGAGGCCGGGACTGTTCAGGCTCCTTGCCGAAGGATGCTCGCCGACCCATCACCCTGCCCCCTCCAGACACACACGCCACCGGTTCGGCCCTGCCCTGGCCCAGTACAACCTCTTCTATTCTTGAGATTCCATTAAGGGGTCCCAGCTGCTCTTTCAGTTCCCAGCCACCCCTTTTCTGGCTCCCCCCCCCAGAAGGCACCCCTCGGAACCAACCCACCTCACTCCAGCTGCTGCTTCAACCTACTTCCTCCTAGGCTGTCCTCCACAAAGACCAAGGCAACTATCTGGTTACCCTCGGTGGTTGTGGTCATGCCCACCCCTCTACTGAAGCTAGAACCACCCTGGGCCTCAGTTTCCCCTAAGAGGAGAGTGACCCACGGCGGGAGGGGGGGAGGGTGGGCACCCCAAGACCCCNGAACGCCAAGACCCCAACAGCAGGGGAGAGCTTTGCAGATATATCTAGAGCTTTCCTCTTGCATGAAGGCACCTTTCTCCCTAGTTTCCCCCCTTCCCCAATTCTGTGAAAGCCAGACCTCTATCCCTCCACCTCTCGGCCGCCTACAAAACGTCAGTGAACGCAGCCCAGTTAGAAAGACTTGCTCCGCACCTATGGCCTCCTTGCCATTCAAATCCCAGGTCTCTCTGAATCTCCAATCACTCCCCACCCACGCCCTAGGATATTTCACACACACGCACGCACGCACAAATGCACAAACACATACACACGTAGGCACGCGCGCACATGTCCCGTAGCCGCAATCCCTGCCTGGGCTCTGTGGTTAACCCGCTGTGTCTCTGATTACCGTCTCCCGTGTGGATCAGAGGAACGACTGCTGCCAGCACCACCTTAGCCTCTCCCAGAAGAGAAGTTACCGCGTGTGTCCCCAGAAAGCCGGCCGCAAGTCCTGGAAGGCACCTGAAGCCAAGCCCTGTGGAGGGGGCATCCCCACTCAGGCTTCTGCAGCAGTCACTTAAAATCCTTCTTCTGGGGCACCCAGTGGCTCAGTCAAGTGTTCAAGTCTTGATCTCGGCTCAGGTCATGACCTTGCAGTTTACGGAATCGAGCTCGAGTCGGGCTCTGTGCTGACAGCATGGAGCCTGCTCGGGATTCTCCCCCACCCACTGTCTCTCTCTCCGCTGGTCCCCTGCACTTGTGCTCTCTCGCTCACTCTCTTGCTTGCCCTCTCTCCCAAAATAAATTAAAAATAAAATGTTTTTTAAAAATCTTTCTTCTGATCCCCCTAGCCACCTGAGAGCAATAATGATTCTGGCATTATACAGGTGAAAGAAGAGATCTGCCCAAATTTCACAGACAAAGATCGAATCTGGAAACTGAAGAGGCCTAGACCAGAAGTGCATACTTCCATCCCAAATCAGCTTGACAGGACCCTTGTATTCTCCATCCATCCACCTGTCTTGGTAAATGAAAAGCTAGATGGCTTTCATGCTTCCCAGAGAATGAGTGGGTGTGACAGTTCTCTGTGTCAGCTCGTCTGGGCTAAAGCACCCAGTGAGTTAATCAAGCACAGTCTAGGTATTATGTGAAGACGGCTAATATCTATAATCATTTGGCCTAAAGTGAAGGCAATTATTCTCAATAATGTGGACAGGCTTCATCCAATCAGTTGAACGTGAAAAGAGCAAAAACTAAGGTTTCCCGGAGAAGAAGAAATTCTGCCTCAAGCCTGTAACACCCGCTTCTAATTTTCTAGGCAGCCAGCCTGCCGTCCAGATTCCAACCTTGCCAGTCCCTACTATGTGAGCCCATTCCTTAAATAAAATCTCTTAATACACATACAGGTACGCCTCAGAGATGTTGCAGGTTCAATTCCAAACCACCAGAATAAAGTAAATATCATGGGATACCTGGGTTGCTCAGTTAAGCATCCGACTTCAGCTCAGGTCATGATCTCATGGTCTGTGAGTTCGACAGCTCTGTGTCGACAGCTCAGAGCCTGAAGCCTAATTTGGATTCTGTGTCTCGCTCTCTCTCTGCCCCTCCCCCACTCACACTCTGTCTATCAAAAACAAATGTTGAAAAAAATAATAAAGTGAATATCAAAATAAAGCTAGTCAAATGAACTTTTTGGTTTCCCAGGGCATATAAAAGATAAAAGTTATGTTTACGCTATACTGTAATCTATTTGGTGTGTGATAGCATTATGTCCAAAAATTTACATAATTAAAAAATATTTTATTGTTAAAAAATGATAGTCACCATCTGAGCTCTCAGCAAGTCATAATCTTTTGCTGATGGAGGGTCTGGTCTCAATGTTGATGGCTGCTGACTGACCAGGATGGTGGTTGCTAAGAGCTGGGGTGGCTGTAGCAATTTCTTAAAATAAAACAGCAAAGGGTGCCACCAAAGAAATTGACTCTCTCCCCCTTTCATGGGCCAATTCTCTGTGGCATGTGATGCTGTTTGACAGCCTTTACCAGCTGTAACCTTGGACTCAACCCCCTCAAACCTGCTACCGTGCTATCAACTACATTTATGCAACATTCTAAATCCTTTGGAGTCTTTTCAACAATCTTTATAACATCTCCAACAAGAATAGATTCCATCTCAAGAAACCACTTGGTGGGGCGCCTGGGTGGTGGCTGGGTGGCTCAGTCCAACTTCGGCTCAGGTCACGATCTCACAGTCAATGTATTCGAGCCCCGCATCAGGCTCTGTGCTGACAGCTCAGAGCCTGGAGCCTGCTTGGGATTCTGTGTCTCCCTCTCTCTCTGCCTCTCTCTCTCTCAAAAATAAAATAAAAACATAAAAAAAATTTTTTTTAAAGAAAGAAAGAAACCACTTGGTTTGCTCATCCCTCAAAGCACCTCCTTGCCCATTAAAGTTTGATCCTGGGATTGGAGCAATTCAGTCCCGTCCTCAGGCTCCACTTCAAATTCTAGTTCTCTTGCTATTTCCACCACATCAGGAGCTACTATCTCCCCTGAAGTTTTGAATCTTCCATTTGTAAAACACAACTACAACAAGAAATATCTGCAAAGCAATAAAATGAGGTGTGTCCGTTTATACCTCCGACTGTTGTTTCTGTGAAGATTGTGACTGATACAGTGAGTAAATAAGAGAAGTCAAAAACTGGGGATCCTTGGGGCGCTTGGGTGGCTCAGTCGGTTGGGTAGCTGACTTCGGCTCAGGTCATGATCTCACGGTTCGTGGGTTCGAGCCCTGCATCGGGCTCTGTGCTGACAGCTCAGAGCCTGGAGCCTGTTTCAGAGTCTGTGTCTCCCTCTCTCTCTGACCCTCCCCTTCTCATGCTGTCTCTCTCTCTCTCAGAAATAAATAAAATGTTAAAAAAAAAAAACAACCTGGGGATCCTACCAACCTAAATGAATTCCCAATGGCCACAGTGGGGTCAATTCAAACCAAATAATAATAATAATGGCAGCACTGGATTATAACCTTTAAAAAATGAATATCCACGTTCCACACTGACATAAACAAATAACTGAATAAATAAATAAGACATAAGAGACAGTAGGGGCGCCTGGGTGGCTTAGTCGGTTAAGCGTCTGACTTTCGCTTAGGTCATGATCTTGCGGTTCGTGGGTTCGAGCCCCGCGTCGGGCTCTGTGCTGACTGCCAGCTCGGAGCCTGGAGCCTGTTTCATTCTGTGACTCCCTCTCTCTCTGACCCTTCCCTGCTCACGCTGTCTCTCTCTCTCCTAGAAATAAATAAAACATTCAAAAAAGAAATAAAAAAAAAAGACATAAGAGACAGTAAAACAAATAGGGACAGGAGAATGTTGAAGAACAGATGAATTCCATTTATAAACGTAGAGGGAATAAGGGACATACAAAATCAAGTGAACTCAAACTAGGAGACATTCTATAACATATCTGATGAGTGCGCCTCAGAAATGCCAAAGTCACGAGGGACCAAGAAGGACTGCACAAATGTCCCAGCTTGGTGGAGGCCAAGGAGACAGACACTAAACGCAATGTGGGATCCTGACGTGGGTCCAGGATCCTAAAAGGGGCAATAGTGGAAAAGCCGGCCAAATTCTACTAAGGCCTGTGGATTAGCAACAGCATTGGATCGGTGTTAATTTCCTGGTTTCCATCATTGCACAATAGTTCTGTAAAGTTGTCAACATTTGGGGAAGCTGAGAGAAGGGTCTATGGGAACTCTTTGTCCTATTTTGGCAAACTTTCCGTAAGTCTAGAATCATGTCAAAGGTTTCAAAAAAATGTAAGTGGGTTCTAAAAAAGACACAGATTAGGGGTCAGAATGAGAGCCAGAGAGCAGTTAAAGAATTGGGTCTTTGCAAATATCACATGACTTCACTCATATGAGGACTTTAAGATACAAAACAGATGAACATCAGGGAAGGGAAGCAAAAATAATATAAAAACAGGGAGGAAGACAAAACATAAGAGACTCTTAAATATAAAGAAAGGGTTGGGGGAGAGGTTGGGGGAGGGGGGATGGACTAAATGGGTGACGGGCATTAGGAATCTACTACTGAAATCATTGTTGCACTATATGCTAACTAACTTGGATGTAAATTTAAAAAATAAATAAATAATTTTTTTAAAGTTTTTTAAAGTTTATTTATATTTGAGAGAGAAAGTGCACAAGCAGGGGAGGGGTAAAGAGAGAAAGAGAGAGAGAGGGAGACACAGAATCTGAAGCAGGCTCCATGCTCTGAGCTGTCAGCACAGAGCCCCATGTGGGGCTCAAACTCACGAGCCATGAGATCATGACCCAAGCCAAAGTGGGACACTCAACCAACTGAGCCATCCGGGCACCCCAATAAATTATTTTTTTAAAAAGCATTGGGTGTTTGGGAGGGAAGAAGGATTCAACCTGGGAAGGTCCTCAGCCTCAGGGAACCAGAGGAGGGACCCTCACACGGGAGAAGGGAGAAGGCCGGCTGCTCAGGGTGTGGAGGAAATGGATCCCGCCTGGGCATAATGTGACACAAGTGGAGTCCACGGGCCTTCAGCTCTGGGATCAGCACCCGGAGACAGACAGACTCGGCATCTAGTGCTCACAATCATGATGCCGCCACCGCGGTCACAGATCACTAACCACTGTGCACTGGGAGCTGGAAGCACTCTCCATTATCAGCTAATTTCATCCTCACTACAACCCTGCAGAAAGGCCTTTATGACCCCAGTTTACAGATGAGAAAACTGAGAGGGACGCCTGGGTGGCTCAGTCAGTTAAGCATCTGACTTTGGCTCACGTCATGATCTCACAGTTTGTGGGTTCAAGCCCCATATCGGGCTCCCCTCTGACAGCATGGGGCCTGCTTGGGGTTCTCTCTCCCTCTCTCTCTGCACCTCTCCAACTTGTGCTTTCTCTCTCTCTCAAAATAAATCAAACTTAAAAAAAAAAAAAGGTGAGGAAACCAAGAATCACCGCACCTCAGAAAATGATCCAAGACTACTCAACTATAAGCAGGTGAAGCAGGGGACAAACCCGGCTCTGACTCCCAAGCTCCCAAATCTCACAACAAAAGAGACTTTGACTGTCTCCAGCCCAACCTCCCTCACCACAGCACAACATGGCTGCTGAGAGCTCACCATCTCACAAGACTGCCCGGTCACAGTGGGGACCGACCTAATTGTCTTCCCTGGAGGTTTAAGTTGGCTTGGTAAGACAGAATTTCCTCCACCCATCCTGACTGCAGCCTCTATCCTGGAACCCCAGTCACAAGGCAGTGGCAATGACACTAATAGCTGGTATTCGCTATTGCTCTAAGCACTTTCTATGCATTGACTCATTTAAACCTCACAATTACAAGATGAGGCAGGGGCAGATCAGAAACCCAAGTCACAACAAGGCTAAGCAACTTGCCCACCGTCAAAGAAGAAAAGTCAGGTATGNTTATTGCTCTAAGCACTTTCTATGCATTGACTCGTTTAACCTCACAATTACAAGATGAGGCAGGGGCAGATCAGAAACCCAAGTCACAACAAGGCTAAGCAACTTGCCCACCGTCAAAGAAGAAAAGTCAGGTATGGGATCGGACCCACGTCTCCAAGTCAGACCCTCTCCTCAAGGCTCTCCCTAAGTCTGGGTTCAATTCCTGGGTCCCGAGTCCACCACCTTCCTGGCTGTGTGAACCTATTGCTCAACCATCTCAGCCTGTTTCCTCCTCTGTGCCCTGAGGGATTATATTAATGCCTACCTTTTCGTGTTGTTGTGAGGATTAGATTAAATGGATCCTGTCCACGCGAGGATAGAGGATCTCTGTAAACCAGGCCCTGATGGTGGAATTCAAGCCAGTGTGATTTTCCGAGTGCAGAAGAGGGCACTGGAGCTTTTAAAGCTGTTCCTCCAATCAGGTATGACCCACGAGTGACCTTCCTCCCCAGCTTCCTTAAACAGAACCCAGTTTGAACCCAGACACCTCTGAACACCCTCGCTTGGGTGCCCTGGCCAGCAGGTGGAAACAGGCCAGGGGGTTAATCTGTGACTCACTCTGTACTTTCTTGTGCCTCAGGACATACATACCCCTCTCTTCCTAATGACCCCCTGCTAACAACCCACCACGCTTGCCAGCTACAGGGACAAATGACCAAGTCACTCATCAGCCAGAGCCCAGAACCCTCAGAGAGAGGGAGCGGAGCCTCGTAGGTCTTAGGGAGGGCAAAAAGGACAGGGGGCCAGCAGGTGACCTCAGGCACAGGAACCAATGTGGGGGAGGGTAATAGAGTGTGGGCCGCTGTCATTCTTCTGGAGCTGGGGGGTCCTGCTGGCTGGTGGATTTCCAGGGCACTGAGCTGTTTGTTATCCTTGGGTCTCAGAATAATAGAATGACTAAGAGTTATCATCTACTGATAAAGAGCCTATCACATGCCAGCATTTTACCTACATTTTCTCTGATCCTCACACCAACCTTGCAAGGTCAGCTGATACCAACGTCACCATCTTTATACTGGCGAGGAAATCAGATTTCGGAGGTTGCGTGACTTGTCAGACACAACACAGCTCACGTGAGAGGCAGAGTCAAGATCCACCTGAGCCCAAGGCCAAATCCACCGGGCTCCCTCTCAGAACATGCAGGCTCTGGAAGTTGTTCTAGGTCAATGGCTTGGGAGGCTCAGAAGGCTGAGACAGTCCTGGCCCCCAGGGAGAGCAATGCAGGAGAGAGTGCTGGGCTCTCGGGAGGCAACTCGGGACCCCAGGAGGCAGGGGCTGTAATTCCTAGCTAAGGGGCTCCCCAGGTCCCAGGAGCAGCGAGCCCAGCTCTCCCTCACCCACTCTGCTTAGCCAGCCCCAGGAGAGACTGCAGCCTCCCAAGCTAAAAGTTGGAAGCACTAGGGAAAGCTAGTGTGGGCCAGGGGTCCGGAGTCACACCATTCCCTCCACACGGCTGACAAGCCTCCTAATCTGCCCTCTGCCTCACACCACGGACCCCGGCCCTCACCAGATCCCTCACACTGGCTCTGTTGCCTCCCACATGCTTCAGCACGCGTCCTGTTTCAACAAGACCCCAGGATTTCCCTCTCCTTTTCTCCCTCTCTGGCTCCAATCTGCCCTCTCTCCCTGCTCTGGGCTCCCGGCCTCCCCCTTTCTAACTCCCCCTTCTCTCAGATGCAGCAACCCCCTCTGTGATGTTTACACAGCCCCAGAGTCAGAAACGTTGAAACCCATGAGGCCTTTTGGGAGCCACATTCCAGGAAAATGAGAAGCCAGTCACAGCTCAGTGTCACTTTCTGCTCCCCTCACTCCCCCCTGCCTCGCCCCCTCCCTGCCGGGGTGTGTGTGTGTGTGTGTGTGTGTGTGTGTGTACGCACTAACTGACTGCTTATGACACACTGAGCTGATTTATGAACTCCTGAAGGTCCCACCCTCTATTACCTCAGAGAGAACTTTAAGAAGATGGAGTAGGGATGCGTGAGTTGTTACAACTTCTTGCAAATTTTTGTAAAGCAGAGAGGAAATAGCTTCCCACCCAAGACCCAACTTAGCCTTGACCTGCACCCCAGGAGAAGCAGAAGCCAAGAGAACTCAGAACACAAAGGAGCCAGCGGCCTCCTAGGGAACCTGCACCCAGGAAAAGTAAGGAGGACTTTCCAGGCGCAGACACGGGTTACTCGGGTGCTGTCAGAGGACCCCAGCGTTGGAACCGTTGGGAATGTTAAATAATAATGCATATCCCTGGGTTCGAACCCAGACCCACTGAATCAAAGCTGAAGGTGGCAAGAATATGCTTAACAGGCTCACTTCAGCTGATGTCCACTGACAGGTGATGTGAGGCAACAGTGACCCATGGCTCTTCCACTTAGACATCAGAAAACAAGGCTCAGCAGCAGGCAGGAGAGGCTGAGAGCAGAACAATGGGGTCCCCTGCTGCAGTGAAAAGTGATCAGGCTTTGGAGCCCCAGGTCCACTGCCTGCCAGCTTCGTGAGCGGCATAATACCTTGGAGTAGAATTGCTATATCAGGCACCAACTGTGTGTGTAACTTTTCTAGAATGGTTGTACCATTTTACACTCCCGCTGCTAGTTGCCACTTTTTTTCTTTTTCTGAGAGAGAGAGACAGACAGACAGACAGCATGAACAGGGGAGGGTCAGAGAAAGAGGGAGACGCAGAATCTGACACAGGTTCCAGGCTCTGAACTAGCTGTCAGCACAGAGCCCGACGCGGGGCTTGAACCCACGAACCGTGAGATCATGACCTGAGCCGAAGTCGGACGTTTAACCGACTGAGCCACCCAGGCACCCTGCTAGTTGCCACTTTTAAAAATCCCAATGCCCAGGTCATGCCCCAAACCAATTAAATCAGACTCTCTGGGTGGAAGGACCCAGGCATCATTATTGCCCCTAGGTGATTCCAAGGTACTGACAAGGTCTTGAAAGCCAGTGCTCCCGGGCACCCTCCTACACTGTTGGTGGGAATGTAAACTGGTACAGCCCATCTGGAAAACAGTGTGGAGGTTCCTCAGGAAACTAACAATAGAACTCCCCTATGACCCAGCAATAGCACTGCTAGGAATTTACCCAAGGGATACAGAAATGCTGATGCATAGGAGCACATGTACCCCAATGTTCATAGCAGCACTCTCCACAATAGCTAAAACATGGAAAGAGCCTAAGTGTCCATCAACAGATGAATGGATCAAGAAGATGTGGTTTATCTATACCATGGAATACTACATGGCAATGAGAAACAATGAAATCTGGCCATGTGTAGCAACATGGATGGACCTTGAGGGTGTTATGCTGAGCGAAATAAGTCAGGCAGAGAAGGACAAATATCATATGTTTGCACGTATAGGAGGATTAGGAGGAACTTGACGGAGGAACAAGGGGGAGAAGAAGGGCAGAAATGGTGGGGGAAAGGGAGAGAGGCAAACCATGAGAGACTCTTGAATGCTGACAAAAACTGAGGACTGATGGATGTGGGGGGAGGGGGGGATGGGCATGGAGGAGGACACTTGTGGGGATGAGCACTGAGTGTTATGTGGAAACTAATTTGACAATAAACTATAAAAAAAAAAAAAAAAAGAAAGCCAGTGCTCCAACCTCAGGTGCCCTGGGGCAAGCAAACAAGCAAAAGACACATTATATTTGCCAGCACAATTTCCTCATGACTTCTTGATAATGGAAGAAGAGAAGGAAAACATAGGCAAGCATCTAGTCTTGAGTCAGCTATGTTGGTCTTCCGGACTCTCCCCACCTTTCATGAGTTAGGAGCAGGCAGGAGGAATATAAAATAATAAATATTAGCAACTTTTGGACCCCTTGATTTTGAGCTTGGCATTATAGTTGGGTCATCACTCTCAGTGCTCACCAGATTCCTCCAGGATCGGCCCTACTATAATCCCCATGGTACAGATGAGGAAATGGAGCTCTGAGAGGTTAAGCAACTTGCCCAAGGCCACACAACCAATTATCGACGCAGTCAAGATTTAAACTCAATATTCTGTCTCGAGGCCAAAGAAGAATCAATGGGGTCCTGAGGCCCACTGAACCCCCCAGCCCCCACCCTCAGTCCAGCTATACCCGGTATAGCAGGAGAATACTCCAAGCCTCCAATACAACTGTGAAGGAAAGCTGCAGGTGTGTTTATGAGAGAGCTGTAAAGGTGGTGTAGAATATGACTGAAAGGTGGGGGTTAATTATGGGATTTCCTTTCCTTTCAAGCTTAAAGGATGGGATTTTAACTCCTTTAGGACAGGGGAGGAGATCGAGTCGTTGATGGTGCTTGGGACAGGGAAGAGCCAAGGTCTGGGAAGAAGGTAGGAGAGAGATAAAGAAACAGGAGGTAAGTAGGAGCTGCCCGGCTGAGGCATGGGCAGTTTTCCACCCAGGAGCTGCCTGGTCCCTTCATTTAACTCTTATCTGACCTGGGAATGGATGATGAGCATTTTGCTGGAAGGAGCTGCTCTTTCAGCGGCTGCTATTTCAAAACAAGGAGCAAATCAGGAGTGAGGAAAGCGTTTCTCAAAAAACCTATCTGGGGATTAGGGAAATGGTGTGGGCTCTGCAGGTTTACTCTGTGTCATCACGGTAATTGTTCTACTCTGAAATTACAAGTTGCCTTTAAAATAATAGATAAATGGGGCACCTGGGTGGCTCAGTCGTTGAGTGTCTGACTTCAGCGCAGGTCGTGATCTCAACAGTTCGTGAGATCGAGCGCCACATGGGCCTTTCTGCTGTCAGCGCAGAGCCCACGATGGGTCCTCTGTTCCCCTCTCTCTGCCCCTCCCCTGCTCATGCCTGCTCTTGCTCTCTCTCTCTCAAAAATAAACATTAAAATTTTTTTAAATAAATAAAATAATAGATAAACAGATGATAGCTAGCTACATAAAATGTACCGGAGGCTGTGGAATCAGAGTGAGGGAGCAAGAAGAAACACAAAGCAGAAGGAAACCTGTCATGTATATATACACTGTGCACGTACTGAAATAAAAGTGGGAGACAAATCCTGGGCCATCCATTTTAATCCCTAACAGGAGAGAAAAAACTGGGGACAGACAAGGGCTCCATGAGACCCAGGAGTGGAGACTAAGGGAGGCTTAGGACGGCTTCTTTCAAGAGATTCAGAGCCAGGAGCCGGAGGGTGATGTTTCCATGCACCGTGGTACGTCTCCAGTGCCTAAACGAGCCCTGCTCTCTGTCTCTCTCTCATTCTCTTCCCTTCTCACCTGCTCCCCACCCATGGGTCCCAGGGCACGGCCAGAATGATGTAGAAGGCCACTGGCCCTTAGCCAAGTTGATTACCCTCCCCAGGCCTGAATTTTGGATCTATAAAACAAGTCTACCGGGAGCCCAGCCCACCTCACAGAACTGAGCCAATGAGTGGAAACGTTTTGTGTGTTACGATGTTTTGTGTAGATAGAGATGATTCAGTGGTCATGGCGCCTCTGTCCACAATAGCCCCAAACCACAAATCACCCAAATGGCAATCAGCAGTAGGATGGATAAACAAGTTGTGGTTTACTCACATGCCGGAATACAACACAGCAATCAAAAAGAATGAACCGCTACAGGGTGCACAGGCACAGATGAGCCTCCCAGACATGATGGCGAGTGAAATGAGCCAGGCGCAAGAGTCAACATACTATAGGATTCAATTCATATGAAGTTCAAAAAGAGGCAAGACCAATCTGGGATGGTACAAGGAAGACTAGAAATTACCTTTGGGGGCTACTAACTCAGAGGGGTGCATGAGGACACTTCTGGGCGCTAGGAATGTTCTGGATCTTGATCTGGTTCATATATAGGTACAGACTTATCAGTGTGTACTTGATGAGACATAAGTTATACCCCAGCTAGGAAATGCACATGACTAAAATGACTATGTGGAGCCATCAGTCTCTGCTGGAAGGTAAGAAGGATTTGGGAAGGAAATTATGCAACAATTTGCTGCTCCTTCTTTCCTGCTCTCACACCCTCCCCCATACCCCACTCCACAGCCTATCTCTAAATGGGAACTTCTTGTTCCTCAGCATTCCTTTATTCTACTCCTTTACGCCTTCATTGGCACCCTACTATGGGTCAGGCACTATTCTAGAAACTGAGAGTGCAACCGAATTCTCTCCTTTGTGCAGTCAACAGGTATTTAACATCTGCTTTGAGGCCCCTGCTCTCCCCGCACTAAAGCATTTTCCCTCAAGCAGGTCCAAGTGGCAAAGAGCTGAGCAAAGAATATCTGGAATAGATAGCCCTTCTGGTCTTTGCCTGTGGTTCAAGAAAGGAGAAAGCTGTCTGCTATGTGCTGGTATCCATTTATTCCTCTACAACACAGCTCACACAGCTGGAAGACAGCAGGGCAGAGTCGAAACCCAGGTATGTCTGACTTACATCTGTGCCCTTCCCAACACTCTCACACCGCCCCCTCCCCAGGAGCCAGATCCACCACTCCCTCTCTCTCTGGGCATCTTTGCGGTCAGCCTCCAAGGTGGCCCCCATTGATTTTTGCCTCCAAGTATTCATGCCTTTATATCAGCCCCTCCCACAGTCCATGAAGATAACCTATGCAACCAATAGGATATTGTAAAACTAACAGTATTTGTCGTCCAAGGCAGGATATAAAAGACATTGTGACTTCCACTTTGCTTTTTCTTGAATTACCCATGCTGACAAAGCCAGCCGCCATGTTGTAAGGACACTCAAGCTGCCCTAGGGAGAGCGCCACATGGCAAGAAATTGAGACCTCCTGCCAAAGGCCAGCCCCAAATTGCTAGCTACATGATGAACCACCTTGGAGGCAGCTCCTCCAGCCTCAGCCGGGCTTTCAGATAACTACAGCCCTAGCCGACATCTTGACTGCCACCCTATGAGAGATCCCAGGCCAGAACCAGCCAGCCAAGCCACTCCCAAATTTCTGAGTGGAAAGCTTCATGGAAGCTATAGGAGATAACAAATGTTTGCTGCTGCTTTAAGCTACTAAATTTGGGGGTTGTCTGTTATATCATACTGCTCTATATAAATAATACAGCCCCTCTCAGATCAGAGGCATGGGTTCATGCTGCAGGAACTATCTGGAAGGCAGCATGTTAAGGTGTCCAGAATGAGCCATCACTAGAGGGGTAGCCAGCGTGGGCTGAATTCGAGAGGACAGAGAGGACACACATCCACAAGGAATCCTCAGCACGCCGGAGAAGGGCTGTGGAATAAGAAATCAGGCAAAGCAGCCATCTTGGCACCTTCTTACCTAGAAATTTCTTACACTCCATCTATCTCAGTAAATGGAACCACGTGAACCCAGTTACTCTGGCCAAAAACCTGCGAGTCATCCTTGAGCCCATTCTCTCTCACACACCCAACATCTCATCCATCAAGCTCTGGGCTCTACCCTAGAACGCATCCCAGACCTGGCCCCTTCTCACTGCTTTTTCTGCAAGCACCGTGGCCTCAGCCACCAGCCGCATTTCACCTGGGCAACATCAGCAGCCTGTTGACCCACCTCCTTATCCCACCCTTGTGCCTGTTCAAGGCCAGAGGAGCCTTTTCAGAACAGAGATCAGATCATGTGGCATGTGCTCAGAACGCTGCAGGCTCACTATTCTCCAGCAAGAGATGGCCTTCTTTCAAGCATAAGAAGCTCATCTCACCTCAGGGCCTTTGCACTTGCTCGTTCAATCTTCCAGATCATCATGTGACATCATTTGGGTCTCACCTCACACAATACTTCCTCTGAATTTTCCTGGGCCACTCTAACATAATCACTCTCCAACCCACCACATTAGCTCATTCCCTTCATAACATGTTTCCCTATTTACTGTCTGTCTCCTCAAGAAGAATGTGAGTCCTATAAAGGTAAACACCTTACCTAGCTTGTTCACCTCAAAACCAGTGTCTGGGGGCACCTGAGTGGCTCAGTCAGTTAAGCATCTGACTCTGGATTTCTGCTCAGGTCGTGATCTCACATTCGTGAGTTTGAGCCTCGCATTAGGCTCCGTGCTGAGTGTTGAGCCCACTTGGGATTCTCTGTCTCTCCCTCTCTCTCTGCCCCTCCCCTGCTCATAGTCAGCCTCTCTCTCTCCCCCAAAATAAACATTAAAAAAAAAACAACCCAGCGTCTGTCACATGGAAAGAGTTCAACAAACATTTGTTTAATGAATCCTGTCTAGAGGTAGGGGGATGGATGAGATGACGTCCAAGCTGATCTGGCTGTAAAATCCAGAGGACAGAGCTCTGCTGTGTGCTCTGGGGCTCATGTCGCTCTTCCCAGCAGGAGGAAAAGGCAGGGCGGTAGTAAGAGCTGTGGTTTTAGGGGAAAGGCTTGCCAGCTGGGTGGGGCTCACACCACCGGTGGGTCCCATTTCCTACAGGGGAAAATCCTCTAAAAAGCTCCTTCTGTCTGCCTGGCCACTGCCCTGCCGGTCCACCTTGACCCTCTCTGCCTAGTGGATTCTGAGTCTCCAGTATCTTCAAGAATTACCAGGCAGGCTACGCCCCCGAAGTCATCTGTGGCATCCCTCCGTCACCCCACAGGAGGCTGCTTACAATAGGGAACCCTCTTCCGTCACACCTCTGGACTTCTTTCAGCCCCCGTTCACCCAGACTCAGACCCTTCATTGCCAGTATGCTCATTCGCTTATCCTATTTGAAGGAATCCGCTGCTGTCGGAGATGGAAAGCAAAGACGGGGGGCAGGTAAGGATTAAGGAGCGTCAGCAAGATCGGAGAGTTAGAAGGAAGCACAAAGGTCCAGGGACAGAGATGAGTGAGGAGTGACACTGTAAGACCTTGGGAAAGTCATTCAACCTTTGGATGTCTCAGTTTCCTTATTTGCAAAACAAGGAGATCTCTCAGCCTGTTTCATGAGGTGATGGAATTAAAAGAATAAAATCAGACAATGCACTGAAGTGCTTTCTAAAGCCTGAAGCACTGTACAAACATTCATTGTTATTAAGAGAAGCAGGTGCAGAAAGCAGGAGAGAAAGGGAGTAGACAGGGAGGAGGGGGGAAACGAAGGTTCTGAAGGTAAGGGTGGAAAGCTCTGCTCTAGAGGAAGACAACAAGGAGAGAGATGGAGGGGGAAGCAGAAACCCAGTGCCTGCCCCCCCTCCCCAAGAAGACAAAGCTGGGAGAGCCAGAAAAGCAGAGGGCACCGGGAGGGACAGCAACCATCCAGCTGTGCCCACTGCGGGCCGGGCCGTTTGCACCTCTGCAAACGGAGGGCACGCCCACCTGGACTTCACAGATGGGGACATGCCTGCAGCAAGGCCACAACCCAGCTGCGGCAAGGTCACCAGGGAAGAAGCGGATCCCCTTGCAGATCTGCCTGCTCCGTGAGCCCCCTTCCCCAAAATAACACTTGGCTCTTGGAGCTACCAGTTGATAATCCATTACTCCGTTTTTGAGCACCTACCTTACGTCAGGCACTGGACTGGGCACTTCACACACATTATCCCATTTTATCCTCGTAATAACCTTTTCTAATTCCCATACCCTTGAGGATAAAACAGAGGCTCAGAGGTTACATGCCTTGACCAAGGTCACCCAGTAAGTAAAAAGGCAGAGCATGCGATGCACCAGATCCTGGGCCTCAACTGCCCAGTACTTCTTTTTGAAACATCCTCCTTCCTCCTTCCATTCACTGAACTCCTTCCTGAAAGATCAGGTGTGAACAGCCAAGGTGGGGTGAGAGGGCAGGGAGGAGGTAAGTAATAATGGGGGACAATGCAGAGACTGGCCGCGTAACAGGTAAGGAAGGCCATTACCACCTCCAGAGAGCTGCGCCCCTCTGACAGAACAGCTGTCCTCCCGAACAATCCATCAAAATCCATCACTTCAAGAAGCCCACTCATGATCCATCACTCCTCTGTCCAGGCTCGAGAGGATGCCACAGGGCCCCAGCCAACCCGGCCGACCAGGACCCAGCAGCCCTCTGACCTTCTTGCCTCAGTTTTCTTCTCCCACCAAGATTAGCGCTAAAACACTGATGGGGAAACTGAGGACCAAAGTGCCACCCGGCCAGGAAAGAAAGTGGGATGGTCCCGCAGGAGATTCCACGCCCAGGGAAACCCTGCCCTCCAACTTCATCCCCACTTCTACCAATCCCGTTTTCCCGCCGTAGGCGCCTTTGGCTGTGGCCCCCATCCTGAGTTTTTCCAGACTGCCCCCGAACTGGGCCAACCAGGGCTCTGCGCGGCCCCCAGGATAACTGAAAGGCATCCCCCTCCTCCTCGGCTCCCACAATCACCCCCACAACCAGGGGAAATACCTTCAAAGGCCCCTCCCTCGGAGCTCGGGTCCTGCCAGGCAGGTTCAGGANGCACCGCCCCCCGCCCGCCGGCGCCCCCGCTCCGGTCCCAGACCTGAGCCAGCCGCGTCCCCAAGCCCCCCGCGGAGCCAGGCGGCCCGCGGCCCCTTACCTTGGCCTGGCATTTCCGATGACAGGAGAAGCTGCAGACTGCGAGAGAGCGAGACACAGAAAGAAAGTTTAGCCGCGAGGTATGAAATGGAAACTCCGGCGAAATCTCCTCCCACCCCCGCCCGCACTCGGCGCTCAGGAGGGAAGAAGGAGGGAAGGAGGGAAGGAGGGAGGAGGGAGGAGGCGGCGGAGGGGGGCGGCTGCCGCAGCTCCCCGGGGCCTGCGGGGTGGGAACGCCCGGGACTGCGGACCCGCGGCCCGTGGAGGCGCCGAGCCCCCATCGCCAGAGCCCCTGGGGCGGGCGCGCGAAGGTGGGAGGAACAGGAGGCGGGGAGGGGGGACCGACTCCCCCGCTGGACCCCTGCCAGGGGCAGAGGTGGCCCGGACCCAGGCCCCCATGCCAGCCACGCCAAGGAATAAGGTGGGGCCTTCTCCCCTTACACACACACACACACACACACACACACACCCCAAGCAGGCAGCCAGCACCCCAGGAACCGCAATCACACTCACTCTCCCCTAGAAAGGGACACACACAGACCCGATTTACAGTCCAGGAGAAGACCGGTGCACACACACATTCTCATTTACACCTATACACACACAGACACTCACCAATAACCACTTACACCCATACACTCAGCCAGACATGCACACATAGCCATATGTACACATACAGCCTCACACACACACTGATGCCCAACGGAAAGAGCTCTGACTCAGGGACACCAACACACAGCCTGACGCGGACATGTGGACACAGACACCGGACAGATGCTCACACAGGCTCACAAACTTCTTGTGCATCATTTGAAACATGCTCGTGTGCACGTGCGCGCGCGCCCACACACACACACACACACACACACACACACACACACAGAGGACTTAATTCTGCCCTCCCACTACCAGAAGCCGGAATCAAATTTCCATGGGGTTCCCTGGGTCTGGAATGTCCCAGCCCTGCCTGCCCCACCCCCAGGGCCCTCTACCCTGGGGTTTGCTGGCCCCCTCCCACCAGGTCCCACAGATGGGGTGAGGGGGTCTCCTGAGCTGACCTTCTACACGGACTTGACCTTATTAGCTATCCACGGCCTGCTGAGACAGGTGGGTTAGCCGCACTGGTTAGAGCACAGGGGTCGGGGAGGCCAGGGAGCTGCAGGAACCCCAAATCCTTGGTAGCCACAGCCCTGGGCCACAGCCAACTGCCCTGGCCTCTTGAATCTACCATTCCTCCAACCACTTTCTGTCTTTGAGCCAACTTGGATTCTCAGCAGAATGCAAAAGGGGAGACTGAGGCACAGAGGAAGGCCCAGAGCTGCCAAAGGAGGCTCTGGGGCTCTCCACACTAAAGCTTCTGATTGGTCTGTTAAAGTGGAAGCCCGGAGGCACAATGGGTGGAGTCTGGGATTCGACCTTGGCCATTGGCCTTCGTCAGGGACCTTGTTCTTCCAGAACCCAGTCCTGGCCCCAGCTCAGGCCTGTGACTCAGCTGGTGCTGAGCAAGGCTTTCCTGACCCCACCAGCCACCCAGCCCAGCTCAGGGACCTCTCCACCCCTGGCCACACCAGAACGTATCCGCCCCTGGCCAGCCATAATCAAGTCATGCCCATCTGTCTAGCCTTTCTGCTTCTCTCTGTCTCCCCACCCTCACTTCCCCGGGGCGGCGACCTCCCTGCAGACTCCCTAGCCCCACCCCCATGCCTTCTTTTCTGGCCTTGGAATGTGGAATTGAGAAAGCCTTAAGCCATGTGTCCTGAGCTTGGAAGGCCTTTCCAGCCAGGCTGGTCCCCCACTGGGCCACTACCTCCAACTTTCCCCTTCCTGTGCTAATCAAAGCCCAGGCCTCCAGGAATAGGTCCTGGGCCCCTCATCGGGAGGCCTCCCTCACTGTCCCCTACCTCTTTGAAGGTGCCACCAGAGACAGCCTGTTTCCCACCACCCCTTAGTTCCTACACCTATGGGCTCCTTCAAAGGAAGGACTTCTCTCTCTCTCTCCCTACACAGTGCCTGGTACACAGTAGAGGCTTAATAAATGATTGATGAGTTGGACCTGACTGAAGATCTCCCCTGGAATCTATGTACACCCCCATTTAATCATTCCCACCCCACTCACAGCCTTTCCCTGAGCCATACTCTGCCCCCAACATTCCATTATCCATTAAAAAGGCATCCCTAAGGGTCCACTCTGGGTCTCCCCAGCCCAGTCTAGATACCAACAGCCAGGATTCCATCTTCCTCCAGCACCATACTTCACACCTGACAGTTCACAGAACACAGCAAACTCTTTCCTGCCTCAGACCCTTTGCACTTGCTGTTCTGGCTGCCTGGAACACTCTCCCTCACCCCCGCTGTCCACTGTTCCCCCAAGCCAGCTCCTTCTACTTCTAGAATCCACTGAAAGCCATCTATCTCCCCAAAGAGGCTTTTCCCAACCACTCAAATTACATTAGGCACTTCCAATATTGTTTCTCAGTGGTACCCTGGTAATTTCCTTCTTAATACAGTTCACAGTCTGAAGTCACTGTGGGTATTTCCTGCTCACTGATGAATAGTTTATCTCCCTACACGAGACTCACCAGGGCAAAGAGCATGCCTGTCTCATCCACACCACATCCCCAGCACCTAGAACAGGATCTGCTCCAGCCCACAGCACCAAACAGCAGCTTTGTGGAAATTAGCAAGAGGCTTACCCTCTGAGCAGACCAGCGCGTTGGACACACAGCCGCGTACAGCGTCTTTGTGGAAGCGGCAAGGAAGTGCCCTCTCTCCAGGCAGACCCCACTCTGTACCTGGGGGAGGTGTAGCCGCCTCCGGGGCTCTCTCGGAGAGTCGCCCTTGGCAGTGAACAGCCTGCATGACCATACAGGGCAGCCCTGCCTATCACACAGAGGGCAGACA
Source organism: Crocuta crocuta (assembly GCF_008692635.1). Lineage (NCBI taxonomy): Eukaryota > Metazoa > Chordata > Mammalia > Carnivora > Hyaenidae > Crocuta > Crocuta crocuta. The sequence continues at coordinate 3,811,357 of NW_027536464.1, forward strand.
CTCCACAAATGCCCTTGAATGGAGGGCAGATGGAGAAATCATTGGGCAATCGCAGTACAGTGTGCTGGAGGCTCCCTGTGTGCTGGAATGCAGAGAGCCTGCCCTTGAAAGCTCTACAGTGGGGGGCAAGGAAGACCTCCCCCCACCCCGCAGCTCCATCCCCCAGCCCAGAAGACCAAAGCTTAGCAAACTCAAAACTCAACTCGAGTGGCANCCCTGGCAATCTTAGTCACCCCTTCTCAAGTCCCTCACCTCTCCCCCTTCCCCCCCTGCACCTGGGGCAGTATTTTCTACTCCAACTTGCACATCCCCCCTGCCCCCCGGCTGTAATTTGAAACGGGCCTGACATTCTGCTGGTTCCTCATTTCCCAGATCAGTGGCACATCTGCCTCCTGGTCTGTGTGCCCTCCCTCCTGTAATCCCCTCCCACAATCAACAGGGCTGGTTTAGGTACCCAACTGAGTGTGTCGAAAGGCCGAAAGGCCAGCGTGCGACTTCTGAGGCTCAGTCATCAAAGGCATCGTGGCCTCAGCCCTGCTCTCTCGGATCGCTCGCTCTGGTGGAAGCCGGTCCAGATGCCACGAGGATGCTCCAGCAGCGCTACAGAGAGGGCCACGTGACGAAAGGCCACCGGCCCCCCGCCCACTCGGCAGGCACGTGCCGGAGCCAGCTGGCAAGCGGACCCTCCAGGCCCTGTCTGCCAGGCCCCCAGATGATGACCACCACGGCCGCAGCTTTGTGCCCAAACCACCCAGCTAAGTCACACAGGAAACCCCGACCCTCAGACGCTCTGTGACATAATCATTGCATATTTACTGTAAATTGCTAAGTTGGGGGATGATTTGTTATGCAGCAACAGACAACAACACGGAAACTAGAGCATAGGATCCCTCAGAAAGCAAGAGGCTAAAGGCTATTGCTGGGAATTAGGGCCAGAGGCCATCTCCTCAGTCCTGCCTTGCTTCCTGGGACCAGCATGCTCCTCCGCGTAACACCTTCTCCCTCCTCCTCACCCTACGACGCAGCCCCCCTTTCCTGCCAACCCCCCACCCCTGCACCAGTTCAGACCCGTTATCCTTCCCTGGGACCTGTCTCCCCTCAGCCTTGTCCCCTTCAATCCACACAACCACAGACCATCCTCAAGTGCAAACCGATCACATTTATGCTCCTGGTTAGAACTGTCTGGTCCTGCTCCTCAGCACACTTATAAGGCCCTGCACAGCCTGGTCTTGCCTCCATCTCCAGCCACTGCCCCAAAAGAGATCTGTTCCTGCCACACTGAACTCCCCAAAAGGACACTGAGGCTGGTAGATCTGAAATGGTGAACTCCTATACATCCTCCAAGGCCCAGTTCAGAACACCCCTCCCTAGATGGTCAGGCACTCAAAGATGATCGCTCCCTCCTCTGTGCTCCCAATGAGGTCCTGTTCAACTTGGCCGCTTGGTATCCTGCCCCTTCTTCTAGCACAGGGTTGGACGTACAGATGGGGCTCAACAAACATGGAGTACATTTAAAACTGGAAAAATTCTCCCCAGCCAAAGCCCCTGGGACTGGGGCTGAGGTTCTGGGGCAATGGAAGAGACAAGAGAGGGTAGGTAGCCCTACTCTTCAGCTCAGCCCCTGCTGGGAAAGAGCAAATAAGGACCATGGTCAGTGCTTTCTGAGGGGGTCAGTATAAACACCACCGCTGATCCAACCTGGTCCAGCTCTCCAGGTACCCACTTAGCTACCTGGCTGCATGTAGGCTGGCTCTCAGCTCACATGTAAGTCATGCTCTGTGACCCGGAACAAGTTACTTAACCACTCTGGGCCTTAATTTCCTCATCTATAAAATGGGGACAATAATGGCATCTACTTCACAGGGTCGATATGAGGATTAACTGACTCCATAAATGTGGTTGGCCCACAGTATACTCTGTATAAGTGTAGTTGGTATCAGCTGCTTCTTTCTCACTGCTGTTATTATACTGGAGAGCCCCCCTCTCCTTGCCAGGAGGCCCAGCTTCTAGTCCTGACTGCCGTCATACATACAACTGTGTGATGGGAGGCAAGTCATTCCCACTCTCTGGTCCCACTCTCTGGTCACGCCTGGTTGACTCACACTCATTTGCCTCTATTACCCCGAAGGCCCCCGCATCACTGAGCTCCAGAACACATGGTACTCAAGCCATCCTCCGGCCATGAGGGTCTGTTACCCCACCGGTCTCTCCATCAGTCACCACCTGCCTCTTCCTCCCTCCAGTGAACAGTGAAGAAAGCGGGGGAAGCCTGGGTTCCAACCCTGAGCACATCACAGACACCGTGGAGGAAACACCCAGCCTGCGGTTGACACGGATGTCCACTCCGCACTGTACCGCACTGCACTGAGGGGGAGCAAGAGCCAGAAAACGCCAGCCTTCCCAGCCTGGCACCCTCCGCGCCTGAGTCCTTCCCAGACACACATCGGAGGATCCACCCCACCTGAGCGGACCGTGCCCTTCACCAGCTCCCACAGAAGCCAGTGACCCTACAAGATGAAGCCCCCTGGGGAGTGATCTCATCAAACCAAACTCCGTGGAGCCCCAGAAGCCCCATCTCTGCCTGTGGGTGTCAACACTGACCCCCACACAGCAGGGCCCAGCCAGTGGCCCTAAGAGGGAACTGAGAGCCCCATAGTGTAGAGGGGTCCATCGGTTACCTGCTGGAGTGGAAAACTGCACTCCCAACCCCAGCCCTCCGCCAGCTCCTGCCTCACTGGCTCGCTGGGCTGCCAGTGCTCTGTCCTGAGGTGGCTTCCTGCCTCTCGGGAACACAGGAAGCCAACATTGTTGGGATCTAAATGGCCTTTTCCTCCTGGCCTCGGCTCGGAAAATGAGCACATAGCCTCGCTGTGCACCTGACCCCAGCAATAAGCGCCCACGCCCCCAGTGGGCCTCAGCTTCTTCCCCAGCTCACAGAGACACTGGTCCAGCCACCCACCTGCCCACCAGGCCCCATAGTCCTTCCCTGCCCTGCTGATCTCCATGGCCTGGCTTGGAGGTGTGTGGTGGTTTATATTATGTGTCAACCTGGGTAGGCCATGGTACCCGGATAGTTGTTCGACATTATTCAGGTTGTTTCTATAAACGGGTTTTTTAATGGATAAGATTAACATTTAAACCAGGAGACTTTGAGTAAAGTAACATTAACTTCCATGATGTGGTGGGCCTCGTCCAACCAGATGAAGGCCTGAATGAAACAAAGACCTCCCCCAAGCAAGAAGAAATTCTGCCAGCAGACTAGTCTAGAACTTGAACTGCAGTTCTTCCCTGGGTCTCCCGCCTAACAACCTGCCCTGAAGATTTTGGACTTGGAAGCCTCTACAATTGCATAAACCAATTTCTTAGAATAAACTACCTACCTATCTCTATGCATCCATCAACTACCCACCTCCCTATCCATCCATCCAGACATGCATCCTGTTGATTCTGTTTCTCTGGAGAACCCCAACTAATACAAGGGATAGTCGGAGGTATGGGCACCATGCGGCTTTGAAGTTGAACCAAGAAGAAACTTCTAGATCATCCCATCCAGTGCTTTTGAAACTTTCATGCACATGGACTCCTAAGATACTGGTTAAGGGGCNAATGCTCGCTCTGTACCGGGCTCTGTTCTGAGTACAAGGTATGTCATTTCATCCCCAAAGTAACCCGAGGAGGGAGGTGTGCTATGTGTCTCATTTGAAAGGATGGGTAACTGAGGTTGGGAGAGGTGACGTGATCTGCCTAAGCTCTCACATGTAAGGGGTAGAGCTGGGATATGAATCCAGGACGCCTGGGCTAAGTGCAAAACCACCATCCATTCTGCCTCCTGAAACACTTAACTTCTGCAGCCAGAGCTGTTCTCATGAAACAGGCAGGGGCTCCAGAGGCCCAGCCCCTCAAGCCTTCCCTTGGATTTCTCCTTCTCCCTACCTTCCAGGCCCCTAAAAGCATCTCAAAAAAAAAAAAAAAGAAAGAAAAGAAAAGAAAAGAAAAGAAAAATCCAGTTCCTCTGGATAACAGTTTAGAGCCTCTAATCCAGTCCAATCCCTCTTTTAGAGAAAGGGAAAGTCAGGCCCAGAGAGGTTAAGTGTCTCACCCAAGCTCACACAGTCAGGCAGTAGCAAGCCCCAACTAGAACCCAGGGTCTCCCCGTCTCCCCATCCTAGAACCCAGGCTGCCTCCAATGACTGCAAAGAGGTCCTCAGACACAGGGTAGGAGGTGGCATCCCCAGTGCAGGAACAGAGGAGAAGGAGCTCCCTGAAACAATGTTTCCCAAAATCCAACCAGCAAGGGCTTCTGAGTAGGCTTGTCCCATAGAGAGGAGAATTGTCTTCCTGGGTACATTGCCCTTCCAGGGAAACAGCCGGTGCCTTCCCCTGCCTTCCAGGCTGATCGGTGGCATTGGGAAGGGAAGGACTCTAAGTCTAGGCCCACATCCAGGCCCAGATGGCAGTCCTTGGGCTCTGGAGCTGGCATTTTGATCTCTCCTCTTGGGTTTCAGCCTAGCAGACAGCCAGGGCCCTTTAGCAAGGCCCTAAGCTCCCTAGAGCACTGTCCCCAAGGACTTATGGGAAACCCCCCATTTGACCTGAGGAACTCATCATACACATCCCTCCAGACCCAGCCTGCTTAGCCTTCCCTGATGAAGCCTGATAGGAAAATCTCTGCTAAGTCGGAGATAACACTTCACACACACCCCTGTGTCAGCCGAGCCACATGTTTTGTGGTCGTCTGATGGCATGTCTGTCTTCCCGGGTCACAGCCCAGAGGGGCATCAGTTCACGACTGCCGGGTGGACGTCCCTGTGGATGCAGCAGATGAAGGGACAGGCTACACTGCGAGAGCTATTTAGCCTGTACAGACCCCAGCGGGGGAGTTTTCCAGGCCCGCCCACTGGCCGGGCTCAGGGAGCATTCTTGGTTCAGCCCCTTCTCTTCAGAAGGAAACTGTGAGCGGCAGGGCCAGAAAGAGTGCCTGGACCACTAACAAAGGCCCGGGGGCCTCCTCTCCTCCCACTGTCTCATCCATCCGCCTCCCTCATAGGGAGCCTTAGACCCCAACACTGGCTTTCGCTTTACAGCCACACACAGAACCTCAGTGTTTCTTGCGGTTCCCCCAAGAGACGCAGGGCAGGGTTTATTATTAACCCCATGGGACACAGAAGGAAACAGGCTCAGCGAAGGAGAAGACTGGCAATGGTCTCACGGGGACCTCTCTGCCCGTGTATGAGTCACACTTGTGCCCAAATGTCCTGCCACCTTAGTTCTTTGTCTGCATCATCCATCATTGAGTCTCCGGGTCCAGAACTAGACCCCAGCTTCCTTGACTCCTTTCCCCGCCCCCATCTCCCACCCCAATCCCCTCAGCCGTATTATGTTAAGCAGTGAAATGCGGAAGGCAGGGAGCATAAGAAGTAAGAATGCCAAGCTACAGAGCAGGCCCGCTGGAGGGAGACAGGACAGACGCCCCCGATCTAGGAAAGCATCCTCACTGCCCGTGCCTGTACCTGGAGTTCCCTCAGCACTGCAAGGAGGCTGAATTCAGAGCCTCGATGGCCCACCATCACCCTCAGTCACCAATCCAAAGAGTGACCATGTTGTCACCCCAGACTCAAAGACCTAAAAAGGAACCAAAGAGTACCGCAAACCCTTTGGGTAGCGCTTGGCGAACAAAACATGACCTGGAATTTAGTCCACAGTCAGCGCCTTAGCTGGGGAACAACCTGTACAACCACAGCTGGGGACAGAAGATGGATGGGTGGGTGGGTGGGTGGATGAATGGATGGATGGATAAGGGGGTCTGTGCCCCTTCTGGTTCCAAAGCACAGAGAGTTGGTCCCGTCCTGTATTTCTCACCAGTAAGCCCAGTGGCCCCAACCCTGTCCCCAGGCCTGGTGACCCAAACCCTCTCGCTGAGAATGCACATCATAGCCTCCTGTACAGTTGGGAGTCTTCAATCCTCCCTTGCTGGGCCCGGCCCCGGCCCTCCACGGCCCAGTCCTGACACCTGGTGGTGTCTCTGGACTGCAGTCCTGGCCTTCTTCCCACTTCTCAATAACTCATTCAGAGCTGCCAAACCAGCCTGGCAGCCCCCTGGCCACCTGCCCTCCACTCCGGCTCACACCGGCCAGGCCAGGCTCCGAACCAGGTAAAACCCAGGTCTCACCTTGGGGGCCTTCTCTTCCCATGGGGTCACATCCCCTCCTCAACCCAGGCCTTCAGCCAGGTCAACTGGGGAACCTAGGACCACAGACTATTACAGAATGTGCGGCCAGAGATGTGCCCAAGGTCAGACACTGAGTGCCAGACTTCCTTCTACCCCATCCCTGTTCTGCCTCCTATCAGAGGGCGCTGGCCGTCCCTGGGGTGAAAGGAAGGCACACTAGCGAAGGAAACAAGGAACCGGTTGGGGGGTATAGAGCCTTAGGAGCTAACTTCTGCAGGTTCACGCGGCGGGGTCCGGTGGGGGCGGTGACGCATGCAAAATACAAAGCCCCGCCCCCAGCAATTCCCGCCTAACTCCTCCCAACTCCCACCTTAATCAGCCACCCGTCCCAGCCAGACCTCTTGGGAGGAGGGCGCCACCATGAGGCTGATTTTGGTACTGCAAAAGTCCCTGTTGGCCCCCTAAATTCCTTCTGGGTGTCCCAGCTCTTCAGTCAAGGACCATTAACCTCTGCCCTTTGCGCATAGCAGGACGTGCCTCGAATGCCTCCGCGTGCACGTTCGCACACACTCACACATTCCCTTCCACCCACTCCCCCCTTCAACATGCCGCTGAAAATCCTTGTCTAGGAAGACTCCACCCCCTCCACCCCCACCCCCATCTCCCACCCCCTGCAGAGAGCACACCGCCAACAACCCCAATCGGACCCAGCCAGCTGTGTGCCTTCGCAAGAGACCTAACCACTCCGAGCCTTGGTTTCCTCACGTGTAAACTGAGCGTGACACTAGTACCTCCCGGATGCTGTGACCCTGCAGGAGATCCTTGAGAGTGCTTTCATACTAAGTCATTGCTCCCTAGACTCTGACACCCAGCTTCCCAGCCCCGCTGAGACTCCGGCGGGGGGGGGGGGGGGGGGGAGTCCAGGTAGAGCCCTGTGTGAGTAAAGACCCTCCCGGGGCGAGAAGGAGCGAGCCCCTTTGGCATGTTTGACTCACTTGGCATATTCTGGAACTGAGCCAGGGTGCGTATGGACTTGGGGCACAGGGCAGATGGCTCAGAGAGCTGGCAAGGTGGGGTCCTGCTGGGCCACCACCACAGGAAGGAGTCAGAGCTTTGTCTGGAGGGGAGTGGGGGCTCCCAGAACTTTACCCGGGGAGCTGACATCACTAGGTCTACGTGGAGGCCCGCTTGGAGCTGGTGAGGACGGTGAATTGGAGACGGCGGGTCAGGAAGCCAAGAGCCGAAGTTGGCCCTCCAGGTGACAGGTGCTGCCAGCCCAAATTGGAGAGGCTCAGTGATCCAAACTACACTGGGGGCCCTGGCAACGGGAGGTTGGGGGCGGGGGCAGGAGAAGAAGGCCTCTATCTGGTAGGGCCACTGGGGAGGGTGTTAGTCACTGTCACTGAGACTGCACACACGGGGCCCCTGCTGATTTTACTGTGTGATCTGGGCCAAGACACTGTCCTCGCCGGCAACAGTGACAGCCAAATCCCAGGCTATTTTAGAAGCACGTAAGAATAGTGATTGAAAGAGCCCAGCAGCCGCCAGGCTCGAGCCCAAGTCTCCTTCGGGGGCTCTTACGCTCCACGCTCCTCCCTAGCTTCAGCGTCTTTCTCAGTGCCAGGCACACACCTCCCACACGCCGTCCGCATGCCTTGACCAGCCACACCCTGCACATACAGCCTCCACACACTCCGTACTCACCAAGCACACACCATCCACCTGCCACACACCACTAGCCATACACGTGCCACATGCCATCCACATGCCTTCTTCATGCCATCCACACGCATACCGGCCGTCCACGCACAAGCTACCTGCTGTTTCCACGCCACCTGTGTGTGCCATCCACACACACCCACAAGCTTGCCATCTGGTGTGCTCAGGACTCCAAGGACATCCGCTCCGGCCCCAGGCCACCTCGTTCCCACAACAGCACGCTCCCCCTCCCCCATAGCCTGAGCAGCTACTCACCTTTGCAGGTGCAACCCTCCCGGGTGATGACCTGTCGGCAGATGCCACAGGGCTTCACCTTCTTGAAAGTCTTCACCTTGAAGTGGTGAGTCTTGGGGGCCTCCAGGTCCTCTGGCTGTGGGGGGAGAGGCATAGTGATCAGGCCTGGGCAGAAGCCCAGGAAAGGAGGTGGAGGGGACTAAGGAAGAAGTGGACAAGCACTGAGGAAGAGAAATGAGACCCTCGTCAGGGAAAAGGTGCCCCAGGAAAGAGAAAGCTGAGTGTGACCCAGGCTCCCACACTTGGGGGGAGGGGGGTCGCATACTGGGACACTGATTTTAAGTGGATTGCTCAGTACGGTTTCACACGCATACACCATAGAACCACACCCGGGAGGCTGTCTCATGGCCGTCCCAGTCAATAGCCCCCTAAGGTAAGTACTGTGGTGACTTCTATCACCAAAGAGGCATTTTGCCAGAGCTTTAAGCTTCCCTGTGCAGTTTCTATCACTCAGGATTAATCCGTGGGGCTCATCCACACGGACGCACAGGGCAGCAGCACTGCGTTTGCATTGCTGCAGCCAATTCTTTTCTCTGTTCTACTGGTGACGGTCCTCAGCCTTCTTACCCACGTCCCCAGCATGCCATGTCCCTCCATTCTCTCACACCCCCTCCCCACCACCTCCTGCCACAGCCTGGGCTACTTCCATCTTTATCTTTATTTTTGGTGCTTTGCATTATGAAAACATGGATATGTTAAACCTTTTTATTTATTTTTTTACTTTTTTAATTTTTTTTTTAATATTTTTATTTATTTCTAGGAGAGAGAGAGAGAAAGACAGCGTGAGCAGGGGAGGGTCAGAGAGAGAGGGAGATACAGACTCTGAAACAGGCTCCAGGCTCTGAGCTGGCAGTCAGCACAGAGCCCGATGCGGGGCTCGAACCCACGAACCGCGAGATCATGACCTAAGCAAAAGTCGGATGCCTAACCGACTAAGCCACCCAGGCGCCCCTTAATGTTTATTTTTGAGAGAGAGCAACAGAGCATGAGCAGGGAAGGGGCACAAAGAGAGGGAGACACAGAATCTGGAGTAGCTCCAAGCTGTGAGCTGTCAGCACAGAGCCTGACACGGGGCTCGAACTCACTAATGGCCAGATCATAACCTGAGCCCAAGTTGGATGACTGAGCCATGCGGGTCCCCCTTTCCTTATTTGTTTATTTATTTATTTTTAAATAGGTTCCACACCCAGCATGGACCCCAACATGGGGCTTCAACTCACGACCCTGAGATCAAGACCTGAACTGAAATCAAGAGTCGGATGTTTAACCAACTGAGTCACTCAGGGGCCCCTGAAATCTCCTTTTTAAAACTACACCACCACACACATGAGATGAAGGGCAGGCTGGCAGTCCAAGCCTTCACTGTGTCTGACCTGCCACGAGCCCCGGGCCAGTCACCATCCCTCCCCCCCACTACCACAGGCCTCAGTTTCCCACTCCAGATAGCACAGGGTTGGGCACCACACCCTCAAACTCTGACAGTCTGTCCTTTGCAACCACATATGGGGAACACACTCTAAGCCGCAGAGCCCTGCACCCACACTGCTTAGGACCCCTCCTCCTGTCTACAGCCCTCAGCCCAGGCCCGGGCTGGGGGAGCTCCCCGTTATGAGGACACAGGAGAAGCCACCAGAGCCCGAAGGCATCATGCCTCTCCAGAGCCCCACACCCCGGTGTCCAGCCTGGTGCACTTCCTGGCTTTGGCAGCAGGGGCCAGCAGAGCACACACATCGGCAGCTCGCTCGCCCAGGCACAAGGCTCCCTGCCACCCATCTGCACACACACACAGCCACACACGGAAACACAATCGATGGCCGACCCCGCAGTCCCAGGGAAGGGTTCTTATCGTCCAAGTCTGGCTCCTTGTGCCCTGCTCCAGAGCCTCCAAGCTCCGGGGTAGGAGGGGGCGACTGGTGTGTTCAGAGGAGGAAGGGTACCAGCGTTCCGCAAAGCCAGCAGGTCCGGGACTCCTCTCTGAAGACCCTGCAGTGGTGAGTCCTGGGGGCAGAGCGAGGCTGAGCCATGAGAGACGCAGAGAGAAAACCAGACAAAATGAGAGAGACACAGAAATCCAGAGAGACAACGAGGCAAAGAGATAGAGATGGGGGGCAAAGACTGAGACAGAAAGACAGAGTCGGAGAGATAGAGCGACAAAGATAAAGACAGAGACAGAGAAAGATGGAAAAAAGCAACAGAGAGTCAGAGAGGAAGAAAAGAAGACAGAGATAAGACAGAGACAAAGGCAGAGACGATCGAGCACACATAGAGAATAAGAGAAACAGATAGAAACAAACAGAGACTATAAAGGGAACCAGAGAATCAAAGGGGCAGACAGACAAAGGGACACAGAAGCCAGCTTGAATGGGCCCCCAAACGCTAACTCTGGGAAGACTTGAGCATCACAATACAGATGATAGTAGTGGCCTAAATGAGCCCATGCTGATATGCGAAATAAGTGAAAAGATTCAAAGTGTGATGCGAAACTGGAATACTTAACAAATCTCAAAGCACCTCACCACACTACACTTCCAAATTACAAAGGGGAAAAAGTCACCCCTTCCCCCACCCCAGACTCCACATTAATCAAATGATCAAAGCGAATATCAGTAATGGGATGAATGGAAATCGCACACCTCGGAGGACATGGCAGACCATCGCTTCTGCCATTTTCCTGCCGAAGAGACACAAGCTGAATCTAATTGTGAAGAAACATCAGACCAACCCAAATCGAGGCACAGTCTACCAATTAAATGGCTTGTAATCATCAAAAGTGACAAGGTCACAGAAGGCAAGGAAAGATGGAGGAGATTTCCAGACTGATAGAGTCTGAGGAGATAAAATGGTCCAAAGCAACGGCTGATTCTGAACTGGATTCTTCCCAAGCCCATAAAGGACGTCACTGGGACACATGGCCACATTTCAGTGGGGTCTGAGGAGGGCACAGTAGTCATGTACCCATGTCAGGTCCCAGAATTTGATGTCTGTGTTGGCTTAGGGGGGTGAAAGTCCCTGTAGGAAATCAGGAAAGCATGTATGCCAACAGGGCATTAAGTCAGCAACTTACTCTCAAACAGCTCAGGAAAAAAAGTTCATTGCACTGTATCTGCAACTTATCTGAAGTTTGAGACTGTCTCAAAATCCAGAGACAGGCAGATAGAGACAGCAGGGAGGCAGGATGAAGCAGAGACAAAGCCAGGGCAGAAGTGGAAAGAGCAGGGGAAGGCGGAGCCCAGAGCGGTGCCGGGAGCCCAGCAGTGCCCCCTGGTGGCTAAGCCCAGCAGCCGGGCCTGGGTTCTGATACTCTAGGGTTCTGGGTCTTAGAAGCTGTGCTTCCAGCTTCTGCTGAGGGTGGGGGCAGGACAGGACAAGGCACTGTCCTCCTCTGGGCCTCATTCAGTGTCCCCCAGCCCACAAGGAGGGGCAGCTGAGCCCCCTCCACTCTGAGGTCTCACCTCCCCTGTTTTCTCCTCTCAGCCCCTGGCTGGCGGCCTTCCAGACAATCTCTGTCATAGACATTCCAGGGAGGGGGCCCAGCCCAATGTCAAATGCAGCAGCCCAGCCCTGGGCTGGGGGGGTGGGGGTGGAGGGAGGATCAGGAAGGGGAACTGGGGTTCAATTTAAGGCCTGTCTGGGGAGGCAGGCAGGAAGCCCTAAAGCCTAGTCTTTTCAGGCTTTTTCAGACTCTAGCCACCTCCTAAACCTGCCCCTCCCACCCCACTGAGTTGAGCAGAGCGCCCCCATTCCAACTTATCCCCCAGACTTCTCCGCCTACACCCCAAATCCAGCCCTTCCCCCACAGCCCGCAGAAGGAGACTTTCTCCTCAAAGTACACTTGAACAGTGGAATCTCCCACAAGAGGGTCCTGGCTGCCCAGTGAACACATGGGGAGCAGGCGGAGCCTTCCAGACTGACAGGCAACCGCCCAGACTTCTCCCCTGGGCCCTGGGCCTGCCTGCTCTGCCTGCCCAAACTCATAAATGTGAGTTTACAAAATGTGTCCCCGCACGGGCTCGGCTCGGAGAGCAGGAACGGGGTTTCAGATACTCTCTCCGGCCTCACCCGCGGCCTCTCCAAGCAGCCTGTGGGCAATGGCCCAGCACACTCCTGGCCCTCACCTCCTCCCCATTCTGGCTCTCGGCTCAAGGAGTACTGGGATGGGAATCTAGGGACCTGCTGTCCAGGCTGGTGACCTTAAGAACATCAGTGACCTTCTCTGGCGCTCACAGTCTCCAGATGAAAGTGACGGGCTTGGTCAAGATAGTCTGAGTATAGACAGAGCAGGGGAAACAATGGGCCAGTTTGAGATTTTGAGATGAAAGAGGAATGGAGGGCAGGACACGATCATGGTGACACAGAGAGAGGTCTCAGGAAACACCACGGCTCCATGAGAGGCTAGGGAACCCAGCTGGGAGGGAGGAGGCCAGCCTGGCCAGCCTGAGGCAAGTGGCCATAGGCTGTGACCTCTACTCTACAGCACTGGCTTGCCTGGCTATAGAATGGGCGTCTGGCAGTTTCATTGGAAGAGTCACCCACGCAGGTGTGAAGATTCCCCAGTTTGTTGGAGGAGAAAGTCTAGGGTGGGTGAGCCTTACATCCTCAAATATCTGAAGGAGCTGGCAATGTAAGATGGACCAGACGTGATCTATGAAGTCACTGAAAACAAAACAAAACTCGGTGGGGGGCAGGCAGAAGCCACAAGGACACAAGATTAGACTCCAGGGGGTATAAGAACTTCCTAAGGACCGTATGTTAAAATCCAGACAAAGAAAAAACATGGGGGGTCTGGTCCCTACGGTGCCTTCCCCCAGAGTTACTCTGCAGATACAGGCAGAAGATGGGAATGAGCCCACGAAGTGCAGAATTCTGTTCAGGGGTAACCACTTGCTAGTACAATGCTCATCATTTTTCCTGACAAGTGGCAGACAGGCTCACAAAGCACCCCCACGCTTCCTAGCAGGATTAGCTTCTAGAGGCCCTGGGGGACACTGGGGGACCGCAGCAGGAGCCCCCTGGTCTCTCTAACACCCACTTCCCTCAAGAGGCAGTGCCCAGAAAAGAGAAGGGGTCTTAGCTCGGAAGTCATTCTTCCCCACTCTCTAAGCCCAGGGCCCCGCCCCTGTGACAAGCCCACCCAGCATCACAGGGCTTCCTTGGGCCTCAGGGGGATCCTCTCCTTCCCTCCCTCCATTCAGCCAAGTTTGCCAGCCCTTGATGTCCCAGCCAGAGGGGCGTGGCACATCTGGCTGGGACAGTTTGGCAGAGTCCTGGCCCTGGGGTGGGAAAGGCTGTCGGTCCCTCCCTACCCCATGGGGGCAGAGTGTGATGGGGTGGGGGTGGGGAGTGAAAGGGGACTGACAGCCCTAGGGGTCCTCCAGCTCAGGAGTTCCTGTCCCCTCCCCAAGAAACTTCCCCAGCCCTTCCCCCACTAGGTCCCCTGTGCCCTGAAGCTAGGAGCCCTGGAGGATGTGGCCGGAGGGCGGCATCTGCGGGCCAGTGAGCCTTGGGGGAAAGAGTCACCAAAAAGCAGGGCTAGGGCAGTCCTTGCCCTGCCTCCTGCCCCCACCCCCCACCACTCCACATCTGGTCGTCTAGTGTTTGGACACCAGTACCTGGCTGGCATCAGCTGTGATTTCTGTGGAGGAGACTCAGACTCCCCAAGGAGCCACAGGCTGGCATCTGGGAGACCCAGGTCACCTCAAGTGCCAAACTTCCCCCAACCCCACTTGCTTTCGCATACACACCAAAGTTCCTTACCCAACCCCCCCCCCACCCACAGTCTGCTAGCCAGCTAATGACCTGACAGCGTTCTTGGTCTCCTAGGCGGAAAACTCTGAGTCACCCCCAACTCCTGGCCCTCCACCCTCCAACCCAACCAGCTGCCAGACTCTGAATTTTGCTTCCTGAACACTCCTGCACTTTCTGATTCCAGGACCAATGCCCTATTGAGGAAAGAACTTGTCACTTCTAGCCAGGGCTAGTGCAACAGTCTCCTGGGCCCCTGATGCGGGGCCCCGCCTCCCCACACAGCCTCTATGCAGCCTCTAAGGAGCACAGCTCTACGAGGTCACTGATGCCCCCACTAGCCCCAAAATGCTACCATGCCTACCCATGCATCTGAGACGAAACCTGGGCTCCCTCAAGCCAGCAGGGGAAGCAGCCTTCGTCCATACCCAGCCCACCCTGCCACCTCAGTCCCTGACTCCCTGCCCTGTGTCCACCTCTGAGCCTCTGCTCTGCAGTTCCCACTTCCCAAAATGCCCTTCCTCCCTCCTCAGCTGGCCAAGCTTCTAGGCATCAGTCCTCACCCTTGCTGCCCCCCTCAAGGCCTCATTCAAACCTCATCCCCTCAGGGAGATTTTCCCAGATACCCTCGCCCACCCACCACCATCTCAGATTCAGCCTCTCCACTGCTGTCTTCTTTTTGTGTTTTGAAAAGTGTAAAAGTGCTGGAAAAAATGAGCATGCTTGTTCCATCGCCGTGATTCACCATCTGTTAAGGATGTGCCACTGTTGTCCGCGCTCCCTCTCTGTCTCTCTGCCCCTACACAAGTCCCCCTATATTCTCACATGCAGGGAATTCCACACCAACCCGGCACTATTATCTAATATTTAATTCATATTCTAATTTCCCTTTATGCCCCATTACCATCCCTCGGAGCTGGGTCAGCTGGGTTTGTTTCTCTCTTGCACTCGGGATCCAGGCAGAGGCTGCGCTACATTGAGTTGCTGGGTTTCTTTCATCTCCTTTCATCTGGACACATTACTCCTCCTTTTGATTCCCGTCTTTCGAAGACTCTAGGCTGTTTTGCAGGAGGTCCCTCCGTTTGGATTTGTCAGCTCACTTCTTCAGGATTCAGTTCAGGNTTTGTTTTCTTGGGACTGTCTAGGATTGTGCAATCCGCCTGTCCCTCCCCTCCCCTGTTAGCAAGGTGCCCCCAGGCAAGTGCTTTAACCCCTGTCTGCCTCACTTCAGTTAAATGGGCTGATAAGAGTCACCACCCAGAGCTTGTGAGACAAAGCCTGGGAGAGGCCACAGGAACCGTACCCAGCACAGAATAAGCGCTCCCCAGGCTTGGGCTACGGTTCACACTCACGTTGTCTGTCACTCGTGTGTGCGCGCGCATGCGCTAGAGTAGCCCACCAGGTACATGTGTCTGCCGGTACTTCTGCTCCATGTCCCCCGTGTCCTGGGGCAATGGGATCCCTAAACTAATCTGAAGGAGCAAATCAAATGGAGTGGATGCCTGGCCTCAGTTCCCCATGTAACTGTACCCCCCTCCCACTGACCTGCCCTCGGGGAGAGGACACAGGTCACCCCCTTCACCAGCCACAGATGCCAGGCTGAGAAGAAAGCTCTTTGACTCCGAGTAGCCCTGCACCATCTCCGTGGAGGGCGGAGGGCAGAGGGCGGCACTGACCGAGATCCTCCCAGGTGACAGGGGAGCACACGAGGCATGGGAGCCCAGGATTCAGCCCCGGACTCAGTCTACTGAACTGAATGACTCTCCCCTCAGCTTGCGTCTCTCTGCCCCGCTCAGCTCCTTCATAAACCACATTCCAACGTTCCTAATCTGCAAGTCTGAGGTCCCTTTTTGTGCCCTAAAGTGAGTCAGCTCCTGGGGTGGAAGGACACAGAGATGGGACAGTCAGAGCCACATGAATGGGCCGGTGCCGCGGCAAGAGCCTGGCACCCAGTCCCCCACTGACCCCTCACAGTGATGATGAGCCTGAGGAGCTTGCTCCAAACACACAGGTAGGGCAGGATGGAACAAGGATTCAAGTCCAGGGCTGTCTGCGGCAGGGTCCCAAGTCCCTAGCCACTGCACTACCATCATCTCTAACATCCCTGACACTCAGTGCCCCTCTGCCCAAAGGCCATCTCCTGGCTAGTGTTCCCTGTCCTACCCATCCATAATTAGCTACACTTGCTGCACTTGGACTCCCAAGTTCTTAGCTTCACCTCTGCATTAAAGGCCTCCCAAGAAGCCTTTCCTAATAGCTTCTCTCTGCCAGGTTAGGGACCCCCTGACCGACACAGCTTCCCTCGTGGCAACACCCATCTTATTGTAATCATTAGTCCAAGACCTGCAAGCTTTTCTTGGAGAAGTGGAACCCCATAATCATCCACGAAATGGTTAGACAGGCAGTGGGTGGGCAGGTGGGTGCGACATGACCCAGTGGCCGGATGGTTTCTCCAGCACACACAGTACTTCCCCAACACCAGCCCGTACGTACCCTTCGGCTGCTCGCCCCCAACTGCCTTTAACCAGAGCTCCAACAACCCCCCCGCCCCGCCCAGCCCTAGCCTTCCCTGCCCAGGAACACTGAACCCAGCAGTTACGCGGCCTTGGGCAGGCCACTTCCCCTCTGTAGGTCCCTTCACCATGGCTGGAAACTGGAGCTTGTCGTCCCTGCCCTTCATGCCTTACGGAATCACACTGAGGTTCAAACAAAATTGTTTAAGTCAAAGAAAGGCACAGAGAGGAGGAATGACTTGCCTGACCGCCATAGCTATTAAGTGGTGGAGTCAGGATGTGAACCCAGGCAGGCAGGCTCCAGAGCCCAGGTTCTGAGCGCTGTGCATGCTGCCTGCTGGGAAGGCCTTGCGTGCTCTTGGCCTTCACATTGTTCTCACAGCCCTGTTCACATGGATTCCAATACCCTACCCTGAAGGATTCCCAGAATGGACAGCCCTTGATGGGGGACCAGGAGACCCAGGTTCTAGCCCTGACTGTAGCTCGCTGCATGGCTTCAAAACCATGCCATCACACAATTAGAGCTGACATTTCTTGAGCCCTGATGTGAGAGACGCTCTTATAAATGTACAGGTCTATTAGCCCATTTAAAACCTAACAACCCTAGAGGCAGGTGGGGAAACTGAGGCACAGAGATGTGAAGTCACTTGCCTAAGGTCACACAGCTAGCAAGTGGCGAGGCCGGGATCAACACCAGGCACAGCCCTGTCAGCCAGCACACCGCACTCCCTCTGAACGCTGCAGAAAAACTGAGGTGCTTGTCTCTGACTTTGTACCTCAAACGTCATTCCAAAAAGCTTTGCCAAAGGAGGGGTGTGTTTCAGACCCTGGTCAGTCTCATCTAGCCCAGCCTAGGTCCCAAACCCCGCTTATCAGGAGGCCCTGGGTGGGCACAGCCCTCACAGGCAAACAAAGCTCCAGAGACAGCAAGTTCAGGACCAAGAGGTCAGACTGGGGTCTATGAAGCAGAAACTGCACGCTGAGAATCTGAGGGCTCGTGAGGACCGATCTGAACAAAATATGTGCTGAGCACTGGGAAGAACACTGGCTCCAGAAAAGAGAGCACTTCATTGTCGGCAGCTGGAAGTGGGCTCAGAGAACACTATCCACACTTCCATGAGGCCCAGAAAAGTCCAGTGGCCAGCCAGAGGCCACGTGGCTTACTCACGGCCCAGCCAGAGCTGCCCTTGGCACTCCCCCCCACTCCCTGCCACGGACTTGTGTCTTTTTCACCCCCACCACCTTTGATGAGCTCCTTCCAGGTCCAGAGGAGAGAGCGAGCCCTACTGGAAGGAAGAGCCGGTAGCTCTAACTCCATCGGCACAACACCAGAAAGCTCAATTAATGAGCATGTAATTATTTTCTAAATAAACCATACTCAAATATGTAGAAACAAACAGGAGCATTTGATGAGAAAATCAAGTTATGCAGATTATGCAGCTATGCTCCGCGGCAAATAAAGTGATATTTTTTTTATTCCTAGAGTTTGTGAAAACTATACCCTGCAGAAATATTGCTTCTTGGATGGAACGTCTGGAGTTTTCCCTATCCGGGAACATGTGCACACATAGACAAGCGTGCACTCACATGAGGGCACAAGACATCTCTTTCAGACGGTGCCTCAATTTACCTCCCTGAGGCTGCAGACCTAGCTAGAGTCTGGCCCCAGTATAGCTGGGCAGTCCTGGGCAGTCAGGAGCCGCAGAGGTGGGAGCTCAGCCATCCCAGGGAGATCCTCCCCGCACATGAGATCTGGAATACGGGGGATCCCACGAGCCAAGGTTTAAGAGAGGGGGAAGGACCAGCATCTACTGAGCACTTACTGTGTGCTTGGGCACCTGATCTGTCGACATACATTATCTCTGTGCTCATCCCAGCGATGCAAATGTTTTATTATTCCCATTTTACAAAGGAAACTGAGACTCACAAAGGGAACTGTTTTACCCAAGGCCGCCCATCTAGTAAATAATGGAACTAAGATTTTTAACTGAGCCCTGTCTAGTATCAGAGTCCACACATTTCCCACCAGGCACCTCTTAGGGCAGAAGCAGCCCACCTGGCACGATCTCTGCGGCCTCTGTGCCCCCACTCCATACCTGGCACCATCTACCCCTCCGTTTCCTAACACAAACACACATCCAGTCCCGCCAAGGCCCACCCAGAGGAGAGGAAGTTTGCTGGTATAACTACCCGTGCGGCTGTGGGGAGGGGGAGACAAGAGCCTGGACGTGGCCAGAACAGGGCCCTCTGTTCAGTCCATACTTCTCCAGACTGCAGCCCACCCCAGCAATGGCCACCGCCTCTGCCCAGCCCACTCCCACCGGCTATTCCCTGTCCCATAGACAAGTGCCCATAGGGCTGTCCCACAGGGCCAGGAGGGACAGGGCTGGGAAGGCACCAGGAGAGGGGCCAGGGGAGGGGCTTAGAGGCACCAAAGTGGCAGCGCTGGTACCTCCCTTTGGTCACCAGCACCTTCTCCCAACTCTTAGAAAGGGCAGTAGGATTGACAGGGCACACGTGCCTACCTCTCTGCAACTCCCCTTCACTATCTTCATTTCACCCACGGGGAAACTGAGGCTTGTCGGGATGAAGGACTTTCCCCACGACCTCCGAGCAGGGGTGGTCTTTCCTCCATCCACAGCAGCCTATCACCCCTGCAAGTGTAACTGCCATCTGTAACCCCCTGCAGGGCTCTCCCACTGCCCACCTCAATCCTCAGCACCATACGCTCATCTGAGAACTGGAAGACCTTAGAGAGATGAACTTGGCCAAGGCTCCCATTTTACAGATGTTAACGCCAGCCCGGCAAACCACCGATGCATCCTCTGTGCAGGCTGTTCCGGACACCCTCAGTCCGCTCTTCAGAGCCACGTCTGCCCCGGAGCCCCACACGCCACCAGACCCCTGGTCTCCCACCCTTCCCCCCTCTGCTCCAAGGACACCTGGCTGCCCAAAAGGCTGATCTCCCATGATTGTCCTCAGCCCGGGCTTGCCTAGGCCCTGGCCAGAGCAGGGAAAGGGGCAGGAAAGGCCACATCTGGATCCAGGGTCTAAAGCCCCCTCCCCCAAAACCAGCCATCACTCTCTTTGAGAAGAACCTCAGCCAGGGACGACTTCCCGCCCTCCTGACCCCTGTGCATGCCTTCGCCCAGCCCACACAGCCAAGAAGCCCCTCTCAGGAAGGGGTCTCCTGCCCCTGCCTTCATGCCTCCTGCAACAGCCGGGACTCCCCCAGCCCCCATCTCTCCCACGAGCCTTTTAACCTCATCATGGGCCCCCCCACCCCCATCACTCTCACCCCAACCCACACCTTCCTAAACCAAGGAAGAGGAGGAGGCAGGGGTTTCCTCCCCTGGGCAGGAGGGGAGGGGCAGCAGGGGTGTCCATAGGACCGGAGGCCTAGAGAGGAAGGGATGGCAGCAGGGAGAGGCTCAAAGTGAGTCGAGAAGGGATAAAAGTGACAGAATCCCAGCAGAATTCTTTGCAGTCAGGCTTTCCCAGATTACGTTTGCTAGGCCAGTGGCTTCCGTTGCCCAGGCCCCTAGCAAGGCCGCCTCCCCCACTTTGGGCTGAACAACCCAGGGGGTGAAGAATTCCCCCCCAGGATGGCAGGGGGTGGGGGTGGCAGGAGAGGCTCCAAAAAGAAACAAACTTCTTGATGGCTTTCTTCTACTTGTAGCTCCTGGACTCTAATGGAGGCAAGAGAGGTGGGGAGGGGGATGTCCCAACCCATAGAACCAGGGTCTAGGACCTGTTGATGGGGAAGGGCTAGGGCTGAGGGCCCGCTCAAATCAGTTTGTCCTTCTGTCAGTCAGAGGCAGAGAAGCCCTCCGCCTTCACTACCCACATCCACCGCTCCCCCCCACTCCCTTGACGCGACCACCACTGGCCCTCAGCCTAAGGATAAGATGGGGTACAACCTCCTAGGTAAAGCAGCCAGACCTACCCAGAGCATGCAGGACAGACAGATCCACGTCATCTTCGGGGGGTCCCGTCCCTCAGGCCAAGCCCGGAGCCTGCACACGGGCCCCTGAGCTCACAGCCCCCACGGAGCAGGCAGAAGGCAGCTCTGAGAATGAGGCTGTCGCTCCTCCAGCCAGCATCTGTCGGGCCTCTCGCCCTGCCTGCCTCCAGCTCACCCTCCCTCCTTTCCTCCTCCTCCCCCCACTCCACCCCTTGTCCCAGCCTCCTGTCTCCTCCCTCCTTCCAGGCTCCGCTGGGGGCTGGGGGCTGGTGGCGTTGGGGGTCAGAAGCTCTGCTTTGCAGGGGGTGTGAAGGAGACAGGGCAAAGGGGACAGAAGGAGACTGCCCCCCTCCAAGCCACCACCATCCACCCTGCACTTCCCCCCCCACCTCCAGACATATAACCCCTGTGAGCCACGAAGCTTCCTCCACCTTCTGATCTGATACTGGCAGGCTGGGGGCCCCTGTCCCCCCTGCAGNCAGACAGACAGACACAGTCTGTATATCCTGGGGTTCCCCGGCCCCAGCCCATCTCTGAGTGCAGATGCATGTCCTCCTGCCCTGGGAACGCACATTCATTCGCACACGCTCAGCCTTAACACAAGAGAAACCAGGCCAGACTGTGGGAGAATGGCCCTGCCTCCAGGCTGTGGATTTCATTCCAATTTTTTTCCTACTTCTTTTTTTTTTTCCCCTTCTTTCTTTCTTTTCTCCAAACATCTGTCCCAGCCCTTCCTGCCCTTCCTAAAAGGAGCCCCGCTCCAGGCTCCTGCGAGAGTCTGTTTTTCTTGACTGTACCCTGGGCCAACATTTGGTTTGCATTTCCCCACTTCCTCCTCCACCTCCCTGGTTCCCCCTCCCTGGGCCCAGTTTTCACCTCCCACCATTCCACCCGCCTACTTCTCCCCCACAGTGTTCCCTTTCCTGGCCAGCCCTCCCCTCCCCCCTCCTCAGCTCAGGGCAATAGTTTGGGGTCCAGAGCGGGTAAAAAGTCCGGTACAGAATCTAAGTGTATTCCCAGGGAGCACTGCAGGCAAACCCAGCAAACTCTGCTCAGGCCCTCATTGTCTAGATCCACCCTCCCCACCCCCATCTTCTCCCCAAAGACTTTCCTCTTTGAGTTCTGGCCGAGGCTGGACCAACTGAGGGTGGGTGGGGCTGGTGAATCACCCATTCTGCTTTTTGGAGCCTTCCAGGGGAGGGAAAGAGGGCTCAGCCCCACCCCCTTCTGAGGACACACACATCAGGACACACAGTCCAACTCACATAAACACGCAAAATGCCGAGGACAGGGCCCCACCCAGAGCACTCTGAGACCATTTTCCTGGATTGACTAACCTGGCAAAAAAGTCCTCTTGGTCGAGCTCCTACGCACATGCACGAGTGTGTTGTACACGCCCCCCGCCACATGTACAAAGGGTTAGGAATCCCCTGCCTCGCTCCCCCACTCACCCAAGAGCACGCCCTTGCCACTCTGTCAGCACCACACAGAGCATCCCTAGGGGTCAGGCTCTACAACCAGCCTCTCCCCTCGGCCGGACCTGCCCAACCAGGTGTGTTGGCTCCCAGCCCACAGTCCAGCCAACACATTTACCTGGGAAACTCCAGAAAGAGAGGGAAACATTCATGTTTCCTCTGGGGAAAGGCTGCCACATGCAGAAACACAGGCTGTGCACTGCACAAGGGACTGACACTCTTATGGTCTGGTGATTCTGAGAAGTCGGGGGAGGACACTGAACCAAGGTGTCCAATTCCGGTCCTTCCTAGAGCAGGTACCTGAGTCTTTGTTCCGGTCAAGGGGTTGGGGTGAGGAATGAGGGCCCCTTCTCCTACCTCTCCAAGTGCTTCTGCAGAGCTACAGAGCTAAAGAAGGCTTTGCCCCCACGCTGCTTGCCCTACGGCATCAGAACACCCTTCGGCTCCCTCACCCCAGCTGCCTCCCCACAAGGCCTGCTGGGGGTGTCCAGACAGACACTTCCGCAAACCTTCCCACCCTCTGCTGACCACAGCGTAGGGCAAGCAGGGAGGAGTGCCAGAGCCCGCCCAACCCCCAGCCACCACCACCAGCCTTGCCAGNCCAAGCCCACGGGCCCCTCTGCCTGTTCCCACGGCCCTTTCCTGCTGGCGTCACTAGAAGATGTGCCTCCCGGCAACTATCACAGAAGTTCTGAGAAATTACCTCGCATATTCCCAGAAATGCCAGAAAACAAGACCGAGGACCAAGTCACAGTGACACCAACTTGTCTGGCCTCCCACAATGCCCAAAGGGGCCCTGCAGCCCCTAGGCTGGCTCCTTCCCCAGTCCCCTCAGCTGGGACTAAACGCCAGTGGGAAGGGCCCCAGGGCTGCTGCCGGTCCCCTTGCAAGAACCCTCCCCCAGGATGACCCCATCCCTCTTTTCCAAGCCTCTGGGGGTCTGTTCCTGTATCTTAACCTCTCACTGTTGGGAAGTCCTTCCTCCTCCTAACCACCATCCGGCCTGTTTAATGTTAAACTCTGCCACCTGAGGTGTCTTTCACTCTGTAACTACCCCCCCCCCCCTTTNCCCTCCCCCACCCATGGACAGGGAGAGCTCCTTGGGCAAGGACACGTCCTGCGCTTTGTATCCCCAGAGCCTGGCAAACAGCAGGCACCAGACCTGATTAAAGAATAAATGAGTTGTACTATCAGTGAATGGGTCCTAACCTATCTTCCTACAGTTAGCACCTATGGTCCCCTTCCCAGTCTTTACCTCTCTCCCGCTCTGGCCCTCCTGAAAGGGCCTTGGGCAGTTCAGCCTGCACACCCTTGCACGTGCCGGTGATACGCCCCCATCTTCAGGACTGTCTCTTCCTGCCCCCTCTCCCTCACCTCGGAGCTCTCTCAGGCTGCAGACTCTCGGGAGACCACAACGCCAGTGCTCAGCCTGGGGTTCCCGGCCTCATGCTCGGACCAGGGTCTTGTCTGCAGCAGACATCAGGTACATGCCAGTGGGCCCGCTGGATTTTCCGGGCTGGGATCCCAGGAGCCTTGGAACTTGCCACCACCCTGTGCCACGCCACCCCACTGCCTCTTCACTGCCGTGGCCTGGTTTGTGTCCCGCTCAGCTCCCCCATCTGCACGCGGAGCACTTCCTGCTAGAGGCCGTCCAGATCCAGACCCAGCAGCCAACGGAAGAAACAGTTCTGCAGGCTCTGGGGCCGGCGCTGCTCGGAGGTGAGCTGAGCTGACGCAGAGGGATGGGTGAGTGAGGGCAGGAGTGAAGCTAAAGGGCTTTGTAAGCCTAAGCCTGACACTCTCCCAGCCTGTCTCCTCACCTGCAAAATGGCCAAGGCGATGGCCTCTAAGTTCCCTTCCAGTTGCACCTTCTGTGATGCCACCAAGTTCCCTCCAATGCATTCCTCCTATCCCTTGACATTCATCCATCAAAATGCTCTTCCTGTTGTCCAGCCCATCTCCGATGGTGGCACTGAGCCTTTCTTCTGTCATCACTGGCACAGACGCTGAAGGTCATAGACCATCAGAGGTGGAAAGACCCCCCCAGCCCCCGCTGGCTCAGCTAGCAGCCACAGTCAGGGTGACTAGAAGGGTCATGGCCAGAGCTTTCAGGGGCCCTAGAGAAGGTAAAGAACAGGAGAAGGAGGAGGAGGCAAGGGGTCTCTGAGGACCTCGAGACGGCAGCCCCATCAAAAGGGGACACGTGCTTCTCAGTGACAGCCACTGTGGCATCAGGGACGTGAGCCCATACCGTCAGATCTTTGGATCTGCCGAGAGAGGCCCTAAATCTATATCATATAAAGTCTTTTCTACAAAATATAAACAAAAAAGCAAATTTTGCAGTGTTGGCTTTTCTTAAAAAACCATTCTGTCAGCCAAACATATCCACGGGGGGAGTCTGGCCTTTGGGGCGCAGCTGACCTCATCCAGCCTCCTTGTTTATGGGATGACAACTCTGCAGCACAGGGAGGTCACAGAGCTGGTCAGTCAGGAACAGAGCCCCCCCACCACCCAGGTCCCACACGTTCTCCTAAAACCCGCCTTCCAGTCACTGTGAGACCGGAGTCAAGCTTTCAGCCTCCTGCCAGCACCGCAGCCCACTGCCTTCCACGTGGGGGCTGCTCCCACCGTGGCCTTCTTCCCAGCCGGTCCCAGAGGGCTCCCATCAAATAGGCAGGTGCACTGCCGGCTCTGGGATTCCTCTCCAACCTCCAACTGCAGATCCTGACACCAAAGCACTCGGCAACTGTATCTATCTGTCCCCTTTCGTCCCCTCAGGCTCTGCCACTCCACCCCTGGCCCCGGGAAAGATCAATAGTAACTAACCCGGCACTTCATTGTGGTATCATTGTGGTATCGTATTGAAGGCTCATACCAGCTCTCATTTTACAGACGCAGAAGCTGGGGCACAGAAAGGTTCAGCAACTTGCTCAGAGTCACACAGTTAGCGTGTGTGCGAATGGAGACCAGGGCGTCTGATTCAACATCTCATGAGGACTGAGAATTTTCCTGTCGTTCCTGTAGCCGTACAGTCACCCAGGGACTAGGGGTTGAGGCCCCATGTTGCGGTGGCATGTTAGCTCTCTTCTCACTCTATCTCTAAGGGCTGGCACTGCAGCTCCACAAAGGGGTCAGCTGCCCAGGCCCGGGTCTGGCTTGGGTGGGAGGTGCAGGGGACAGGAAAGAGTGCTGCCACATGATTCAGGGTGACACTGACGGGCTCCCTTGTGTCTCTAGAAGAGGCACCAGGAAGAGACAGCCCGCGGTACCATCAAGCCCTGGGACCTGAGACCTGGTGAGCACAGGGCCTGGCCCCTGCTGCCCAGAAAGCCTCCTTTCGGGTAAGCCATGCTCGCACACCCTGCCTCCCACCAGCACACACAGTGGGCCTTTGAGTTCTGGGGTGCTGGAGCCCTAGCGTGCCACCATGTACCACTACGCAGGATGTTCACTGCATGAGGGTGCAGCCAAGGGGCCAGGTGGGGGGCTGAAATCCCATCCGTGCTCCGGTCACCGAGCCTGGCATGGGCCGCATCAGTCCAGAGCATGGGGCATCCATCCCAAAGCCGACTAAGGCACCCTGTGGGCTAGGGGAGGTCTGGCTTCTAACCCCCATGCCTACCACCGCTCTAATATGAAATGGAGGTCACCCCCTTGCATTCCAGAAATCTCGATGCTCCCTGAGACCGAAGGTGAGGTTCCTGTCTAGGCCTCAGTTTCCCAGCTGACACAGGAAGGGTCATCATTCACATCCCCTTCCCCTAAACTCCCCTCCACCAGCACCCTAGGTGGGGACAGAGTCTGGGCCCAATCCCAACAATTTTTAATAAAATTTCTCCCAGAGCTCTACTCAATGATCTTGATCTTTCCCCCAGCTCTAATTTCCTGCCTGACTCAGGCCCTCAAAGGCTAGCTGGAGGGAGGCGGCTGCACCTGCTCAGTCAGTCCCTCACCACCCCCCAACCCTGTGCCCAGCGCAGATCCCAGCCCAGGAGTGCAGGTCACCCTCTACCTCTGCAAATAAGGAGGGGGAATTGCTATGATGCCTGGGGTCCAACTGACCTGGTCCTGGCTGGCCATTGCCCGCTGTAGGCTGCCTTCTCCCAAATGTGAAAACCCAACTCCGCAGCATCTGAACTCAGAGCCCACTGGACCGTGGATGGTGCTCTGGCCCCGTGCTCCCACAGTGCAGTGGCTGCCTCCCAGCCAATCACTGGGGACAATGCATTTTGCTAGAAGATTTCAGAGCACACCTTGGGTGACTGGGGCGGAAGCCTGCTGGCACCTTTCCCCACTGCGGCAGACAGGGAAACTGAGGCCCAGGGGCAGCACCTGGGAGGAGGAGCTGAACATTCAGTCCCATATAGGCAGAGAATGGATACTGGGAGACATCCTTCCATCCCCACATACCCCACTTCTGGCCTATCTGGAAGTCTACAAGGAAGGAGACCCTTGCTGGAAAGGCACACTAATAATAAAGATAATATGGCTAATTTTTATGGAACACTGCTATGGAGTGGTCACTTGGTAAACACTTTAAACGTACTGTCCCATTTAATCTTCACAATGACCCACTGGGTAGGTAGTTTCATCATCCCCATGTGACATGTGTGAGAACTTAGTTACAGCACAGCCAGATTAAGCACCTAGCCCCAGTCTACAGCTAATAAACGGAAGAGCCAGAATTCAGACCCAGGCAAATGGGCTCTGCAGCTGGTACACTTAACCAGACTGGGGTACTGCGCTCCTCTTCCCCAGTGTGACAATGGCCCTTCAGTTCCCCAGAGGAATGCAGAACGAACCAGAAGACCAGTTCCCTGCTACAGGACCCCCAGTCCCTAAAATTCTTCCCCTCACTGAGGGGCTTCCAAAGTCATGCTCCGAGGGTTCTCTCTGCCCCTCCAGGGGAGAACGTGAGGTTACAAGCAGTTTTTTCAGTTGCCTACTCTGCCAGCCAGATATACCCCCACCTCCATCCTTTCCCCAACCTCCCCCTTAAACACACACACACACACACAGGCAAACACACCCTGAAGACATTGTCAAGGATCTTCTCTGGGAGGATCCCAGGGAGGAAGATGCTTGACCAGGACACACCCACCCATATCACTTGTCTCAGCAGACCCTTCCACCCTCACTAACCCAGCTACTGCCTCCTGCCCCCATCCTCTCCCTGTCCCGTGCCCTGGGCCCTCCATCTACTGGGATAAATGGAAAGCCCCTCCTACCCCACTTCCATCTCACTCTGCTATTCCCCTGCCTTAACTCTGAGCCCTCCTCAATCTGGTGGTGGAAAAGAGACATTTCCAGGAACTAGTCCTCCCTTCCCACAGAAACTTAGGAGGGATGCTTAAACCCTTAGATGCGTTCCTCTGTGCCCAAATCCCCACCGCCTTCCCAGAGACTTCGGTACTATCCTTCAGACTTCTGACCCCAACTCAAGATGCGCTGGGGGAGGGGCGGCCTCTCCTCCCTCAAGCAACCGTATTGCTCGAGTAGGGGCTCCCCAGGAGTCCCCAAACTCTGATGAAAGCCAGGCTGACAATGGTCAAGACGGTGTGTCCCTGAGGGTGGGAGGGTGATACATTGGCCGCTGAGCAGACCTCGGGCCAGACATGCCTGTCCGAGATGGGGGGCGGAGGGAGGGTGGGGACAGGTGTCAGGTGAGGCAGAAGGTTTTTACCTGGCTGCGGAGGCAGAAGCGCAGGGGCAGGAGGCAGGAGAAGAGGTACTTGCCCCATCGGATCACGCAGGAGAAGCACCAGCTCAGCCGAGTCATGGTGACCCGGAGGGTCGGCGCCACGGGCTGGCGGGAGGGTCTGGGCACGTGGACCCGTGGCTCAGGGCGCTGGGCTGGGATGGGGTGAGGAGGAAGGCGAGAGCCCTGCCCCGGGGTCTCGCGGCTCCTGAGCCCCGCAGGAGCAGCCCGAGTGTCCCGCCCCCTCTAGCGGGAGGAGCGGCCCCGACGTGGCTCCCTCTCCCCGGAAGTCCCGGCGGGAGGCGCGGGCCGCTGCGGGGCGCTTCTACCCTCGGGACGTCCTCCGGCGGCTCCCTCTCTCCTCCCCTCGGCGCGACAACCTCGGCCCGCCTGTTTCCCGGGCGGGCTGGGGGGCGGGCGCAAGCACCCCGGCAACTCAGGCGGCTCGCGGGGCCGCGCAGGAGAGGCGGGTCGCGCCCCGGCAGAGGCGGTGCCAGGCGCCCGGCATCCACCNACCTCACTCAATTCCCATATTGCTCCCCAGAGCATAATGTGATTAACTTAAACGGAGGCCACGGACTTCCAGCTCAAGCAGAAACATCCTTGGGCTGGGGCGTGCACATGGGGACACTGAACACAGCCAGAACCGGCTGTCCCCGCTCACCACCAACCCCTGACCCTGGCCGCACCCAGACCCCTCTACCTGGATCTCTCTCCAGCCAAGTCAGGGAGTGAGGGAGCTCTGAGCGTCCAGAACCGGGCTGGTTGGAAGGAACCCTGCCCGGGAGGCTGAACTAGCTCCAAGGAATGAGAGTTGGACAGGCTGCCCCTGCCTATGGCTGAGCCCCCTGCTCAGGGGTCAGGGCACTGCACTCCCCATCTTCACTTCTGTCCTGCCCCGTGGCTGTCACTAGAGGCGGGACCCACCTCTGCCTCTGCTGTGCTCAGATATGAACAGAGGATGGGTCCTCTCGGGAATATTGTTTGGGGTAACCATACTGTGACCATGGAACTAGGAAGAAGGAAGAAAAGAGAAGCAAGGGGGAGGTGCAGGAGAGAGGGAGAAAGACACAGAGACCCAGACACACAAAAGCAGAGAGAGACACACTGGAGACCCACTGCCAGACTACAGAGAGGTGGACAGGCAGCCATGAGCTTGGCCCCTGGTTCTGCTGCTGCAGAGAAATGGGAAGGCAGCCAGGCAGCCAAGCCTAGAGAGAAGAGGGGCGGGGGAGCTGCACGCTGCTGAGACCCTGCCAGGGCCTCTCCCGCAGCAACAGGCCACCAGAGCCAGCTAGGGACCCCTCCCCCAAGGACCCCTCGCCTGCACTGCCCAGCCAGTCTTCCTTGGGACCATCTCAGGGCCATTTTTCTTGCCAATGCTGTCTCCCTATCCCCTTCCCCTCACCCCTGTCCCAAGCTCTCCCCTACTCCAGACTTTTCAGGCCCTGCCCCTCCCCACTTCAGATTCCCACCAGGAGACAAGGCACTGGGGTACAGCGCTTTGGGGGCGATTGGGCAGGATCACAGCGGAAGAGAAGGAAAAGACCCCAGCCAGTGCATGGGTAGTGAGAGGGGGAAAGAGACATTAGGGGCCCTTGGCCCCTAACAATCCCCCAAGCAAGGGGACCACCATCATCCCACACACAGAAGGCTCTGGGTGCACGCTGGAGGGGCCAGCAGCGGGACACTCTCCGCCTCCCATAAAAGTAAGCCCATCCCTAGCAGGCCTTCGCTCATGCCCATGACCTTCAGCGAAGGGCCGGACACTGCTGAAGTCTCTTCCAGGCCTGCAGAGGGGCATTCCTCCTCTCTGGGGGTCCCTGCAATCTCTGCAGCCTCCCCACCGGGGCACCAGAAGAAATGGATAAAACGTGAGCCGTGAGGAAATGGGGCTTAATCCAGAGCAAGTGGAACAAAGTTTAATCGAAAGGAATCACTTGTTGCATTTTTTAAATAGGAGGAAGTCCTTAGGATAGGGTTGGCTGCTTAAGTGTGGCCCTGCACGGTGGAAAAGAGGACACGATGTCTTTCATGGCATCCTTAAGTCTTCCTGGCACTTAGGGCATGAAAGGCACTCATCAAACACTGAAAGGAGAGGGAGGGTGGGAAGAAAGAGTAGGAACCGATGGTGAGACCTAGCTCTTCCCAACAAGGAGATCCCGGATGAAAAAGGCTTGCAGGGCAGAGTCCTTCACTTCATCCACTGCCCAGCAGGAGGTGTCCTTGAACCAGGGGACCCTCCAGAGAGGAAGGGAAGAGTCTATGCCTCTGACAGGGACAGGAAGTCAAGCCCATCACTGCCACCAGCTGCTCCCCAGCTGTCCCCCTCTCCCCCAGCCCCTGGCCAAGCTTAATGCCCCACGCCTCAGTTCCTGAAGATTAACCCTGCCCCTGTGGATGCTGGCTTGGTGGGGCTCTGAAATGTGGCCCTGGGAGTTTGATGCCTCGTGGTAAATCACAAGTCCTCTGTTCTGCATTCACCACCAGAGGAGGTCCGAATCCTGAAAATAGCAGCCACAGAATCCCCAGAATCTCCTGGAAGGTTTTAGTAGGGACCCCTCTACTTTTTTTTCTACCAAAACTCTTGTGGGTTTTTTTTTTTGGGGGGGGGTTGGGGGTAGGTAGGAGCTTAATCCCAAAGGTCTCTCAGTCTCAATCCCCTTCTCCTGCAAAGTAGTCAAAGCACCAGAAACTGCATCTAGTACCCGGTGGGTGTTTAGTAAACATTCCCTCCTTCTCCTTCTTCTTCCAGGCCCCTGAATATTGGGGACAGAGATGCAAGGCTCCATAGAATGAACCAGACAAGGATGCTCTCAAACACAGGGTACTACATATTAGAGCCAAGGCATGGAGTGAATGAGGGGCCAGGAGGAGCCTGGGTGGAGTCTGGTCCATCAGAGGGCCTCACATCAGGTCCCCAACCTTTCTACGGTTCCCATGGGGGTTCTGGACAAGAGCCCCCAGACTCCTAACTCTCCCTCCATTGGAGCTTTTAAAAAGCTGGCCACCATCCTCAGAGGGTTAACCAAACTTCCAATGACCATTTCCACTCCCTGCCCCCCAACCCATGTGACATGGTCCTGCCCAGGCCTCGGTGGTCCCTGGGCCCGACTCCCAGCCTTGCCACCCTCTGTGGCCTCCACTATGCCTCCGTCTTCCTCCTCTCCTCAGCTAGATTCCAGACTAGCACACTAGGCTGTGTTGCGGGTCTGGCCAGGGCTTAAAGGAAGGGAAATTTCTCCTCTCCCCACTCTTGTTCACACAGCCCAGAGACCCGGATTCTGAGTGCAGGCCAGGAGGAAATTCCAGAAACTAGGTGAGATGGAAGCCACGTGCACAGAGAGGGGGCCGCTCTGGGCTTTTCTCCCCAAGTTTTCCCTGAGTCAGAGCCAGGAGGGCCCACTTTTCCCTTGAGTAGGAGAAGAATGGGAGACTTCCCAGAGGCGGCCAGCAAAGGTGTCAAGGAAATAAGAGAGCAGGTCACAGCCAGTAGCCCCCCCAGGGGACAGGCCTTGGGAGGAGGGCCCACCAGTTCCGTGCAGGCACAGAGCCTCCTCTGTCTCAGGCCCCCAGGGTCACAGTGCCCCCAGCTGGTTTTGTCTGTGGGGGGACAAAGGCGGCTCCTGTCTGGGGAGAATGGCTTGGCCATCAGATCAGAGGCCCCAGGTCTTCTTTTCACACCCAGAGTGAGAGGCACAGAGGCGGCTCTCCAGGGACATCCCGTCCCAGCCTTTCTCCTCTGTCAGATGGGGACAGCTCTGGCAGGCCCAGCTTTCTCACTACCCGTTAGTTTCAACACCCTCCCAGCTACAAGCAGTCCTCTAGTGGCCCCCCAGGGGGGCTCTCAGTCTCACCTCCCAGGCTGGCTTTCCCCGGGGTCCAGCACCTCACTTACAGGGACACCATGGGCTGCATCTATGGTTACACTGCCCAACCACCTACAAGATCCAGAACTCAAACAGTTCTCCCTCCATGCAAAGAACAGGGGTCCCTGCAGAGCTAGGGTCCCATCGCATGTGGGCTCCCATGTCACCTCCTAGGTTCCCATCTCCTCGAACAGCCCATTAAAGCCCTTGCCTGCCCTCCTGCCCTCAACCCAGCATTTCTTCATAGCACTCAGCACCTCTTGTTGACAGATTTGCTCACTTCACTAACTCAGAATGCCAGCTTCCAGAACAGACCACCTTGTCAGTCTTGACACTGCACGCCACGCCCCCCCCCCCACCCAGCACCCAATGTGGTGCCAGGCATGTGGTCGATGGACATGCATTACTCAGTAGATGGGTTGGTTGACTGCATGAATAAAAGGAAGAAAGGAGGAGGGAGGAAGGAAGAAGGAAGGTGGGAAGGAAGGAAAGGAGGGAGGGAGGAAGGAAAGAAGGAAGACCATTCCTTCTTCCAAACCCACTAGATCCCTCCCCCATGGATTCTGGGCCAGAGGGAAGTGTCTCTTTCGCTTTCAGGGTGCTGGCCGCTCTGCAGCTAGGACGGGGATGTGTTTATGCATCTCCCCTCCGCTTGCCCCTAACTAGGGGCCCCATGTTCCTATTCTGAAACAGCTCCCCAATATCCAGTCCTGATTCCAGGACTTGGTAGAAAGTACCAGTGTCAGAACTGGATGGAGGTCCCCCATTCTCGTTTCATTGCTTTTCCACAGCACAGCATTGCAGAGAGGAGGGCAGGAGGGAGAAGGGGGCGGGAGAGGGAAGGCAGGAAATGCTCCTCCTCTTACAGATATCCCAAGGAGGTAAGTCCCTAAATTCTCTTTCTTCTTTTCACCCCCTAATCCAGGTCTCTGACCCCTGACAGGCAGGAAGTTCCTCCAGATACCTAACCTCCATGCCCCCTCTCAAATTCCAGACCGTTTCCTCTCACACCGCCTTGCCTGGGGAAGGAGAACAACTTGGTCACTCTCTTCTGTACAATGAATGCCTTCAGGCTCTGGCAGCTCATTATTCAAGCCCCCATCCCCACCCCACCCCCACTCCTCTCTATTCTGCTGGATGAGAATCCTGGGTCCTCTGGGCCCCTTTCCAAAGGACTTTCATCACCACCCAGCAGCTGACATGATAAACGGTGGTGCGAGGGGGAGGGGCGGGACAGACCCGGAGTCATGACGAGTATTGATCCCCTGGGGAGCCCAAGACCTGGTCTCCCTCGCATGGCAGGCTAGAGCATGGAGGGGGGGTGGTGGAGGAGGAGCAGGGGCCCTGAGGTCATCCTGGCTATCCCTCTGCCCCCGGGGCGCTGGTTGCAGGGCCCCACAAGGAAACTGCAGACCAGGAGCTGGGCAGCTGGGTCTGAGCCCAGGCTCCTGCATGAGATTAAAGCAGGGACTGTCTAATTGATTCTGATGGAACTGGGAGAGGGAGGGAGATGAATGGAGAGCACAGGAGGAGAGACGGAGGAGGGGTGCGGGAGACAGGGGAGGGGAAGGGGGGTGGACAGCAGAGGGCCCAGTCTGGGAAGCCCAACTGCATCAGAACTAGCTAATACAATCACCATTCACCTCCACCCCCACCCACCCCCCACGCGGCCCCTTTCCCTTCCTGGGAAACCAGCCCACTGACTGGACGGAGAGGGTGGTGTGTGGGGGAGGCACAGAGGAGAGGAGCCGGGTTAAAGTCACCCAGTCCCAGAACCAATATAACACAGAAAGGCAAAGACAGGGACAGAGACGGTCAGACAGCTAGAGATATCCGGAGACAGGCAAACCGAGGCAGATACAGACAGATAAGCAGACCCCTGTCTACCCCCTATTCACCCAACAACCTCCCTGCCATCCACTCCTGGCACCCTTCACCACACACACACACACACACACACACACACACACACGCAGCCACTTCATCACTGGGCTCCTTTCCCAGGCCCACCCCTGACAACAGCGTGAAGAAATGGGAGGGAGTCCAAGAGAAAAGACCCCAGGACTCTGCAGCCCCCCACTCGGCCCAGGGCCCTCAGCCTGCACCTTGCAGCTTGGTGGAAGTGAGCAGGGCGAGGTGGGGCCAGGCCACTGAGAGAGGTCACCATCCCAGGTGGCCCCCAAGACCAAGCTGAAGACAGGAGGGGAAGCAGAGCCTCCGAGAGAGACATGCAAAGACGAGAGAGGCACTGGGGCTACGACCGACCGACCGTCAAACACAGGAAGTGATAGAAGGCCCCTGGGAGCGGCCAAACTGAAAGGCAGGGGGCCAGCAGGCCAGGGAGGCAGGGAGGAAGGTGACCATCTCACGGGGGCGGCAGCAAAGGGCCAGCATTAGGGGAAGGGAGGGGAGGAATAAACCAGAGAGGAGAGAAAGCACAGGGTGCCAGCCACCATCCAGCCAGGGAAATCAAGGCCCAAAACAAGGTGACAGGGCCTGGTACGCAGGCTCCAGAAGCAAGCAACAAACTCCCGCCAGAGCCCAGCCGCAGCCCCTGCGGGCAGGAGCCAGATCTGGGCCCAGGCTCCCAGTGCACCTGATTCCCCCTGGAGAATCCCCCAAGGGGCCAGGCCCAGAGCCAGCCCCACCAGACACAAATTCTTCACTACTCCACAGCTGCCCAGAGGGATGGCATCTCAGCGCACTCTGGCTGGATCCTGCATCCTCTCGAGGCCAGAGTCCCCCCAAGGGCCTGCAGACCTCCATTTGCTCCCCCAACCTAAATGGTACAATGTGGCTTCCTCTTCCTTCTCCTCAAAGGGTCCCAGCCCTCCCCCTCTGTGATCCACTCAAGCCCAGCTTCTGGAATGTTCTATTCTCACTCTGTCTGGTAGCTTCGGGGCAGAGCGGGGCAGGCGCAGGCCCCAGGCAGACTAGAGGAGAGGAAGTTAATGATGCAGCCCCATGGAAGGATAAGCAAAGTCACGAGGCCATGAGTAGTCGGACCAAAGGGCAGAAGACAACATCTCAGACAAGGCTTGAGCGCAGGGCTTCTGGGAGCCCAGCACCATCTGGGAACAGGTACTGCTGCCTTTGCCTTCCTTACCTCCCCGTGCACTTGAGAGCATGCCAGGGGAAAACGTATGGGGAGGGTGCAGGTACGAAGCTGGCAGAGACGAGGGTCCAAATCCCGTGTGACCTTGAAGAGATTATTTCCCTATTCTAAGCCTCTTTCCTCTTCTGCAAAATGGAGACAAAGATTCTCACCTCATGGGGTGGTTGCGAAGATTACATTAAATGTGAAAATGCCTGGCACTGGACCTGCATCATCAAGGCACCCAGGGGAACTACTGGGCAAATATCTCAGGACCTGAGGCAGGGGGGGCACCCTGGGGTGACTGTCAAAGCAAGTTCACCCACCCCCAGCAGGCAGATGCCGCCCACCAGAACCCTGGGAAGAGCACACTGTCTGGAACACGCGGTTCACACCACCATCTGCGGAATGGACACCCAAGGAAGAAGAGCCAGGATGAGCCAAAACAGCATTGTTCAGAGCTATTGGAAGCAGGCCAGAAGAGAGGCAGAATGGGGGCACTTGAGCCCAGAAGAGGCCAGAACTCAAGAAGAAAGAGTGATTGAGGGATGTTCTCAGGCAGAGAAAACAGAAGAAAAAAGCAAAACAGTGAGTTCCTGAGCTCTCCACCCACCTTGAAGATAAACATGAGGAAATGGGCCTAGACTGAAACAGGAGATACTCAAGTTAGACAAGAAGCAGAACTTCCAGTGAAGCACCATACCTACAGAGAGACCCCTGTTTTAACCCCATTATTCCCCCACTCTCCTCTGAACCCCACATGAGGTTTGAGTCTTCAATTTTCTGTTACTTGGCATAAAACCTCAGTATTACAGGTCCCTGTTCTCCTTAGCAAGAAAATAGGCCAGCCCTCCTTCTCCAGCCCCCAGACCTCCAGACTCATTCAGTCCAGCACTCTCCATGTGGCTTCCCTTGCAGAAACCAAAACTGAGGGAGTGCTTGGGTGGTGGCTCAGTCGGTTAAGCGTCTGACTTTGGCTCAGGTCATGATCTCACGGTTCGTGGGTTCGAGCCCCACGTCATGCTCTGTCCTGACAGCACAGGGCCTGGAGCCTGCTTCGGATTCTGTGTCTCCCTCTCTCTCTGTCCCTCCCCCATTCATGCTCTGTTTCTGTCTGTCTCAATAATAAATAAACATTAAAAAAAAAAAAAAAGAAAAGAAACCAAAACTCAGTCCTACTATCCGTGGCCATCTCAGATGCCTGGAGGGGGACCAATTCCCATAAAGATATCTACTCCCAATCCCTCAGAAACCCTACTTCTGCCTTAACCAGGCCTTGCCTGGGCCACTCAGACTTGGCTCTGTCTAGCACCGATTGTCCCCTTCCTTAAATTTTCTGTCTAAGAGGCAGGACGAAGGGGACACGGGGCTGCTGGTGGAAGTAGGAGCTGCTGGAGCTTGTGAAGCAACTCGGGACAGGGTGGGGGCAGGTGGGGGGACCTTCATAGGGAAAGGCTGATGGAACCCCATTATTGCTCCTAAACGCTTGGAAGAAAGGCCCGGGACTTGGTTNGTCCCTACAGGACAATGTGAATGTCCTAGAGGATCAGGTTCAGGACTGGGACCCCTTAGCCAAGACAGGAAACTGTGGAAGGGGGTGGAGCTGAGTACCCCCCAGAAAGAGAAAAGTAGGTTCTAAAGGAACCTTTTGACCATTATGGACCCCAATGGACACACAGCCAAATGCAGAGTATGCAGACGAGGTTGCTTGACTGGGAATCCTTTGTCTATGCTTGACTGTCAAGAGATGTCAGTGTGGGGGTAAGAGCCACCCCCAGGGCTCCACCTCAAGCCCCTCACCTCCTTGCAGGAGGTCCCTCTCTCCCTCCAGCCTTGGGTCCTGGAGAGAGGGCCTCCCAGGGCCTCTCCCAACCCTAGGATCTCTTTCTAGGTCCCCAAAGCTTCTCCTGTCTCTGCCCCTCACACCAAAATGCCTCCTTCCTCGAGGGGCTTTTCCTTAACCCACAGGAGAGGGACCCCGCCTCCTACGGAGAGAAGCATTCTGTTGATAGAAAGAGGCAGGGAGGTCTGAAATCAGTTCACCATCAATCATAGGGGCAGGCCAGGCAGCAAAGCCCCCTGGGATCACCCCCATCAGCCTCTGCCTTCCTGGAGACCTCCCGATAGCCCAGGCCCACCAGGCTCCCCCCCTTCCCCTGCTGAAAGTGCTTCTGAAAGGGAGACCCCTCCTGTTCTCGGGCTTCACAGCCCTGGTTGGCTGGGAAGTGATTCCAATGGTCTGACTTGCTGCTGTCTTCAAGCTGGCTTCACATTCACTGTCCCCTCAGGGGCCTTCAGCCAGTACTTAGGGAGTGGAGACTCTGCCTCTGGGTCCCAGGAAAGGCTGTGTCCTCCAGCCCTCCTGACCCATCACACAGCCTCCCTGCTTGCCAACTATGACCTTCTTTTTTTTTTTTTTTAAGATTTTATTTTTAAGTAATCTCTACACCCAGTGAGAGGCCCACGACCCTGAGATCAAGAGTTGCATGGGGGCGCCTGGGTGGCTTAGTCGGTTGAGCGTCCGACTTTCGCTTAGGTCATGATCTCGCGGTTCGTGGGTTCGAGCCCCGCGTCGGGCTCTGTGCTGACTGCCAGCT
>NW_027536464.1:3848963-3849284 GCF_008692635.1 Crocuta crocuta
TCTCCCTGGCCCTCCCCTGCTCACGCTGTCTCTCTCTCTCCTAGAAATAAATAAAAAACATTAAAAAAAAAAAAAAAGAGTTGCATGCTCCACTGAGTGAGCCAGCCAGGCACCCCACCCCCACCCCCCAACTTTGCTTTTCTGCAGGTGACAGCAGCCAAAGCCCAGGAAGAGAAGAGGATCCTTGCGGTGACGCTGGCCAACTGAATACATGCATTTACTTTTGCTCCCTCTTGAAACCCCTCTAAAACGACAGCAAAAAGATTTTTTTTTTAAATCAAAGCAAAAAGTCCAGAGGAAAAATAAAACAAACAAAAAAAA
>NW_027536464.1:3849332-3852889 GCF_008692635.1 Crocuta crocuta
TGGACTGCCATTCAGCACAGCACAGCCACTGCCGGAACAGTAAACTGCTTCTGTTCCAGGTGGTAAATACCTCCCGTGCCCCCACCCTCCCAGTGCCCTGTCCCCACCTCCACCCCCCGGCCCGGGACCCGAAAGGGCTAATTCCGGGCCCAGGAGGGTCTCAGGACTGCTCCAGCCTCCCAGTCCAGTCACTAGAATCGCTTGTTAAATATTTTGATGATTGCCCCTGACAACAGTGTCAAAATTCTGGGAGCTGGAGGGCAGATGGATGAGCGGGGTCTGGAAGCCCGAGAAAGCTGTGCCCTGAACTGCCTGCGGGAAAAGCCAAAGCCAAGAAGAAGCCACCAGACCCTACGGCACAGAACCCTCCAAAGGCTCTGAATTGGGGGAGGCAGATACCTTTGGGGGTGTGGGTGAAAGTGAACTTAAATTAGAAGATAGGTAGAACACTGGAGAAGCCGTTGGTTTCCAGGTCCTGTTTCTCACACACACACACACACACACACACACACCCAGCAGAAAGCAGGGGGTTTATTCCCTTAAGAGGGTAAACCAGCAGGCCCTGCCCAGGGGCCACAGGGCCCAGATGACAGTGTGAATATTGATAAGATAAAAGGGGTTAAGTGTTTGCTGAGAATTTGGCAGCCAGGTCTGTACCTTCCCCCTAGCAGAGAAGCAAAAACTTCTCTGGGGATCTGACAAGCCCAGGAGGAGAGACCCAGAGATAGTCAGGAGGCTCCCCAATCCAAGCCAGGTCCCCGAGAGTGAGGCCCTTGGTGGATCCATTCCCAAGAGCAAACCATCAGTCTGTTAGGGTCCCATTTGAAATATAAGCCAAAACCCCAGGCTGTAGGCATCTGAGGAGAGCTTTGAGGAGAACACTTGGAGGAAACAGGTGGGGTGCAGGGAGAAGAAAACTTCAAGATAAAGTTATTAACATTCACAGAGTCCAGAGAAGAAAGCGCATCTATGAAATAAGAACAGGAAGGACAAAAGTGGGGGGGGATATTCAGAAAACAAACAAACAAAAAAGCTCTTGGGAATTAACTTAACAGAGCAGAACCCAGACCGAGGCCCTCACCAGGCACTGGCCCATAACTGCCCTTTACCCACGATGCACACATTGGAAGAAGGCCAGGCCCTCCTCTCCAAGAAGCTCTGCACACAGCTGAGGGCCCCTGAGTCCACGATGGGAGTGATCTGGAGACCAGCTGAAACGGAGACCCAGACACAGGGAAGGACCCAAGAGGCCAGGAAGAGATGAGGGTCCAGGGCCTGAGGCTGGAAAGGGGCGGGGCCGCCAGCTTGGTAAGCATGTAGACGGTCCCCATAGAGCCCTAGCAACCACTGACCCAGCAGACTTGCACCTAGCGGTAGCCCCAGGACATGGAAGGCCCCTCCTACAAGTAGGAAAAGCTGGTGTTCAGAGAGTTCGAGTCACTGCTCAGGGTCTAAAGCAAGACAAGCGCGGAGCAGGGAATGTGAACTCTTGCCTTAACTCAACCTTCGTGCAACAAAACCTTCTAAGGCTGGAGCGTCTATGCCTCCAGTCTGAGAGTCTCGACGCAGATTCAAGTCCAGGCCATTGACACTTACCAGCTAGGAATCCTGGGTTGATCCCAGCGCTCAGTTCACTTCTCTCTGCCCACGTGTCACCCACCAGCACCAAAAAGTCCCTCCCAGGTGTCTTTGGGGCCCACAGCCCTCCAGCCAGGCTTCTGGCTGCAGCAGGGGGGTGGGGAGGCCCCAGGGCCCCAGCTGAACAGGTGCCTCAAGGAGACCATGAGGGACCTGTGGGGTGGCCTCTGCCCCGGACTGTCCTGAAAGCTCCCCAAGCATGGGTCTATTTTTAGCCGGGCCTCAGCGGGCAGCTGGCCACCCGGTGTTATTCAAGACTGTGGGGTCAGCAGGCTGTCAGGATAAAGAGGAGCCAGGGCGAGGCTGTGGAAATAGCACCCCTAGGAGGAGGCACCTATGAGGGAGGGCAGGAAGAGCACAGGGCAAGCAGTCAGGGCCAGGGAGGGCCGAGTTGAGAGCAGACGTCCAGAAAAGGCTAGGATGCTGGGATGGCAGTGGGTGACAGGGCCCCCCCGAAACTGGCATCGAGGGGCAGGAAAGGAAGTCCGCTATTCTCTCCTCCATGAGAGGGGCGGTGCCAAAGGAGACAGACACCAGGCTGAGAATGAGGTCTGGGCATGGACAGAGTGAGTTGGAGGACGGATAAGGGGCAGGGCAGACAGACAGACAGACAGAGAGCCAGAATAACAAGAGAATCAGAGAGCGGGGTAGAGGTGGTGAGGGGACAGCACCCACTTGTGGGGACAGTCTTGTCCTTAACTCCACACACCCCCCAGCCCTGCTTGCCCTCCTCAAAAGCACCGAGTCTCCTTTCACCCACCGGGGCCTCTCAGCCTGGAAGTAGAGGCCCCAAGACTGCTAGGCCGCCCTGAACCCTTTCAAGATTCCTCCCTAACCCCAAGTTACGTGTAAAAGTCACCAAGCTCAGACATGGACGTGAGCACGGCCTGTGCACAGGCACACACACACACACTCACACATATCCACATGCACACCCACACGCACCCACACCCACACACAGCCTCCTGGGAAGAGAAGGGACAATAGAGAGGGGAGACAGGGGTGTCACTTTGTGCCCCTGCCCTGGCTTGGGAGCTCAAATCCACACAAAGAGCTTCACAAAAGGCCTCTGGCTCTCAGAGGAGGAGATAAATGGGAGGGAGGGGAGAGACCCCAGAGCTGGAAATGCCCACCAGTGGGTCTGGGAAGCGAGATGGGGGCTGTTCTCACAGCCACAGAGGCCACAGAAGTGCTTAGTGGGAGGGAGATTTCGGGTTGGGGGTGGGGCTTATGGGCTCAACAGGCAGGGAGAAAGCTAGAGCCAGAAGTTGCTTCCTGGAGGAGGCAGTCAGAAGTACTAACCTGCTGGAGGCATTGAGAGAGAGAGGTAACTGAGTTTGCTTGCCCAGCCTGAATGAGGGGGCAACGGGCCTAACCCTACCCTATCCCCCACAG
The DNA here is from genome assembly GCF_008692635.1 of Crocuta crocuta. Classification (NCBI taxonomy): domain Eukaryota; kingdom Metazoa; phylum Chordata; class Mammalia; order Carnivora; family Hyaenidae; genus Crocuta; species Crocuta crocuta. The sequence goes on from NW_027536464.1 coordinate 3,852,366, forward strand.
AAGGGCAGAGAAACCACAGACCTTCCCTTCCCCACTCCCCTTCCCTATGCTGCTGGGAGAAGGGTGAGTACCTTCTTCGGGGCTGAAGGCCAGGCAGGAGTGAGGCTGAGGGGTCCCAGGAGAAGGACTGACCAGCCAAGCAAGACAACGACCTCTTACTCCAAAGAGGCCGCTGAGAACGAGAGGAACTTCTCCCTTTGCTCCTACTGCACACCCCCCACTCATTCTGTTGGGGAGGGAGGGGCAGGGGGTGCTGTCCTGCTCAGAAGAATGGGTAAGAAGCAGGAGAGAGGCCAAGTGCAGTGAGCTGGGAATCCTAAGACCTGGCTCACATCCTAACTACACTAACAGCAGTGAGGCTGTTGACAAGTCACCTCCCAGGGTCTCAGCATCCCCATCTGTGAAATAGGGTAACGATGCCTGCTCACATCACTTTTCAGGCTGCTGTGAGCATCATGGGAGGCTTGTTTTATTTTTATTTATTATTATTATTGATACGTGACCTCTGACCTGCCAGACAAGCC
>NW_027536464.1:3853448-3863774 GCF_008692635.1 Crocuta crocuta
TCCCCTTTCCCTACCCCCCACTTCCTACTTTCTGAGAGGAGTTCCTGGTGAGGCTTCTGGCCAGCAAGTGAAGGGGTCAACTAGATGGTCTCAAGGCCTCCTTCAAGGGGAAGAAAGAAACTAATGTTTATTGGGGGCCTCCTATGTACTAGGAACTTTACATACGTTAGCCCTCTCCATTTCCTTGCTAACCCTGCAAGGCAGGTGCTATCATTCCCATTTCCCAGATGAGGAAACCGAGGCTTACAACGTTTTCAGTGGCCATTTATGGTCAGAGCAGCCCAAGCCCTGGGCCCATGTTTTTCTACCACAAACCCTCCCTCACTTCGCTGCCAGAGAGCGTTAAGCACAGCTGTCCCTGCCCCTCACACCCAACCCCTGTACCCCAGGGCAGAGCTCCCAGGAGGGCCTCCTCCTCCAACACCAGCCCCAGCTGACCTCAGGATTCAGGACTCGAGACTGCAGAGGGTGACAAAAGAGGGAAAGGAAATGCCAACCAGAACACGGTGTGGACGGGATCGAACAGTGCTGCCTGCCCACTGTGTCCCAGGGCTTGGCACGTACTATGAAGCTGGCTCTGGGCAACAGCCCAGCGAGGTGGGCTCTGCATCCCGCATTTCACAGGGGAGGAAGCGAAGGCTCAGAGACACTAAAAGCAGCTTTTCCAGGGCACCCAGCTAAGAGAGAGTTAGCAGGACTCCTCCGGCGGCCTGTCCTCCAGTCCTTGGTCTCTCCACTACAGGGCCTCCTCTCTGAGCTGAAGCCTCAGAAGAGGCAGTGTTGAGTCCCACTGGGAGCCCAGGAGCCTTGCTTCAGAATGCGGAAGAACCACAGAGAGCCCCCCACCCCACCGCTGCTTCCAACACGCTCACCCCCTACTGGCTTTGTGCAATTCCATTAAGAAGCAAAGGAATAAATTAGCCCTGCTTAGCATATTGAGTGGCTGGGGTTCAAGAGGCCATCTGGGTGGCTCGCACATCTCAATGCAGTCTGCCAGCAGCCGCAGTGGTGGAGAGGCGATCGGGGCCGTGGAGGGGTGGGGGGTGCAGTCTGGCCAGGCTGGGCCTGCTCCGGCCTCCCACGGACAGCCTCAGCTCTGTGCCCAGAAGCACTTGCTCCTGCTGCAACTTCATTCCCCTAATGGTGTCGCAGCTTGGCACCTGCTCTCTGCACCCCTGCCCTGTGCTCCGGCCAACCCCGGGCCAGCCCCAGAGGACACCTACCTAAGGGTAGTGTCCTGGCCAGTCTCAGGCTGCCCATCCTTCCCCAGGATAAACTTTGAAGTGGATGGCTCTGTTGGGGGGTGGGGAGGGGGAAGAAGAGAACAGCACGACGCAGAATCCTCCACCCAGGACCCTCACTGGCCCGATGCACCCATGCCTCAGTTTCCCCCTCAAGACTGAGGCACCCCGAGCACAAAGGAAAGATGCGGAGGGGAACAGAGAGCCAAATCAAAGGCCAGGGGGGGTCATCCATCAGCCTCGAGCAGGACCGTGCCATTTAACCTGACTAGGACAAATATACTAACTCCACAGCCAAGACCCAGCCTGAAGCCAGGCCTGGAAGGGGGCAGGACGGCCTGGGGCCCAGTCTACTGCCTCTTTCCACTTCACTCGCCTCCATGCCTCCCCCAGACCCCCAGAAGCAAAGGTCTTGTCCTCCCCACTGTCTCCAGGCCCCGGGACAGGCCACAGAATGCACCTTACAGACCTGCAGAAGGGACGGGGCTGACCGAGGCCCCATTTGAAATCACTACCATGCTTGCTGAGGTCATGCAGTCAGAGCGCAGGGGCAATTCTAAGGCAGCCTTGTTCCCGGCAGACATGAGACTCTTGGCCAACTTTGGTTCATGGAACCTACGGGCTTTGCTCCAGAGTGCACAGAGGTCTCGGACACTTCCATCCAACCCAGGCTCCCTCTGCCTCCCTCTCACTCAGGGTCCAACTCACATGGCCATCTTGAAGGCTCCCTCAGCCTACCCTGGCTCCTTCTTTTCACTCAGGCATTTCCCCTAATAAAGTCTTTACACATTTAATCCCATCTTGTGTCTTGGAGAACTTGGACTAATACAATCACTCAGTAACCATAGCAACAGCAACAATCATTACCGCTCATTAAATGCTGTGGAAATGCCCCCACACCGTCCTAAGTGCTTTTAAGGGCAGCGGAGGATATCAAGCCACAGAGAGGTTATATAATGTGCCCAGCGATGCACAGCCCTGAAGTGGCCAAGCCCAAAGTTGACAACAGTTTAACCACAAAGGCTGCTGTGTAACCACTACTCTACACTGCCTCCTCTATAAGAGAGAGCCCACACCATCCCAGGAGAGAGAGGATAGAAAAGGGAATTGAAACTCCTGAGGAATGGGCAAGCCAGTCACGCAGAAAGAACCGAGTTGAAAGTTAGAGACAGAATGAAGGCACAGATGAGAGTCAGCAGAGAGGAGGAGAGCCAACTCTGGCCCCCAAGGAGTCCTGATCCTACAAGCAAGAGCACCTCCCGTCCCCAGGGCAGGGCGGGGCTGAGCTCTTGGACCACAGGGAGGAAAAGAGGAAAGAGAAGGTGGCCCTGGAGCACTTTCCGACCCCACCTACTTCTTCCCATCCTTGGCCAACCACCCCCAACTCGCCCCCTCGGGCATGTGATGAGGGTGTCAGCCAAGGGACTCCTTGCGGCACCCAGTCCCTGGAATCTCCATCCCTCCCCACCCCCGCCATTCCTAGCCCTCCATCCCTTCCAGACCAGAGCCAACAGGGCTAGCTGGGCCTGGTCTCAGGGTCCCAACAAAGCCAGGCCTGTCCCCTGCCCAGCCTCCGTGGGAGTGATGTCTGGGCTGGGCAACAGGTAAAACTGAGCCAAAGGGACATGGCAGAGAGCCAGCTGTAGTCCTCCAGGTGAGTTTCCAGCTTAACTCTTGACCTGCCAGACCAGAGTTCTCGAGGCTGCTGGTTAAGGGGGGGTCGGTGGAAGTGAACTCAGAGGCAAAGAAGGGAAACCTCTATGCATACACACACGCGTGCATGTACATGCGTGCGCACACACACACATACACACACACACACGACTGGTCCAGTCACATGAGAAAGACCCATCACTGGCTCCAGGTATGTCCCACACCCCTATCATCCATCTTCCATCCTGTGCCAGGGACAGTTTAAAATGCAGACTCCACCCCCTCTCCACACATACCACTGAGCCCCCTTCCAGGGGCTCTCTATGACCCACATAAGTCTGAAATCCAGACTCTTTAGCTTGGCATTCAAGGCCCTGGCCACACTGACCCACCTCTCCTCCAGCTTCTGATCCAGCCTCTCCCTTCCCCCACCTTATCCTCCAGCTCCCTGAGGGTACCACACACCTTCACACCCCTGGGCCTTCCTCCCCTCTGTGTCAGTGAACTCCTACTCACCTTGTAAGACCCAGGTCAAAATGTCACCTCCTCTGGGAGGGCTTTCCCGACTGCCCCAGGCGAAGTAGACCACCCCCAGCTCTAGAAGCAAGTTTATACAGACCTTCTTGCACATCGTCTCCAGATGATGCATTTGGACATCTTCCCCCGGCCCCCAGGCTGGGCCTCCGAGTGGAGGATGAGGACTTACTGGGGAAAACCAGTATGTGTACTTGGGATTTGGCCGAGGGCGGGTGAGTGGGAGAGAGGAAAGGTGATGGGTGCAAGGAGGAAGGGTGGCCAGGGAAAAGAGAAGGAGGAACAGACTGGTTTCCCACCCCTCTCAGGTGAGTCGAGAGGGGAGCAGACAGGGAGAACCGGGAAGCTTCTACTGGGCAGAAGCCACACGTGACATACGGCACCAGGGCCCACGGGGCATCCCACAGCAGGCTTGGCCAAGAGGCTCTGAGGACTGGGCCCAAGGACTCGCCAGGCCATCCTTGACTCCTAGGCTCCAGCTGTGTCAGGAAGAGTGGGGCGAAGTGGGGCTCGACGGGGACACTGACAAGTTCCTGAGATGGGGTTGCCGGCAAGAATGCCAAGAGGAGCTGGACAGAAGCAAAACTTGTGCTGAGGCCACAGGACCCTGGGCCTCCTGGTGACTGCCGCCCGCTGCCAACCCCGGCGGATCACCAGGTCTTTCTCCTCTCTGCTCTCTCCAAGCCTCGAAAAGGCCCCTATCAGTGGACCTCCGGCCACAGCTGAGCTTGACCAGGGTGGTCTCACCCTAGCTCCCATCCCACCTCCACACCCACACCCACCCGCGGGCTGCCCCAGGGAGCTCGGGTCCAGGTGGAGCCCCAACACGGAGAGGGCATCACAGCCTCCCAGGAAGAATAGCTCCACCCAGCGCAGCAGGCCACATCTGCCCATCGCCAGCCGCTGTGCCTGGCCTCACTGTGGGTTCCCTCACCTTCTCTGGGGTCTCTGCCTGCCCTGGTCTCCCATGTGGCCATCCTTCCACTGGCAAACCCATACTGAACTTGTCCTCTGCTAAGTTCCTAGGGTACCAAGCTCTCAAAAACTGGGCTCTGGTCTCAAAGTACCAGCTCCCAGACTTACTGCGGAGACAGACTGGTGAAATCACCAGAAGCACCCCAATGCTCTCACATCTTTGGCCGGCAAGAACCACTAAAGCTGAAAGCCCCCATCCCCTGTCCCTGCTCTGGGCCCTCGGGCCACTCAGGCTGGGAGAGGGAGGGGCTGGCCAGAAGCGCAGGGCTGCTGTCTCTGGTGGGAAGGGTGTCAACTTAGGGACCAAAACTGGGACAATCAGCAAGGGGACTGACCCCTGGACATCGCCAGGCTTCCCTCTGCTCCCCACCACTTGGCTTCTTTGCGGATGGCGCCTCTGCTCCCCACCCACAGGCCGCTGCCCCTCCAAGGGCTGCCACAGCTTGCCCGCCCTTGGCATCGCCCTCTGTCCTGATGCCAGGGCCCTTGGCAAGTTCATACATCAAACAGGGAGGCAGTGGCTGGCTTCCTGCCCTTGGGCAAGGAGGGAAGGTTGGAGGCGTGGCCCCGTCCTCAGCCTCACACCCCCTTAATCCACTGGGGACCCAGAACTGCCCCTAGAGAGGAGTAAGTCAGAGAGGTGGTCAGCTCCCACCCACCCCACCTCTGAAGCTTCTTCCTCCTTCCCCCCTACCCCTGAGCCCCACTTTAAGAGGGAGGAAAAGATAAGGGACATATTAGGGTGCCAGAGAATCTTCTCCACTCCCCCAAAATGTCTTTCGCCCCCCCAAATGCCTGAAGTGCTCCCCTTATAGAACAATGCCTCTGATTCTTGAGATGCTGGGGTCTTCCAAACACACCCGTCAAAATAGAGGGATGGATCTACCCAACAGAAATTAGAACCAGGGGCACCTGTCAGGTCATGATCTCGTGGTTGGTGGGTTGGAGCCCTGCATCAGGCTCTGTGCTGACAGCTCAGAGCCTGGAGCCTGCTTCAGATTCTGTGTCTCCCTCTCTCTCTGACCCTCCCTCCCTCATTCTCTCTCTCTCCGTCTCTCTCTCTAAAATAAATAAACATTAAGAAAAAGTGGAAGAAGGAGGAGAGGGAGAGGGAGGAGAAGGAGGAGTGGGGGAGGGAGAAGAAGAAGAAGAAGAAGAAGAAGAAGACGACGACAATGACAAGGAAGAAGAAATGGAAGAAGAAGAAGAAATTAGAAGCAAAAGACAGGCACAAAAATGTTCATAGCAACACTATTCCCAAAAGCCGCAAACAGGAAAGAATCCAAATGCCTGTCAATAGCAGGATTGATAAATAGTGTATCTTCACCTGGTGGAACACTATCCAGCGAGGAGAAGGAGCTATCTAAAAGCAAATGCAAGAATATGGATGAAATTCACAACCATAATGTTAAGCAAAAGAAGTGAGGCACAAAATAACCTGTATGATGTGCTGACATATAAGAAGCTCTGAAACAGGAAAATCTATGTTGTTAGAAGTCAGAATAGCGAATAACCCTCAGGAGGACTTAGTGATGGGAAGGGGGCAGGGGGAGAGACTTCTGGATGCTGGTGATACTCCATTGTTGGCTGAGTGCTGGGTCATGGGTAAGTGGGTGTATTCAGTGTGGGAAAAGTTCGTGCGCTTTTCTGTATTTATGAAACACTTCATGTTTATAAATACTAAACTGAAACAGAGGAGTGCCTGATGAAGCCTTACTAGCTACCACTTCTGTAAAACGAAGGGGTCAAGTTCACACACACCTCTGCTTCATTCCAGCCCATTTCCAACCCATCTCCATCTCTTGTCCCTTCTCTGCCTGAATCAGTCTCACCCTCACCCCCAATCCCTCCCCATGGCCAGCCACTTCTCTAACCTAAACCACCACAATCTCTCACCCAGATGACTAGGGGGACCCACCTCCCCCAGGCAGGTCTCCTGACTGCCCCTCCCTGCTTCCAATCAGTATTCACACTGCGTGGAAGGCAGGGTCCATGGGGAGCCAGGAGCAGCCAGAAAAAGCCTCTGTCCACTTCTATGAGGGCTCACACCTCTTCATCTCAGAACCTTCAAGTATGCTGTTCCCATTGCTTAGAATCTTCTCTTCCCTGCCTTCTGCTTGCTCTTGGTCTCCTTGCTTAACTACCATTTCCTCCACCTTCCCAATCTAAATCTGATCCCTCTATTAGCTCCCATTAAATCCTTATTTCTCTTCCATGGCTCTGTTTCCAGTAATGTTTGCACTCTGTTCTGTCTGTCCCGCTGTATTGACACCACCCCTGAAGGCAAGAACGGGGACTACCTGATTTCCTGCTCTCTCCCCAGCTCCCAGTTCAATGCCTGGCTTCTAGCTGGTGCTCAAAAATGCTTGTGGACCAAGAGACTAAATCTGAATTGTTCCCACCAAAAAAGAAAAAAAAAAAAGATAATGACGTGACTCGGTAGAAGTGTTGGTAGAAGTGTTAGCTGACGCTGAAGTGGCATTTGTGTGGCAATATGCAAATGAATCAAACCAACCCTCCATACATCTTAAACTTATACAATGTTATTTGTCAATTATATCTCAATAAAAATACATTTTTTAAAGTACACTAACGTACAATGAAATAAACTCTATTAAAAGTTAAGGTAATCAATACCCTAAAAATCCTCGCCAAAACCCCTCTTGTTGAATAAATGAACAGCCAGGCCATTGCAGGCAGCCTTTGGGGAAGGCAAAGTTGCCTCTGGGAACAAAACTTCCGCTTGCTGGGGGTCAGGACACCTGGGTTGTGGTCCTGATTTGTCCACCCACTTTTTTTGTGGCCTTGGGCAAGTCATTTCTCCTCTCTGGGCCTCAGCGGGCTTTTTAGTGAAATGCAGGGGTTTACCTTACAAGGACCATAGATGGGCTCGAAGGGGTATATGATGTGCGTGTGCACGCGTATGTACACATGCCTATGCACGTTTTCCTAGTAAGAACAGCCATGGCTTTTATCAGATTCTTAAAGGAATCTGTGGCCTCAAAAAGTTCAGATCCACTAACCAAGATCCTTTTCAGCTTGGGGCAGTGGGGGCAGGGGGGCAGCTATGATTATATATAACTAGAGAGAAAGAGGAAGTAATCCAACCCACAGGAGCCGGAGTTAAAGAACTCCCATCAGGGGTGAGGACCGCACAACAAGAACACAGGGGAGGCTGTAGGCTTGGCCTCCTGGGGAACTCCTAAACTCAGCAGGGCTCTGGGCAACTGGGCAAAAGCCAGACCAACTGACCTTAGGGGCTGGTTTTTTGAGAGAGGAGGCCGAAACAATCCAGAGTCTCCTCTCTCTGCTCCTGCCGCCATCTGACAAGCGCCCACTTGTCTTGGGATACAGCAGAAAGCGAGGAGGCGAGGCTGGCACCTGGAGATGCCCTCCAGGCCCCTTGGCACCCAGGTCAGAGAAGGTTTGGCGGGAACACTCAGGAGGGGTGCCAAACCCCACCTTCCCTTCTCCCGAGGCTGGCAGGCTCACATGTGGAACCCAAGGAGAGCTTAGAGCTCAGGGCAATCGTGGGACCCTCAGGAGGCCGCCTAAGGGGTGCAGGGCCTACACTTCCAGGCTCCAAAACCCCAGGGCTAGGGCTCCGAGGCCTGGGAACCAAAGTGGGCAGGTGTCCCCAGAGCAAAGAGGAGGAGCAGGCCACAAATCCGGGAGGGAGGAGGAGAATGCTGTGGACAGTGGGGACTGGGGGGCAAAGCAGGATGCCAGAGGGAGGGCGGTGTGGTCTGAGCAGAGGACAGCCTGCTCAGGGGAAGGAGTTGGGGGCAGCATGCAGCGGGGGAGAGGGCAATATGGCTTGGGTGGGAGGTGGTCACCCAGAGGGGAGAGGGGGGGAGCAACGCTGTGGGTGGAGGAAGTGATAGCAGCCTGTGGCCCAGGAGAGAAGCTTAGGATACATACTGGAGGGGGGCAGGGTGAACACGGTCAGTGGCAGCACTGGTGGCACGGCAGTGGCAGGGCTGTCAGTGGGAGTGCCCTGGCTGGGAGCCCAGATGCCTGAGTAACTTCTAAGCCCTGACTCTGGAGGGGAGCTCAGAGCCCAAGAGATGTTTATCCACAGCAAGAACGTGGTAAACGCCTCCTCTAGTGAAGCACAGGCAGCCTGGCTGTTCTCTCCTGGGTCACTGGTCCTTTGAGAGTTGCAGTATAAATGGAGGGGNAGCCAGCAACAGCTGGAGCCAGGGCTAGGGAAGCAGGGGACAGGGGCTGGGACTCGATGGAGTTTCATCCTGCAGATAAAGAACGGGGTGAGTCATGGGCAAGCGCCAGGCACTCTCAAGAGGCCGCTCAGAAACCAGCTCATCCGAATGCAGACAGACACTTGTCCCCATCTCTGTCCCTGTGGCTGCCACACACCCACGCACTCACTCCCTTCCCCCTCTTTCTCCTTGATCACCCACCTCCAGTGCCCCTGGCTTCTTCCTCCTTCTCAGCACTGACTGCCTGTCCCTGTCCCTGCCCACCCTCAGGTGGCCCACCAGGCAGCCACCCCACAGCTGTCTGCATTCCAAGTGCAGACTGGAGGGAGACAGGGGGAGTCAAGAGAAACTACCAACAGAGAAAGTAAAGTCCAGAAGGGTCTGAGATAGAACACATAAGGAAGGGGCACTGTGAACTCACTTCTCTCAGAAACCTTTGAGGACAGGGGAGGGTTCATGAGGCTCTGAGGCAGAGGAGGGGTCCTGATGACCTCGAGAAGGGCCCGACTGTCCACGAGTTGTGCCGTGTCATTTCCACTCTCCAGACCCTCTGCCCTTTGCCAGGACTGAGAAGCAATAGTATGAGATGCCCAACTGACACACTGAGGCCTCAGGGCACTAAGCCAGGCTCAGATTCCCAGCAGAACCACACCTGGGCCACCAGCCACGACAAGGGCTAGGGCAGCACTATGCCCCACCAAGCCTGTTCCTCACCGTGATGGGTCATCACGGGGACCACCTGGGTGAGGGCCTGGGGAAGACAGAGAGTTCAGTCAGTAAGTGCAGCTCCATGCCTTGCACTGTGGAGCAGAACCGAATATGCTATCATCTTGCCTTGGAGGGGCATCGGGTCAAGTGGGACACAAGAGCCACCAGCAAATGCGCGTGCGCGCGCGCGCACACACAGACACACACAGACACAAACACACACACACACCCTGGGCTTCACTGGCTGCCCCAGTGAAGGGCAAGAAGGGCTGGGACATGGCCCCAGGGTACAGTTTATGTTGCCCAAACACAGCGTGCCCCAGGTGGAAGGAGATAAGACACCAGCATAACCCAAACCCTGCACGGAAAACAAATCTTAGGAGGCTGCAACCTTCCCCAAACAGGGAGGTAGGCTGGGATTAAGTGGGCAGCCTAGAGCAGGGGTATCTATCCCTAGTGACCCCCAATACCTCCTTGTCCTCCTCTTCCTCCTTGGAGCAATCTAGTGTCCACACCTACACAAGCCTGGTGGCTCCCAGACAGATGCCGCATCGGGAACAAACACCTGCTGGACACCAGCCTAGCCCCACCCCTCTGGGTCAGCGGCCCACTTCCGCGGCTCCAAGACTTACCGGAAACAGAGAATGCAGGGGTGAGGGTCCAGGTATCATCTTCAGGTCAGTCCTTGCTCTGGTGGGGCCTTCCCTAGTTCAGAAGACCCCCTCCCTCCTGCCTACAGAAGTCGGGGACAACAGCCACAGCTACCCTGGGACACAGTCAACTCTGGACCGGCTCAGGGGAAATTAAACTCTTTCGGTGCCTTTCCCCAGCGCTCCCAGCCCTGCCCAATTTGGGTGGCTCCTAAACCGCACCTCAACCATTTGCCCTTTTAAAGGGTCAGGTCCCACATCCGCCTCCTCCCAAGGACATAACTGGCCCAGGAGAGACCTCAGGCCGGCTCGCGGCCCCCTTCACCCGGTCCCGGCGCGACCGGC